>NW_020622934.1:3170086-3496961 GCF_003573695.1 Papaver somniferum
TGTAAGCGAGTTAAACTCAACTCGAAATATCAAATGTGTATAATCGAAGTCTATATAGCTATACGAATTTTATCTCTAATAAGAGATAAAGTAGATAGATTTTTGAGTGATAGATGAATTCAAGTCTCCACATACCTTTTGTTTATGAAGTTCCACAAGATCCCCTTAGTAGTTCTTCGTCTTCAATCGATGAACGCCGTGAAGTCTAATACTCAACTACACTTTGTATCCTAATCCGAGACTTAGCTATAAGTATACTAGAAATCAAGACTTATAGTTTTGGCAACTAAACTTGACAAACAAGCTTGAGATAGCAACGCTTGCGAGTTCGACCGAGTAGTGCTCTAACAATCTCCCCCTTTATCAATTTTAGTGACAAAACTATCAATACATATGGATTACAAAATAAATAAACTTTGTAGCCTCTCATCCAATTGCTTGATTTCCTTGGTTCTTCAACATTAGTCGAAATCTTCGTCACTTCCAAGTACTCCAGTGATTCTGAACGTATTCAACTCAGCATCATAGTTGTTGAAGATCCGAAGCTATAATCATGAGAAAATAATAACTCTCAATCATTGTTATACAGTGTCATAGTATCATTACATAACATCAAAGTCCAATTGTATCACAACTTTGATAGTAATACTATGGTGATATGTATTACTCCCCTTAGCCAATACTTCATATCACATGAAAACCACTTCCCCTTATATAATGATACGTAAACCATGTGTATTTTTAGTGTGAATTACACATTAATTCTCCCACTTTTTGTCAATATAATTTGGCAAACGTACGAAAACTAGTGGGATCATAATGAAATTCTCATACAGATACTTCATGACTAAAAGAAAACATATCAACTTTGTTTTGATGATTTCACATAGTCGATAATTTGTGTATCCATCAAGGAGTTTATAAAGATACAAGATAACTCCTACAATATTCCACAACCGCACTCCCCACAAAGATTTGGCAATTACGCACAAGCTCAATTAAGAACTCTCCCTTATAAAATGTCATTCCCGAAAGAACAACAAGAATGACCTAGCTTTTGCATGAAAAGAAGGATTTCTTTGGACATTAAAAAATTACATGAGACATGAATTTGTATCCAAAAAACTCAATTAAATTAATCACAAGAGAACCCATGATTAATTTAATCGGAAATGCTCAACATTAGAAAACTTACGGAGCCGCACAGTACTTTCATATAGAAGTGGATCAGGGAAAGATCAATACTGCAAAATATTCAAAGATTCATTATATTTTTCATCAATATTTGCATAAAGACATATAATAGACTTAATCTTTTCAATCAAAAGTTCATGATATCTTCCATCAATATTTGCATAATGACATAATAGGTTTAACTTTTGACATATATGGGACAATCATAGTTCACGGACGCAAACACATATATCCCATAACAATTTTTGCAATATATAAAACCAATAAAGATAAATACTGCAAAATCATCTTCCAGTAAACTTTAGAATTTAAATAAATAAATCTAAAAAGATTACAAGCTGAAAATCGTTGGCAATAGCTATGTGTATTCACAATAATTGTTATTCCAAACCCTAGTTATCCTTCTTAAAACACAAAAATAAATTCTCCTAAGAAGTTTCCTAGATAAGTAGAGCTTTCTCAGAGCATCTACTGAAAATTCCTTCTCATTATTGGAAAAACCATTGATTATGGGATCGTTCAATTCCTCCAAATCTTCAGAAATATCAGTTAATTCACTAAGTTCTCTTTTTAGTCCATACAAGGTGTTCTTTGTTAGAGAGAACATATGTTCATAGTGAGTTATCTTTTCTAAAGAGAAAATGATTTGAGATTTCAAATCATTTCTTTTGTTGATGAAATCCTTCACCATACCTTTAAAGTTATTATCTTGAATCTAAGTTCGATCTAACGGTTCGATCTTGAAATCTTGAATCATTTCATTTGTGTGTAACAAGCTAAGTTTGATCTAACGGTTGAAAGATATTAGCTTGAATCTAATCAGGTTTTCATCTAAAGGTGAATATTGAATGCTTTGTTACCAAGCTAACATTGATTGCAAACCTTGATTTGAAAGTCTATATAAAGGAGAACTCTAGCAACTGGGAAACCTAATCCCCACACCTTCTGTGTGATACTAGTTGTATTAGCTAGAGTCGATTCTCCTTTAACCTTAGGTTTTTTCTCGAGACCCTGTAGGTTAACGAGTTGAAGACTATATTGAGATTGTGAAGCCAGACCCAACTATTTTCTTTGTAGTCGCGTGATCTAATCTTGTTGTTTCTATCGGATTTGAGTACAATCATAAGATTGGCTTGAGATTGATTTCTCCGATAGGAAAGATATAAAAGAAATCACAAACAACTTCGTCTCATCGTTTGTGATTCCGCAATATATTCTTTCGATAGTCGATAAAGATTATTGTGAGGTGATTGATAATTCTAAGTTTTTCTTCGGGAATATAAGTCCGGGTTATCAATTGGTTCCTGTTCACCTTGATTTATCAAAAGACGGAACAAAAACTCGTAGGTATTTCTGTGGGAGAAATATTTATCTATTACCGTAGACTTTTATGTGTGATACAGATTTGTTTATTAAAGTCTTCGACTTTGGTTCGTCGCAACTCTTAGTTGTGGGTGAGATCAGCTAAGGGAATCAAGTGCGTAGTATCCTGCTGGGATCAGAGACGTAAGGAGAGCAACTGTACCTTGGATCAGTGTGAGATTGATTGGGGTTTGACTACAGTCCAGACCGAAGTTAGTTTGTAGTAGGCTAGTGTTTATAGCGGCTTAATAAAATGTGTGTTCAATCTGGACTAGGTCCCGGGGGTTTTTTGTATTTGCGGTTTCCTCATTAACAAAACTTCTGGTGTCTGTGTTATTTCTTTTCCGCATTATATTTTGTTATCTAATATCACAGGTTATGCTTTGAATCAATCAATTGGTAAATACAACCTTTGGTTGTTGATTTAAATTAATTGATCCTTGAATATTGGTCTTTGGTACCGTTCATGTAGTTTCTCTTGTATTCAGTTAGACTCGCAGATTTCTATTTGCTTGAGTAAGTATTGAATCGAGAAAGAGAGATATAACTCTTTGATATACTTTTATTAAGATTGAGTCTGACTCACTAGTTGATTCTCTTAAAAGTATATTGGAGTTAGTCCATAGAGATTGCTAAGCAAAATATTGGGTGTGGTTGTTAGACCCCTGCTTTTTCAATTGGTATCAAAGCATGCAAACACGTTTAAAGACCTTACAAGTCTGTGTTTGTAGCGATCTGACTCTATGGACAGGAATTCTATCTCCATAAACGTACCACCAGTCTTCGATGACTCAAACTACTTATGGTGAAAAATTGCTATGCGTGCTTTTCTTCAACCTCGTGATTTTCAAACATATATGGGTACATGTTGTTAATGGCTATGATCCTCCGGTAAATACAGAAGGCGATGTATTTATACCCAAGGATATTGGTAGATATAGTCCAGAAGAAATTCTTGCCGCAAAGCAAAATTCTGACATCTTAAATGATATCGTACATGCCATTACTCCAGATCTTCAACACCATGTGACTAAGTGCACAAAGTCTAAAGAAGCCTGGGATATCTTAGAAACCGTATTTGAAGGAAATACCAATGAGAAAGAACCTAGGCTTCAAAACCTAAATTATGATTGGGAAAACCTTCGTATGGAAGATGAAGAATCATTTGATAAGTTTAATCACAAAGTGTCTAAAATAGTTAATGCATGTTTTGCATTGCGTAAGACTATTATTGAAAAGGACATTGTGATGAAAATTCTCAGATCACTGCCATCTAGATATGTTTCTAAGAAGCACGCCGTCGTTGAAGGAAATAATCTCGCAACGCTGTCCCGAAATACTCTGGTTGGGAAGTTAAAGATCTTTGATCATGAGCAAACGTCCAAGTCTTGTAAGGATGTTGCTTTCAAAGCACTAAAGAACACTAAATTACTTAATAAAAGTAAAAGTGTATGCATCTCTGAAGATGATCTTTCTGAGGATGATTCATCAGATGAAGATATTGACAATTCAGTCTCGTTGATCACAAGACAGCTTAGGGATCTTCTTTTGAAGAGAAGTAAACGGTTCGCCAGAGATAAATCCAGGTCATCAGATAAACCTCGTAATCGTGTTCAACCTAAAAATAGGGATAATGATGAAACTGATGACGAGGATATGCCTCAGTGCATTAAGTGTAAAGGTTTTGGTCATTTTGCAAATGAGTGTCCAAATCGAAATAAATACACTGGGAACAAAGGTCTTGCTGCCACTCTTGATGAAATGTATGACAACTGATTCTAATGAAGATGAAAAATCAAGTGTTGCACTTGTTTGTGAAAATATTAATTTTGATAGTTGCAGCAATACATACATCAATCTCGATATTCTTTTAGAAGAAAACTCAACCAATCTGGAAGATAAAATTTACCTTTCTATTGGAAACTCTGTGTATGACGTTTCAGGTACCACTATGTGTCTAGCAGCTTGCACATCTCAGATGCCTGAGTTATATCCAAGATTGACGTTCTCATATTGTTCACTCAAAGGTCATGAACTATCAAAGTGTTACAAGTACAAACACAAATTGAGACATGTCAACAAACTTCAACGAAGAGCAAATCGATTAGCAAACAAGCTCAAACTTGCTCAAAATACCACTGAGGTATGTAAGATTTTATCTTCGTCTAAGAAGTTAGTTTCCAAGGATAAAACAAGACCATTGGAGAAGAAAGTATGGTCCAATCGTTTTGATAGACAAAGGTCTATGGATTGCTCTCAAAATGAACATGGTGGACAGATTGTTTTTCACCACAACACAACTTGATTGTGTTGATTTGTGTATCTTGTCTCATGTGCCTGATCAAAAGAGACAAGGTTGTGCACCTCTCAGGCTTTAGGAAAAGTTTGTTTTCTTCTTTTCTTAGTTTAGTTTTTTGCTTATACAAAATTGGAATTCCCCGTCTATCAATAAAGGAGGGTTATTCTCGACAATTCTACTCTTTCTAGGGTTCAGAGTTGTGCGTGCACGAACCGGTTAAAGGTTGTGTAACCCTATGTTTCTTTTTCATTCTCTAAAACTCTTCCTAAGACTACTTGTTGAGTTTAAATTGTGATTTCCTCTCACAAACCCATAATCTTATGGATACTCCAAGCATCATGTCTTCTGATGGAAAAGATAATATTATTGTTAAGCTATCAATCATGAAGGAAAAAGAGAAATCTCTGTTGTCTCCAACTTTGAAAAGGAAAAGAAGGAATGCGAGGAAGCCAAGGGATGTTCCTTCAAATTCTCAGAAGTTTTCTGATGTTCTTGAAGTGTTGAAGGAGACACGAAAGGAGATTCAATGGATAAAGGATTTTGTTCTTAAGACTCATGAGATTCAGCCCTGGTTCGACATCAGTCAAGAAGGTTTATTGATATTAACTCCTATCTTCATGAACCTTATGTCCAATGGTTGTTAACGACAAGGAGTTCGGGGAAGATAAAGAATTCTTCAAAGGTCTTAACATCTAGTAAATCTTCTTATGAGAATTTTTATTTCTTATGTTTTAGGAAGAATAACTAGTTTTTGGAATAGACATTATTGTGATTACACATAGCTATGTCCAATGTTTTCATCTTTTTTATTTTTAGGTTTATTTAGTTAAATTCTAAAAATTGTTTGGAAGATGATTTTTGCAGTATTAATATTTAAGGTTTTATATATTGCAAATTGTTATGGGATTTGTGTGTTTGCGTCCATGAACTATGATTGTCCCATACCTTTTCAAAAGTTAAGTCATTCATATGTTGATATGCATGTATTGATAAAAGAATGAATGAACTTTTGACATTACAAAAGCTAAAGCCTTTTATGTCATATTTTGATGGAAGAAAGAATAAAACTTTTGTTTACGAGGATGTCTATTGTATGTCATTGTGCAAATAGTGATGGAAAATAGGATGAATCCTTGTCTATTTTGCAGTATTGGTCTTCCCTGATCCATATTTTTTATGTATATATTGTGCGGCTCCGTAAGTTCTCTTATGTAAGCATTTCCAACTATAATCATGAATTATTTTGTGGTTAATTTGGTTGAGTATTCCGATTAAATTAATCATGGGTTCTCTTGTGGTTAGTTTAGTTAAGAATTTTTGGATACTAAATCATTTCCTTTGTGATTTTTGGTGTCCAAATAAATCCTTCTTTTCTTGTGAAAGTAAGGTCTCTCTTGTTGTTCTTTCGGGAATGACATTTTATGGGGAGTGTTCTTAATAAAACTTGTTCTTAATCGCCAAATCTTTGTGGGGAGTGCGAATGTGGAATATTATAGGGGTTATCTTGTATATTTATAAACTCCTTGATGAAAGCATCTAGCTTCGGCTGTATGTGCTTTCTTTTGGTCATGAAATATCTCTATGGAAATTTCATTAGGATCCACTAGTTTTCGTACCTTTGCCAATTTTATTGACAAAAAGGGGGAGAATTAATGTGTAATTCACACTACAAATACATATTGTTTTCGGATTATTATGTAAGGGGGAGTGGTTTCCATGTGAGATGGAGTATTGACTAAGGGGGAGTGATACATATCACCATACTATTGTTGTCGAAGTTGTGATATAATTGAACTTTGATGTTGTGTAATAATACTATGTCACTGTATAACAATGATTGAGAATTCTTGTTTTCTCTTTGTTATAGTTACGGATTTTCAACAATGATGATATTAAACTTACAACCTTTGGGATCATTGGAGTACTTGGAAGTGACGAAGATTTCGAGTAATGTTGAAGAACCAAGGAGATCAGGCATGTGGAAGAGAAGCTACAAGAGTTTATTTATCTATTTTTGTATTCCATATGTATTGATAGTTATGTCACTAAAATTAACAAAGGGGGAGATTGTTAGAGCACTGCTCGGTCGAACTCGCATGTGTTTCTATCTCAAGCATGTTTGTCAATGTTAGTGATCAAAACTATAAGTCTCGATTTCTAGTCTATTATAGCTAGGTCTCGGACTAGGATAGAAAGTGTAGTTGAGCTCAAGGAATTCATGGAGATTCATCATACAGATACGAAGAACTACTCAAGGAATTGGTAGAACTTTATCGACTAAAAGGTATGTGGAGACTTGAACTTATCTATCACTCAAAATTTTATCTACTATATCTCCTATCTTGAGACAAAAGTCGTATTGCTATATAGACTTTGATTATACACATTTGCAATTTCGAGCCGAGTTTATCTCGCTTATCTATTTCTCCAAATATGTGTTGGTAAGCTTTCGCTTTGGCCAAGTTCATCTTTACTAGTGACGAAAGTCATATTAGTTTCAATTATTTGAAAATCGCTTTGACGAAAAATAACTTGTGAACAACAACTATATAACGTCCTCTAAGAATTTTTCAATTGTTGAAATGAGAGTTTAGAATATATAACCTTGGAAGGATATAAACATTATGTGGTAACACATATGTGTGTAAGTCGTTATTCCTTGAACCAAAGTATGCGTACTTTGATGCTCAGGAAAACCGGAACTAAAGTCCGCGTACTGTCGGAAGTTCACGTCCCATGAATTTCTGTTAGAGTTTGTGAACTGAAAAACAAACTTATTCCGGGTACTTAAGTCCGTGTACCAGTATGCATACTTAAGTTGGTTATTCTCTAAAAACGGTTGTTGATGGTGGTTTTTAGCTTAGGGCGAAAACTATAAAAGTCTGTCTACCTGACCCGGCATCAGAAGTAGTAGACATTGATATATCTATATTCCACGGGGAATTTGGAGAATTATCAGAATCTGATGAGCGCCTATGTCTCTCTTCATATTACATTGAAACTCAAGCTCCTAGATGAACTGTTCACTAGTATAGAGCCTAATGAGTATTTAAGCTCCTAGATGCATTACTCACTAATGCTAGTGCCCGCCTAGCATTTTCCTATGCTATGTTCTCCATCTGAACTTTCAATGTTGGCATGACATGATGATTAATGTTCACTCGCAGCAGAGTAGCACGAATCTCCCAAAGTGTCAATATTGAAATCTGCATGAAAACACTCACGTAGGCTACACCACGCTCTGATAAATAGATCAGCGTGTTTACACACCTTTTAATTAAAATTTAGCACGATCGAACGCGTTTGAATTCCTTAAGGAAAACCTAGACTGTTCATGTCAGTCTTAAAAGCAATCACGGCCATATGATTTGGCCAGTCGATTCAACAAGCTTAGCCTCTTCCTAGTGGAACTAGGCAATCTCCATAGTGTCCACCGACGGGCCTACCATTACCACAGCCGTTCGTGATACTTTTAGTTCACTCGCAGCATCCCTGGTCATATCCAGAAGTTAGGGTGATCGCGCTTTAGAAAGATAGCTCAAACGAACTAAGACCGGAAAATACGGTCTCAAAAATATCACGAACGTCCAACTTAGATAGCCTAGTTAGAGGCTTAGATCTTCCCTCGAATGATCAAGAGGGTACTAGCGTTATCACCGGCGACCCAACTATATTCTTGGTCAATCGACTTGCCCGCGGAAAACCATAAACGCGTTGAATCACGCGCCCAAAGAAGGGTGATCGCGCGACTTTTAAAACCCTAAATTGAATAAGCGGCGTTGTACAAATTCCGAAAATTAATCGTGTCCGATCATCTTGGTCGACCTAGTCGGACGACCTAGATCCAGTTTCAGGCGACCAACAAGGTGCTAGCGCGTTCACTGGTGACCGAGCTCCATACTTGGTTGATCGAACTACACATATCCATCCAAGAGCGCGTCAAAACGTTTGCCCAAAGTAGCACGATCGCGCACTTTTTAAACCCTAAAATTGAATCAACGGAAGTATGCAACTGCCACAAATCATCTCCGCGGTCCAACTTCGCTAGACGAGTCGACCGGCCTAGATTTGATTTCAGGTGACCAACAAGATGTTGTCGTGATCACCATCCACTCCTATTTCATGAGGAACGATTGGCCAAGCAACAACTCGATCATAAGGATCCCAAACGGTTGCCTAAAGGTAACTAGTTGCGTTGCTTGCATGTAATTCAACAACAGTCATTAACTGCCGCAAATCATCTCATCCACTCAACTTGGATAGCCGATTTAAGCGGTCCAGATCTAACCTGGATCGACCGATAGGATATTAGAATGGATATCAGTCACCACTTTCCTATCAGGACTGATCGGCCACTCCCTGGGATGCGTGCGTAGCACCTACCAACTCCCTGAAAGAGGGTGGTCATGGTCTTTTTAAGACATTGAACTCCGCAGTTGACTTAGACGAGCTTAGAAACAATGTTGCTTTATATGCATCGATTGTAAACGATGTTTTATAAATATTGTTTCTACAAATAATTTTGACCTAAAAGCACCATGTGCTTCTTTCAATGGAAAGTCTCACGACTTGACCTATTTACTCGAGACATCAAACATGTCGCAAACTAGGGGATGCTCACTAGGTATTGATATGGCGGTTTACAGCGTGCGGCGTGCAACGCGCCCATTACGAGAAAGTGTCGGTAAGGACGGAAAGTTAACAGTAATGAGAGTAGTGGGTGAAAGTGTGACCAGTCTTCCCTCATAACAGAAACACGATGATCACCACCTTCCGCACAACCCCATTTCTCCACTACTTAACTTCCTCCACTTCCTATGAGATCAGGGTGCGTTCAATGACTTGTATAAATAGGTTTTCAACCTATTTCAAAAAATGACAAGTGGTATTAACACAAGCATCCAGAAACCATTTTCTGATACAAGTCATAAAACATTCATACCTAATTCAATATTCTGATCTCAAACACCTTCTTCGCTTCCCTCCCTAAGATCAACCCTTCTACTTCACCTTATGACCGAATTGAATCTGGAACGTCCATTTCTTGGTTTAGGCCAGAGTCTTACAGAATGATCTCTCGAACCTAAAAGTACTCTCGTGCAGTGCATTTTTTTAGGGTTTGAATTCGTTTCTCACCAACACACCCCAAATTTACCAAAAACAGCAGAATCCGTTTTTAGACCAAAACAACTAGCGACCACAGTGGGAGATTAATCTCTCGGTTGCAAGATCAATTTTCAATTTCATTTCAATTTTCTCAAATTCAAGATGGTGGATCTTAGGTCTGGATCAGCAACTAATCCTGATGTCACTGGCACTGAAAACACCCCTGGCGTCGATGTTCCTGTCAGTGACACCAATGTGCAGCCTACCAGCACGATCACCGCATCTCGTGGCACTACTTCCTCTAACACCAGCATCAGCGGCACGGGAAACATTCCCTTAGGCGTGAAACCTCCAATCACCAGAGCCAGATCCACTGCCGCCACACCCAATATTTCTTCGAGCGTAACGCCCTTGGTCGAGCTACTGCCACTTCCCCATCAGGACGATGGACTGGAGGAGCCAGAGGAGGCCAACCCTCTATTACCATTGTTGATTTGATGGAAAGACTAGAAGTTCTCGCTAAAGCACAGGCATGGATACAACTCAGAAGGAGGTACTTACTTTCCTCAAAACACTAACGGAGCGGTTACCACATGAGTCACGCCAATACCAGATGGAGTCGACAAGGAACACTTTTAACACTCATGGTGCAAGCACTTCGAGAGGGCGCGCCTTTATAGATGAGGAAGTTCGCGCTGCTCCTGAACACCCCTCGGAAAGGAATCAGCAATCCAATTTCATCACACTTGAGGACCTAGAACGACTTCTTTAAAATCGAGGCAAAGAAAATTCGGCGAGTGTGCACCAGCATCAACCTCCTTATCTTCTTGATGTGCAAATAGTTTCTCTATCAAGAGGAATTCAGACATTGTATTGTCACGATCCAAATGTAACTGAACGCCAGTTAGCGGAGTCATACATTAACGGTATGGTGACTATCTATCGCGCCCTACTAAAGAACCTGCACTTCCAAACATTTTCTGAACTTCATGAAGCCACTAAGCATTCGGCTACAACAACACCAATATTGCTGGAAATAAGCAGGCCCCCCAGGAATGAACATGCACATGCAACTTGAGAGAGACGACGTCTCATCAACAAACAATACAACACTCAACCTATGCAAGCTTGGTGAATGAAGGAGAAAAGAAAAATCTCCAGCTGCAAAACCCAAACACGCGGCACCAACGCAGCAGACAACTCAACCCAGGAAGACTGTGACTAAGAAGCCTGCACAGCAACAATATACTGGAGATGTTGCTCCAAAATTCCCGTTCCCGGTCGATAGAGTGATTGAACTCCTGGAAGTATGGATTCAATATGATGCTATCAAGCTACCTCCTCTCAGCCATCCACCAACCGAGGAAGAAATTGCAAATCCAAAATATTGCCGTTACCATAGGTTGGTCGATAACCCAGACAGTGACTGCAAAAAATTGAAGTTCATTTTCGAGGACAAGGTAGATGTAGGAGAACTTCAAATAGACACTGAAGGAGTTCACAGAAATACTCTTCCCGTCAGGAGCTGCATGATTTCTGGGGACTCCATCCATAAAACCGTACAGTCCATGATGGAGCACTTATATGTGATTCTTCAATTTCTCCAAGGCGCAGCGTCAAGAGATATTTGCAGCCTTCAGCCGTGTTGTATCAGACAAGCGACAATAGGCGAGATTCCGCATGCAGGGAATCAGGGAAGAGCTGCTTCACAAAAATAAAAGAGGAGAAATAAAACTCACGTATGTAAGGAAGAAGCTCATCTGTTGGGCCATAATGGCCGATCAAAGCCTTTTAATGTTCGTGGTCGCAGTTAGCATCACCGTCTATGCTCTCTCCTAAAGCTCGTGGACATAGCTACCACTACTTATGCTCTTCACTCATCTAAGATTTATGGTCGTGGTTGTCAAAGCCCATGAACACCATCACCGCGCCTCTCCCTGTCGTGCCTGTATCCACCACTCCCCCCTTCCAAGATTTGTGCCCGTAATCACCACTCCTCCCTGTTAAGGATCGTGACCGTATCCATCCAAGCTCCATCCGACCTGTTTTGTTCCCACAAAAAACACAGTCTCTTCTTATCATGGTTGCTGCCATGAACCATTGCTGCTCATTCGTTGATACCATCCAGAGCTTCACCTTAACAATGACAACTACGTACAAAGGTAATCCAAACTTCTGCATATTTTTACCCATGAAGAAGTAATATGATCACCAGTACGGAGTCTAGATGGTGATACCTTTATTATAAACCTATAGGGCATACAAGACCGAACCACATAAACCACACTTGGGGACTAAGGCTTAACATGAAATTCTTTCGCCGTCAGTCAAGGACCTGTTCAACACAAGGGAGACAGTCAGTCAAGAAGCATGTAATTTGCAAGGGAAAATCAATCTGAAGGTTGGTCGAATCCTTAACCATTATTGTTATTTCCCCTATTTAGAATCAAACGGTATTCTTTCCCATGAGGAGAAAACACGACTTAGCGACCAACACTATTTGTGTATTGTCTTCTCAACTGCCATATCGTATCGCCTCAGAAGAATAGAAAGAACTCATTTCTCGAAATCAATGGTTAATGGCGCCCTCACTGGAGTTCTCTCTAGAAGTCGCCTCAATGCTCTCTCCAGAAGCCGCTTCAACGTTTGCTCCAGAAGACGCTTCAACGCTCTCTCCAGGAGCCGCTTCAACGCTCGCTCCAGAATCTGCTTCAATGCCTCAGAGAGCCACACAGACCAAACGCATCAGGTCTGCCACATCACCTACTCAGAACTGAGCACCTGCTACTCAAGGCCTGCACGAAACTGCGCATCAACAACCACATCCTTGAGCAAAGACAGATACGACGCCCCTCAGCTGCAGGATTGCTATTAAGGGACTCGCCTGATGATCAACAGTAAAACAGAACTACAGTTCCCATGAATGTCCCGAGATTCTTCAACAAACAAGAAAATTCGCATTGATTGTTGCATGAAGCACAACTGCATATGAAGAATCACGTGAATCATACTTGGGGGATTGAAGACTTGCAAAAATCCCCTCACCGTCAAAAATCTCTCCAGCTCATAGAAGGTAGATAACCAGAGCGCCACTTTGATGAAGGATTTCTTGCCCTCCAAAAGAACGCTGCAGAAATATATTCACATATCCTTCCACGCCATCGGATCTAACAGAAGTATAACTGGGGAATTCTCATCGCATCCCATTCCATACAACATTTCAAGATTCAGAAGATGGTTCAAAGGATGTCGCTTCGAACAAAGTCCTTGAAGACTTGGTAGCAGCACGTCGGCAGCGGAACACCTTTTAGTTCGTCTACTTTACCCAATTGCTACGAAAGATTTTGACCGTACAATCATCCGCAGCATGTCATCATCGCAATCAGAAAGGAAAGAATAGGTCTATGAGCTAAAGAGTCAGAATAAATACAATTTCGTGCCAGTCAATGCTCAAGAGTTTAAAGAACATTTCAATTGCAACTCAGCAGTCCAGACACTAAGCAACTTAAAGTCAAGGCCTCTTGCAATTGAGCGCAACGGAGTTTGGTATTCGAAACCTACTGGAGAGGTTAAATACTCATTCTTCTGAAGTCAGAACCTTATTATACATTCTGGAGAAGATCGGTGGACTATTGGATGACTACATGCGCAAAAAAGAAAGAAGCACCTACCTTGGGTTCGCCTGGCTCGCCTTGCTGCTGATTATAACTATTGGAGATTGCTTTGTTGACGCTCGCTCTACCGCCACTAACAAATAAAGTCATTCACATCGAGCTAAATATCCGAGTTTGTTCAACTACCCATGGATATTACACTCACATCTAAAATACGAAGATAAGATGAACTTACCTTGCCGCTGACGATTGGCATGTTTATGATCGAGCTGCTGAAAGTGACGACGAGGAGCCGATCGCTGCAAACAAAAGCACGGGGTCGTACGAGCAACAAAAGAGGGTCGATACCCCTTTTCATACGAACAGAGTTTCTAGAGTTTGAACAGAAGAAGGATTCCTTCTTGCTCCATGAATGAGAATAGATAGCTGGGCGCACCGCACTCATACCTCATAGCTGAGCTAGCAACACGCTACTACGAAAGCCACTGGCCACGCGATCCCGTTGCTGAAGGACGATTTGGATTTCCCTGGTAATATCTACCTTCTTCGTCTTTTAAATTTTATTTTTTGTCTGTCACCATCTATTGCTTACCCCGCAACAATGTCATATTATGTGCTAAGCAGGGGACTTAATGTTGATGGTGGTTTTTAGCTTAGGGCGGAAAATTGTAAAAGTCTATCTACCTGATCCAGCATCAGAAGTAGTAGACCTCGATATATCTATATTCCGCGGGGAATTTGGAGAATATATCAGAATATGATGAGCGCTTATGTCTCTCTTCATATTACATTGAAACTCAATCTCCTAGATGAATTGTTCGCTAGTATAGAGCCTAATGAGTATTTAAGCTCCTAGCTGCATTACTCACTAATGCCAGAGCCCGCCTAGTAGTTTCCTATGCTATGTCCCCCAGATGAACTTTCAATGTTGGCATGACATGACGATTAATGTTCACTCGCACCAGAGTAGCACGAATCTCCTGAAGTGTCAATATTTAAATTTGCATGAAAACACCCGCGTAAGATACACCACTCTCTGATAAATAGATCAGTGTGTGTGCACACATTTTAATTAAAAGTTAGCGCGATCGAACACATTTGAATTCCTTAAGGAAAACCTAGACTGTCCATGTCAGTCTTAAAAGCAATCACTGCCATATGATTTGTCCAGTCGATTCAACAAGCTTAGCCTCTTCCTAGTGGAACTAGGCAATCTCCATAGTGTCCACCGACGGGCCTACTATTACCCGCAACATCCCTGGTCGTTAGCCAGAAGTTAGGGTGATCGCGTTATTGAAAGATAGCTCAAACGAACTAAGACCGGCAAAAACAGTCTCAAAAATATCACGAACGTCCAATTTATCTAGCCTAGTTGGACGACTTAGATCTTCCCTCGAATGATCAAGAGAGTACTAGCGTGATCACCAGCGACCCAACCACATTCTTGGCCAATCAACTTGCCCGCCGCAAACCAGAAACACGTTGAATCACGCGCCCAAAGAAGGGTGATCTTGCGACTTTTAAAACCCTAAATTGAATAAGCGGCGTTGTACAATTGTCGCAAATAAATTGTGTCCGATCATCTTCGCCGGCCTAGTCGCACGACCTAGATCCAGTTTCAGGCGACCAACGAGGTGCTAGCGCGTTCACTGGTGACCCAGCTCCATACCTGGTTGATCGAACTATACATATCCATCCAAGAGCGTGTCAAACCGTTTTCCCAAAGTAGCATGGTCGCGCACTCTTTAAACCCTAAAATTGAATCAACGGCAGTATGCAACTGCCGCAAATCATCTCCACCGTCCAACTTTGCCAGACGAGTCGACCGGCCTAGATTTGATTTCAGGTGACCAATAAGATGTTGCCGTGATCACCATCCACTCCTATTTCATGAGGAACGATTGTCCAAGCAACAACTAGCCCATAAGGATCCCAAACGGTCGCCTAAAGGTAACTAGTTGCGCTGCTTGCATGTAATTCAAAAGCAGTCATTAACTACCGTAAATCGTCTCATCTACTCAACTTGGCTAGCCGATTTAAGCGGTCCAGATCTAACCTGGTTCGACCGATAGGATTTTAGAATGGCTCCAAGTCGCCACTCTCATATAGGAACTGTTCGGCCACTCCCTGGGATGCGTGCGTAGCACGTACCAACGGTATGTCTCACGACCTGACCTATTTACTCGAGAGATCAAACATGTCGCAAACTGTGGGATGCTCACTGGGGTATTGGTCTGACAAGTTACAGCGTGCGGCGTGCAACGCGCCCATTACGAGAATGTATCAGGAAAGATGAACGGTTAACAGTAATGAGATTAGTGGGTGAAAGTGTGACCAGTATTCCCTCATAATGGAAACACAATGATCACCACCTTCCGCATAACCCCACTTCTCCAATACTTAACTTCCTCCACTTCCTATGAGATCAGGGTGCGCTCAATGAATTGTATAAATAGGTTTTAAACCTATTTCAAAAAATGACAAATGTTATCAACACAAGAAGCCAGAAACCATTTTCTGATACAAGTCATAAAACATCCATACCTAATTCAACATTCTGATCTCAAACACCTTCTTCTCTTCCCTCCCTAAGATCAACCCTTCTCCTTTACCTTGTGACCGAATTGAATCTGGAACGGCCATTTCTAAGTTTAGGCCAGAGTCTTACAAATTGATCTCTCGAATCTAAAAGTACTCCCGTGCAGTGCATTTGTTTAGGGTTTGAATTCGTTTCTCATCAACACACCCCAAATTTACCAAAAACAACAGAATCAGTTTTTACCCCAAAACAACGGTTATTCGTGAACTTAAACTTATATAAACAAAGTAATGCATACTTGAAAACCGTGGCTATAACGTTCATGAATTGATTCGAGTGAATCAAATCGTTTTTGCTTCGATTGTGTCTTGTGTACTTCTATAAGATCTAAGCAGTTGAACAACTCTTTAACTAGTTCATTTGAGTCATTTGAACTAGTTGTGGTAAAGAAGAATATGGTTGATATGAAAGTGCTCATGTGGATAACCATTTGGTTAACTACTGTTGAACCAAATAAGTGTACATGTTTGGGTACGGTTACACAAACCTAAATAAACGTGCATTTCATTTGTATGTAACAAGCTAAGTTCGATCAAACGGTTGAAAGATATTAGCTTGAATCTAATCAGGTTTTCATCTAATGGTGAATATTGAATGCTTTGTTACCAAGCTAACATGGATTGCAAACTCTGATTTGAAATCTATATAAAGGAGAACTCTAGCAACTAGGAAACCTTATCCCCACACCTTCTGTGTGATACTAGTTATATTAGCTAGAGTCGATTCTCCTTTAACCTTAAGTTTCTTCTCGAGACCCTGTAGGTTAACGACTTGAAGACTTCATTGGGATTGTGAAGCCAGACCCAACTATTTTATTTGTAGTTGCGTGATCTGATCTTGTTGTTTCTATCTATTTGAGTACAATCGTAATATTGGATTGAGATTGATTTCTCCGATAGGAAAGATATAAAAGAAGTCACAAACACCTTCGTCTCATCATTTGTGATTCTGCAATATCTTCTTTCGCTAGTCGATTAAGATTATTGTGAGGTGATTGATAATTCTAGGCTGTTCTTCGGGAATATAAGTTTGGGTTATCAATTGGTTCATGTTCATCTTGATTTATCAAAAGACGAAACAAAAACTCGCAGGTATTTATGTGGGAGACAGATTTATCTATTACCATAGACTTTTCTGTATGATACAGATTTATTTATTAAAGTCTTCGACTTTGGGTCGTAGCAACTCTTAGTTGTGGGTGAGATCATCTAAGGGAATCAAGTGTGTAGTATCCTGCTGATATTAGAGACGTAAGGATCGCAACTGTACCTTGGATCAGTGTGAGATTGAATGGGGTTCAACTACATTCCAGACCGAAGTTAGTTTGTAGTTGGCTAGTGTCTGTAGCGGCTTAATACAATATGTGTTCAATTTGAACTAGGCCCCGGGGTTTTTCTGCATTTTCGATTTTCTCGTTAACAAAACTTCTGGTGTCTGTGTTATTTCTTTTCCTCATTATATTTTTGTTATATAATTGAAATATCACAGGTTGTGCGTTGAATCAATCAATTGGGAAATCCAACCTTTGGTTGTTGATTGAAATTGATTGATCCTTGAACATTGGTGTTTGGTGCCATTCAAGTAGTTTCTCTTGTATTCAGTTAGACTCGCACACTTCTATTTGCTTGAGTAAGTATTGAATCGAGAAAGAGAGATATAACTCTTTGATATACTTTTATTAAGATTGAGTCTGACTGATTAGTTGATTCTCTTAAAAGTATATTGGAGTTAGTCCATACATATTGCTAAGCAAAATATTGGGTGTGGTTGTTAGACCCCCGCTTTTTCACCGCATGCTCACGTCTTTTATCACATAGTGACATATCAAGGTTTGTTGTATAAACAGGCTTCTTACCTCGTCTGAATTTGGTTCTTTTAGATTTCTTCTTGTCTTTAGGAGTGCCTTGTTGATTACCTAAGGCCAGATTCATTCTTTGCATGTCATTTTGAAGTTTGGCAATCCTTTTGTTGTTCCTCTTGAATTTCCAACACTTATTGTGGACATGATTTGAATTTTCATAAAACGAACAAATCAAGGAATATTTATTGTCTTGCTTATTTACCTCCTGTTTATCACAACATTCATCATCAATTATTCCAAAATCGGATGGAACAAAAGAGTTGTCTGTGCTCACAATTTTGCTTTTGAACCCTAAACCATTTGTGTTTCCAAAAGACTTCTGACCAAATAACATTGCTGAGATTTTGTCAAAACTTCCAGACAACCTTTGTAGGTCACACTTAAGAGTATTAATCTCTTTTTCCTTCAGAGATAGGGTCCTGGTGAATTCATCATTAAGAAAATCTATCTCAAGATATTTCACCTGAAGTGATGATTCAAGTTTCTCCAACGAAGCCTTTAGTGGGAGATTTTCTTGGTGAATTTCTTCACACTTATCCAAGAATTCAAAAATCTCAGTGTCAGACTCAAACTCTGAATCAGAATTTGAGTAGGAAGAAGTTTCTGCTGCGAGAGCCAAAAATTCATTGCACACATCGGAAGCATGCAAGATATTGACAACCTGGGATGATTTTTCTTGTATTGAATCACCTGAAGCATTAACCAGAGAGAGACCTTTCTCACATCTTTTGCTTCTTTTTACAATATCCTTGATCTTTTGTGTAATCAGTGATTTATCAAAATCAACAAGATTGGAACAACATTCATCAGCCCAATACAAGTAAGAAGATTCACTTGCGTTAGTCACATCATTGAACATAGATGTTCTGAATGTGTTCTGGTCAAGATCAAGTATTTTTAACTTTCCAACAAGAGTATTTCTGGAAAACGTATCAAGGTTATTTCCTTTAACGATGGCATGTTTCTTAGAGTTGTATTTGTCTGGCAACGATCTGAAAATTTTCATCACAATGTCCTTTTCAGGAATAGTCTTACCCAATGCAAAAGATACATTAAAAATTTTCGACACTTTGTGAATAAACTCATCAAATGAATCTTCATCATCCATATGAAGGTTTTCCCAATCAGAATTTAGGTTTTGAAGCCTAGCTTCCTTTTCAGAGGTATTCCCTTTGAATACAGTTTCTAAGATATCCCACGCATATTTAGACTGAATGCACATAGTCACATAGTGCTAAAGATATGGGGTAATAGCATGAATGATAGCATTTAAACCGTCAGAATTTTTCTTTGCAGCGAGAATATCGTTAGGTTCATATCTACCAATATCCTTTGAAATATAAACAACGTCTACTTAACCATTGGAGGATCATAGCCTTTAAAAACATAAACCCATGATTGAAAATCACGCGCTTGAAGAAAGGAACGTATAAAAAATTTCCACCACAAGTAATTTGAGCCATCGAAGACTGGTGGTACGTTTACTGAGATAGCACTTCTGTCCATAGAGTCAGATCGCTACAAATACAGACTTATAAGGTATTAAACATGTTTGCCTGCTCTGATACCAATTTAAAAGGCGGGGGTCTAACAACCTCACCCAATATTTCATTTAACAATCTGTATGTACAAACTCCAATATAATTCCAAGAGAATCAACTAAATCGTCAGACTCAATCAATAGAAATATATCCAAGAGTTGAATATTTGTTTCACAATGTAATCAACAAATCAAACAGATAGAAATCAGTGAGTCTGATCATTATGTGAAACAACTTGAACGGTACCAAAGACCAATGTTCAAGTGTCAATCAATTTATATCAACAACCAAAAGTTGGATTATCTAATTGATTGAACTACTCACAACCTGTGATATTTCAATTATATAAACAAATATAATGCAAAAAAGAAATAACACAGATACCAGAAATTTTGTTAACGAGGAAACCGCAAATGCAGAAAAACCCAGGGACCTAGTCCAGATTTGAAACCCACTGTATTAAGCCGCTATAGACACTAGCCTACTCCAAGATAACTTCAGACTAGAATGTAGTTGAGCCCTAACCAATCTCACACTGATCAAGGTACAGTCGCGTTCCTTATGCCTCTGAATCGTAGCAGGACTCTGCACACTTGATTCCCTTAGCTGATCTCACCCACAACTAAGAGTTTCCACGACCGAAAGTCGAAGACTTGATAAACCAATCTGTCTCACACAGAAAAGTCTATTGAATAGATAAATCTGTCTCCCACGGAAATACCTAAGAGTTTTGTTATGTGTTTTGATAAATCAAGGTGAACAAGAACCGATTGAGAGATCGGACTTATATTTCCGAAGAACATCCGAGTAATATCAATCACCTCACAATAATCTTAATCGTATGGTAGCGAAACAAGATATTGTGGAATCACAAATAATGAGATTGAAGATTTTTGCGACTACTTTTTATCTTGTCTATAGGAGATTAAATCTCGAGAAAATCTTAGAGAAGATAGTACTCAATACGATATAACAAAGTAAGATCAGAACATGCAACTACAGAGAAAATAGTTGGGTATGGATTCAGAATCCCAATGAAGTCATGAAGTCGTTAACCTATAATGGTTTTAGAAAAACCTAGGTTAAAGGAGAATCGACTCTAGTCGCAACTAGTATCACACATGAGGTGTGGGTATTAGGTTTCCCAGTTGCTAGAGTTCTCTCTTATATAGTCTTCAAATCAGGGTTTGATAGCCTTGAAACAAAGCAATCAATATTCACCGTTAAAACCAAAGCAATATCTCTTCACCATTAGATGGTATTAAATTGTTACACACAAATGGAATATACCCTCATTTAGATATGGGTAACCGTACCTAAACGTGTATATTGAGTTGGCTCAATAATAGTTAACCGAAGTTAGCTATATGAACACTTTTATATTAACCACATTCATCTAACACTTCTAGATCAAATGATAATCAAATGAATCTAATTGTGTTACTCATATAGTTGTTCAATTGTTTATATTCTCATAGAAGTATACAAGACACGATTGAAACAAAATCAGGATTGATTCAAGAGAATCAATTCATGAACATTAAGCCACGATTTGCAAATATTGCATTCCTTAATTTATATATGTATTTTTTCATGAGTATGAAATCATAGTTAACCGATTTTAGAACATAAATCAACTCAGTTTGCAAAAGGGTGTGCAAACTTAAGTTCCGGACTTTGGTCTTGTCAGACAGTTCGCAAACCGGTATGCATACTGTCATCCCTGACCTAACTAAGGCAGAACCGTTCGCATACTTGTATGCAAACTTGGTTCCCGGACTTTAATAGCTAAAACCGTTCGCATACTGGTATGCAAACTTGGTTTCCGGACCTGAATCATACCACAACAGTTTGCATACTGGTATGCATACTATGATATATCCACACAATGGTTAATTGTTCTAAACTCCCATTTCAATCATTGAAACATCCTTAGAATACGAGAATATATGTCTCACACAAACTATTAGTTTATAAGTAGTTTTCAAGTGATCGAATGATCAATACAAAACACTCCGAGTCGACATCAAATTATTGTCTCGCACAAATCATGTAAGATGTTTTAAGGAAATTTTCACATGATCATCTTTTGACTCATTATTTAGTTTCCAACAAATAAATTGTTTCCAACTAAACTCGTCAAGAATAATAATGAGTGTAGCTAAAGCAAAAATCTTCCAACGCATATTTCGAGAAAGATATAAGCAAAATATCAAATGTATATAATGTAAAAGTTTATATAATTATACGACTTAGTCTCAATAGGAGATAGAATAGAATAGACTTCTAAGTGATATATAATTTTTAGTCTCCACATACCTTTTGTTGATGAAGTTCCTCCAAGCTCTCCTCAGTAGATTTTCGTCTTCAATTGATGAACGCCGTGAAGTCTAAAGATCAACTACACATTCTATCCTAGTCCAAGACATAGATATAAGTAGACTAGAAATAAAGACTTATAGTTTTGATCACCTAAACTTGACAAACAAGCTTGAGATAGCAACGCTTGCGAGTTCGACCGAGCATTGCTCTAACACATGGCGAGACTCTATGCATTATTTTCGGCCAAGAAAGCCTATGCCACAACAAGCCACAATTGCGCTCTAAACATATGGGATATCTATAATTTAGCCTAATTAAGATGAGATCTATGATCATCAAAAACACCTAAGAAATATCAAAATACATCACGTGAGGGATTCTTCATGGGGTATTGGTCTGGTGATTTACGGCAACATGCAGCGTGGGAACACCCCATGTAAAAGTTAAAGTAGTGTGGTAGTTACAACAGTTGTATAGATGGTGGGTGTAACATAAAAGGAGTTTCGGAAACTTCCTTAAATTATCTCACACTAACCCATCATCTTCATCTCTCCATAACTCATGACTTTCACTACTTACGAGACTGGCATTGTGTATCTTAAACTACTATAAATAGGTGGCTTAACCTATTCAGAAGACAGAACAAACTTTCATACCTAAAAGCTCTATATTCTTCATAGTTTTCAATACCCAACACGCACAAACACAATTCAATATCATTGCCAATTTCTCAAACTTTTCTGCTTCCCTCCCCTAAGATCAACCCATCTTCCTCTCCATCATGATAGAAACAGGATGGTACGACTGCTATCTTGGTTTAGGCTTGTCCTGTTCGATTTTGATTTTCGAACCTAAATAGAAAGTACCACAGCGGTGCATTTGTTTTACCTGGAAGTATTTTTTAGGTACTAACACCCGCTCCATACACGGGTTAATGTCTCACTCAAGAATTATTGGTCATGGTATAAAAAAAAATTCATCAAGAACATATCAGTATCATAACAATAAAAATTAAATAAGTTTATGATCCTAAAAAAGCCAACATAACATCTAATAAGCTAATTTAAAACGGTGCAATAAAAACATAACTAAAAGGTTATAGGCTTGTGGTGCAACTTCTTTAAAGCTTATAACACCTCATCCCGGTCCATAAATTGATTAAAAATTATTTGTGTGATTCCAATCTTTCTCAAAATTTTGATGTATTTTAAATTCTTATAGCTCAGTTTTTTTTTGTTTGTTTTTAATATATTCCTTAGTAGAAGCGTCATCGAGAGAGCTGATACATTATACCTTTTTAAAAAATCTCATAAAACTATTGGGTTATTTGTAAATTCTTCCATCTCGGTTATGTCAGGTACTTTTGCTGATATTTTGTTGAGGTAAAGTGAATATCAAGCAACGATTTTTTTTCGGTAACTTGATGTTCTTCTTTTTATTTTCCTTTGTTCTATAATGTCCTACATTTCTTTCACCATGTAATCAAACTTAGAATAAATTATAACTGAATCAAATATAAAATGTGAATAGATATAGAGATAATTGCAAGAAGTTAATTACATTGTCCAGAGGTAACCCCAATTTCGGTGTGTGTTTGATCGGTAAAGCGCAATGTTACATTTTCAAGGACAGGCCTATATTTTCTTGTTGAATATTGAAATCAGAAAATTATTATATTTTGCTCCTCAAGCATTCTTTTGTGATTTTGGTAATGACTTTTTGAAAAAACCTGATGTAGTTTTTACAAGTGGTAAGAAAGATTCGTTGCTCGGACTTTTATGAAGATTTGATTTTTGATTACTAAAAGAAAATACTAAGACAAACTAATTAAAATTTATTTTTTGGTTTATCAAGGAGAGATGATTCTAGGATTTTGGATTCCACTACTTCCAATATTTGTAAATTCAATAACAATTTCTTTGACAAAATACTCCTAGTTTACTCAAAACAATTTTCGAACTCAATCTCATGCTTTGGAAAATATAACGTTACAAGCTCTCTTTTTTTATGACTCTCGTCGCTATTCTACGGCCTAATTTTCCTTCGCTTATAAAAGATCGGTAGCTAAACTACCCAAAACAATTTTTACGAAGCATATAAAGAAGAGAACATTTTTAATAATTTAAAAGCACAATATTGGAGTATTTATGTCAGAGAAAATAATTACTAAGAATTACACATCAAAAATAGCTTCTTCCAAAACCCTAGAAAAGAAATTTAGCTACTCATGGATTCAGAATTGGAGAAAACTTGATTATTTTTTATATTCAAAAAGTAATAAAAATAGCTTACAATGATTTCCAATCGCTAAAGGCGTTTATCCATGAAGCTGTTACAATTAGCTCAGTTGTGAAAGATCTAATGCAACTTAAACAGTGTACGATATTGTTCTTCTACGGTTGAATATAAGACTGCTATTGCGACTGTTTTGAACGGCCTATGTTCTTCGTGTTCTTGGTTGGAAGAATTTTTCTAACTTTTCTTTTCTCGATTCTAAGCCTATATTTCTTCTCCAAAATCTCCGTCTGTCTTGTCTGGGGTCCGACCATTTCTTTTATACTCAACAGGAACTCTGAATCTCTTGCAATAACTCTCATTGATATCCTTTCTTCTTCTTCATGGAAAAGTTACGGGACTATTCTCTTCTAAGCTTCCTTGCGTGTTCCATTTGTTTCCAAACTTATCAAAACTCTTCTTTTGTTAACAGATACGAATCATTTGAGAATATCATTCCCTATTTTTCACGGAACACAATCTTTCTGTAACTTCTTCACTTCCCTGTTGTACCGAGACAAATATAGAAACTTCCTTCTTTTATCTCTTGCAGCAGTACACGAATCTCTCCAACATGTGCCAACACCTCTCAAGTCGTGTTTAATTCCTCCAGCCACATGTAATCTTCCCAATTTTAGAAAATCATACCCGATGAAATTCTTCTTCCCTGTTTTACTTTTGTCTCGATGATTCAGCCATATTTTCTCGAATCTAAGAGACTTACCCTCTCTGTTTTAATGTAACAGGCCGGTACGTATCTGCTGGAGTGATTGAGTCTCACCCAAACTCTTCACAGGTCCAAACAAATTTTCCCGGCGAGTAAAGAAACCCGAGGCCACTATTTTCTTCAAGTTCATGATTCCATCCAAATTTAACCAAAACAAAACCCACTAATAGCCTTGTTAGACCAAAAGGAAGATACCCATTTGATTTTATCCCTTTAGTCTCATTATAGCTCGCTCAAATCACAAACCCTAATCTGCTGCCATTGAAAACCAATTTTCCCGCCAAAACAAAATTTAAATGTTGAAGATGACTGCCCCTTAACTGATGTCGGTGTCCCTTTAGCAAATTGGAGAACATTTAGCAATTCCTGGGGTGCGAATAGCAATTTGTAGGGTACAAAGATAAATTTTGGGTTGTAGATAGTGAAAACTCCTGGGTGCCTTTATCAACTCTTCTGGGAAGGTTCAAACACCACTTTTCGAATTCTTCCACCAACAGCAGCCGTCCCTTACCTCTCAGATCCACTTCTTTTCTTCAATTTCTTTTCATCAAAACCATATTGATATGTCTGTTCTTCTTGCTTATTGTTTAGCTAATTTCAAAGGATCCATAGAAGTTTACTAACAACATAGTATCATACACTTGCGTTTTTGTGGAGCAAAATCATATTGAACTGGAAATACTCTTCTTTGGTTCTCACATCCCGAGTACTCGGGGTTTGTAGAAGATATGGTTGTTTCGCTTTCCATACCTGTTGAAAATGGACTTTGGGGTCTCTACATGTCATCACTGTTCTTAGAGTCTGCAAAATGCTAAGGAAAAATTTCTTGCGTAGGTTGTATGTATGCACTTCTTATATCGATTTTCTAGTACTGATTATATGGTCAATTTGATATTTGTACTCGCAGTTGTAAAAAACATATTGTAATTATAAATTTAATGTTAATTATGGTTTTGGGAAAAGATACTGTTGGATATTTAGTAGGGCATATATAAATCCTGGCCAGTTTGGGGCCTAGTCCATTTATTTGGTGCTTGTTACCAGATGACAAAAAAGGTCATTAGAAATAAATTTCACACCCCTTATTTAACTTTTATCTTAATACCCATTTTACCCCTGATTAATTAGCGTTATTTAATCGTATTAGGTGTTAATTAATCGTCTTAGATGTGAGATCAACTAATGTAAATCGATCTTCAAAACATCAAACAACTGAAAATTTTTGATTTTTTTTCGGAAACACAACTCAGAATCGGTTTACGTTCATGCACTTTTAAACCGATTCTGGGTTGTGCTTTCGAAATTAACAAAGGACTTACAAAGTCGGTTTAAGCAAGCATAGATACAATCTGATTCTTACAATCGGTATTTTTGGAGTCATATATAAATCGATTGTTACATTTTCATAAGAGTTTTTTGTTTCATTCATTTCATATCTAGTCCTTTCGTAGGAATCACAGATGCACTTAGCATATGCATCAAGCATTTGAACCCCTAGATGACCCTAGTGGACGAGTTGTAGTCTCGTGAGGGTTTACATAGAAATCTGCCCATAAAACCTACACAAAAACTTCTAAAACCACCAATCTTCGTCGGAGGAATCCGAGTCCGATTCACCCACCATAAAGTCCTGGCCATACTCGTGAATTTTGGATACCATGAAGTGATAGCTTGGATCAAATGTGAATGCTTCCCCCTTTTCCTCCAAGTAGCGCACTATCACAGCTTCGTGCTACAAAAACACAAACACAAGCTTACTTTGTTAGTTACAAATTGATAAAAGTAGATTGAGTAGAATAAACTATAAAAATAATACTTACAAATTGTTAAAGGGACATGCTAAAGTGGCTAGCGTTCAAAATCCGTTGTTGGATAGCTATAAGGGAACTATCAGATCTAGGATGACTTGGTGCCTATCATGGATTTGTTGAAGACTTCTTCTATTCGGGTTTCCACAATCTTGCCTAAATTTGTTATATATCTTTGCCCAAAAGCTTTTGGATGAGGAGTGGTCTTGAACTCGACTTTCGGCCTACCATGCTTTGGTGATTGCCAAATCTTCGGTGGAGTCAAATGATGTCATTTCTTGTATGTGGAGGTATGAAATGGGTAGTTTTGGAGTATATTGAGTGAGAGGGAATAAAATGAGACATTTCGGGGCAAATGGGGTCCAAAGATGAGGTCTCTATACATAGATGAGGACCCCAACGACTTTTTTTTTTTTTTGAAAAAGTGAAATAATTTGGAACAATCGTTCTTCTCGAAGGTCCATGAAATCCGATTATGTTTTTATGCCACCAAGAATCGGTCTTTACGGTTGCCAACATAAACCGATTGAAGACATGTAAAACAAATCAGTTTTCACCGACACCAATCGGTTCATATAAATGCACTTCTAATCTGATTCTAGCTAGAAAAAGATACAGAAAAACAACATTTCTAAGGCATGAAGAATCAGATTATACTGACACCACGCATAAACCGGTTCCATTATGGACCCTTGAC
This sequence comes from Papaver somniferum, assembly GCF_003573695.1. Classification (NCBI taxonomy): domain Eukaryota; kingdom Viridiplantae; phylum Streptophyta; class Magnoliopsida; order Ranunculales; family Papaveraceae; genus Papaver; species Papaver somniferum. Next base: position 3,197,491 of record NW_020622934.1, read on the forward strand.
AATCGGTTTATGTTGACATATCGAGTAGCCCGATTGCTTGCCTGTGTTTGGAAAACAGAATTATTTAGCATGCATAAACTTGTTTTACGATACACATAATTATAATTAATACTTTAAGTGCATTAAGTTCAAACCAATATCATCCAAAATATAAACCTTAACCATCCTAAAAGAGCGTTAAAAACTTAAAAATTAAACAACCAAGTCTTAAAAACTTAAACTTATAAATCATGGAGCACCAGCATCAGGCACAGCAACACCAAGATCATTTGCAGCACTAGCATCTTCTGCTTCAGCAATGGCTTGAACTTTAGCCATTTCTTCAAACATACCTTGCAAATGTCTATCACGATCCCTCCCAGATGAAATCAAATCCCTCATTCTCTTCGCGAACCTGATGACCTCAACGAGCTCTTCCAGTGCAATCTTGTCTACCAGTGCGAGGGCTTCCTCCAGACAGGTCTCACGACCATAAGAAAACTTGTAGACACCTCTGTGCGGCACGGGTTGTGGTACCTTGTGAATATCCTCCTGGGTGAGCTATCGAGCATAAAATGCTAGGTGTTTGAAGTTCATATCTACAACAAAAAAAATCTGGTTCACAATCGGTATATAATTAAACATATGTAATCCGATTCTCAACAACGAAACACATAGGAATGTCAAACATATACAATCGATTTATGTGATACATATACAAAAACTGATTGTGGAATGGAATCCGAAGAGACAATTTCACAATCGGTATACTAACACACAAATAAAATCCGATTGTGGAAGCGCAGAGTTAAAAAAATAAATAACTACCCAGAATTGGTTTATGCTCATGCACGTATAAACCGATTCTGGTGATGTTTTTCCATATTTCAATTTCGAACCCTGAATCGGTCGATGCTAATCATCATATAAACCGATACTCTGTATGCTCTTCATGGCCGAAGAACAAAATCCAGAATCGGTTTATACGATATGTCAACATAAACCGATTCTGGGTAAGATCAGAGATTTTGATTTTCAAAAATCGAAGATTTAAACATGTAAATTAATGAAAAAATGCAAATACTAAAATGAGTTAATGGTGATTTACCTATTCTTGGTTGGATCGAAGATCGTTGGAGAAGAGGATCAAAAAAAAATTGATTAGGGTTTTGAGAATTTGGAAAGATTAAGATGAAAATAGAAAGTTGTTTTGGTTTAGGTTTTTATTTTTTTTGGAATTTTATTGAAAATAGTAATGGATTAGTATTTATATGAGTTAGTTTTATGAATTAATTTGGGAGTAAATTAGACTTTTTGTGCAATTTGGCACCCCATAGCCATTTGGTAGAGTTGATGCTAATAAGACATTTAGTATCGGATATGCAAATTTAGCATAGAATTCTATTGAACCGTATTTATGCATTTATTTTTATTTGGAAAATTTTATTACATAAATATTCTTTATAAGCTAACCACTTTGTTTGCAATTGTAAATATTAGTAACATGTAAATTTCGTTTAAGATATTTGTATAATAAATTATGAGCATCCTATATCGAGAAGGTGTCAAAGTGGCTAGAGAATTGGGAGCGGAGAAATTGGAGGCTGCATACGTTATCTGGCTTGCTAAGGAGAAGTTAATCCACCCTGGTGCCTGATTGAAGCTATCTTTACCATAGATTATCTCGGTAAAGCAGCTGTTGCTAATAGCGCGTTTGGATACCAGAAGTAGAAGTGCTTTTGCTTTTCCAGAAGTAGAAGTCATAAGCAATAACATTTTGCTTTACAAAAATTTTACATTTCTTTTTCTAGAAGTCGTTCTGAAATTTCACACCCAAGCTAACTTATTGCTTTTTGATTTCTAGAAGTCGAAAAGTTACTTCTAGATGTGTATCCAAACGCGCTATAGGAATTAACTGGTATCTGGTTCACGGATCTGCTTACGAAGCTAGTCGAGTTGCTGGAAGTTAATATCCAAGGAAGGGCTTTCTCTAGGATAGTTAGGGTCAGTTTTTTAAATTGTTTGCTGGTATTAACCAAAAAAAAGTAAAAAAAAAATATACGCTATGTCCTCTATTAAATGCTCAAAAACCATAAAGAAATTACTGCAAAAGCATATAATAAATATTATCCTCTATTAGTTTAAGTTCCTAGTAGTCCATTTCAAGATTTGAAAAACGGCTGTTATTTCCGCAAAAACGACCGTTAAAACGGTCACGCCTATGTAGTGCGTCCATGAAGGTCACCGAAACTCGTGTCTATATATTACCGACAAATGGGAAATAACAACATTATTTAGACCCGTGTCACACTTTTCTTCAGATTATGCAAGTTTTTCTTTCAATATAAAGAGATTTCGACGAAGATTTTCACATACAGAATTTTTTGAACGCATATCTTCTTTACGATCTTTAACAAGGGATTGTAACAGACTATATCCACAATCATATCCTTTAAAGAGTTTTCTCAATTTTTTGTTTTCTAGACAGAGGGGAGTCAGAAACTCAGCCAAGCAAGATGTTGACTTCTTTTTCTTTATGAGATGGTCAAAAAGCTTGATGTATTGCGAGACTTCCTCATCAACACTGTATCCATCATCTGAATTACTTTCATCCGAAAGATCATCCAACTGTTCATCTAGGCGTATTTCCCATTTATACACAGTTTCATACAATGGAGAAGATGTGAGAGATTTCTCAGGAGAAACAAAGCTTTGAACCAAGTCCGAACATTTCTGAACTGGTGATGCGTTGTTTGAGATAGTACATCTTTCCATGGAGTCAGATTGCTACAAACACAGGTGTAGGAGGTCTTTAACGTGTTTCCTGCTCTGATACCAATTGAAAAAGCGACAGTCTAACAACCACACCCAATATTTCGTTTCGGCAATCGATATGGACAAACTCCAATATAATTCCAAGAGAATCAACTAGACAGACAGACTCAATCAAGGAAAATATATCCAAGATTTATATCTTTGTTTCTCAATGTAATCAACAAATCAAACAGATAGAAATCCGCGAGCCTGATTATTATGATAAACAACTTGAACGGTACCAGAGACCAATGTTCAAGTGTCAATTAATTAATATCAATAACCGAAAGGTTGGATTATCTAATTGATTGAACTACGAACAACCTGTGATATTCCAATTATATAGAAAATATAATGCGGAAAAGAAATAACACAGACACCAGAAGTTTTGTTAAAGAGGAAACCGCAAATGCAGAATAACCCCGGAACATAATCCAGATTTGAACTACACTATATTAAGCCGCTACAGACTATAACTTCAGAGTGGAATGTAGTTGAGCCCTAACCAATCTCACACTGATTAAGATACGGTCGTGTTCCTTACGCCTATGAATCCCAGCATGACTCTACGCACTTGATTCCCTTAGCTGATCTCAACGACAACTAAGAGTTGCTACGACCCAAAGTCGAAGACTTGATAAACAAATTTGTCTCACACATAAAAGTCTATTGAATAGATAAATTTGTCTCCCATAGAAATACCTACGAGTTTTGTTCCGTCTTTTGATAAATTAAGGTGAAGAGGAACCAATTGATACACCGGACTTATATTGCCGAAGAACAACCTAGTAATATCAATCACCTCACAATAGTATTAACCGTGTGTAGCGGAACAAGATATTATGGAATCACAAAGAATGATACGAAGAGCTTTGTGATTACTTTTTATCTTACCTATAAGAGATTAAATCTCGAGAAAATCTTAGAGAAGATAACACTCAATACGATATAACAAAGTAAGATCAGAACACGCAACTACAGAGAAAATAGTTGGGTATGGCTTCAGAATCCCAATGAAGTCATGAAGTGGTTAACCTATAATGATTTTATAAAAACCTAGGTTAAAGGAGAATCAACTCTAATCGCAACAAGTATCACGCAGGAGGTGTGGGGATTAGGTTTCCCAGTTTTTAGAGTTCTCCCTTATGTAGTCTTCAAATCAGGGTTTCCAATCAATGCTACCTTGATAACGAAGCATTCAATATTCACCGTCACATGAAAACTTTATTAGATTCAAGCTAATATCTTTCAACCGTTGGATTGTATTAGCTTGTTACACACAAATGAAATGTACCTTCATATAGATACACGTAGCCGTACCTAAACGTGTACACTTAGTTGGCTCAACAATAGTTAACCGAAGTTAGCCATATGAACACTTTAATATCAACCTTATTCATCTTAATCACAACTAGTTCAAATGACTCAAATGAAACTGGTTATAGAGTTGTTTGATTGTTTATATTCTCATAGAAGTATACAAGATACAATTGAAGCAAAATCGGTTTTGATTTACTCGAATCAATTCATGAACATTATATCCACGGTTTCCAAAGATTGCATTCCTTATTATATAAATGTATTTGTTCATGAGTATGTAAACATATATAACCGATTTTAGAACTTAACCCACTCAAGTATGCAAACGGGTACGCATACCTAAGTTCCCGGACTTGGTCTTGTTCGCCAGTATGCAAACGGGTACGCATACTATCGCTCATGAACGAACTCAGTTGAATCAGTACGCAAACGGGTATGCATACTATAGTTCCCGGACTTCAACTATTGAATTAGTACTCATACGGGTATGCATACTAAATTCCCGGACTTAGAATACACTTGCAATAGTTAGCATACAAGTACGCATACTATGCTATATCCAATCAATGGTTAATTGTTCTAAACTCCCATTTTAATCATTGAAACATTCTTAAAAGATGAGAATAGTTGTCTCACACGAACTATTAGCTTCAAAGCAATTTTCAAGCGATCAAATGATCAATACGAAACATTCCGAGTCTACATCAAATGACTGTCTTACACAAATCATTTAAGATGTTACAAGACGATTTTCACATGATCATCTTTTGAATTTCGTCAAGAATAAAAGATGAACTTGGTTAAAGCGAAAGCTTACCAACACATATTTCGAGAAATATTTAAGCAAGTTAAACTCAGCTCGAAATATCATATATGATAATTAAAGTGTATATAGCTATACAACTTTTGTCTCAATAGGAGATAAAATAGAAATAGACTTCTGAGTGATAGATGAGTTATCTCCACATACCTTTTGTTGATGAAGTTCCACAAGCTCCTCTTAGTAGCTCTTCGTCTTCAATCGATGAACGCCGTGAAGTCTAAATCTCAACTACACATTCTATCCTAATCCGAGACATAACTATAAGTAGACTAGAAATCAAGACTCATAGTTTTGACAGCTAAACTTGAAAAACAAGCTTGAGATAGCAACGCTTGCGAGTTCGACCGATCAGTGCTCTAACAATCTCCCCTTTTTCAATTTTGGTGACAAAAATATCAATACATATGGATTACAAAATAAATAAACTTTGTCGCTTCTCATCCAAATGCTTGATTTCCTTAGTTCTTCAACATTACTCGAAATCTTCTTCACTTCCAAGCACTCCAGTGATTCTGAACGTGTTCAACTCAGCATCATAGTTGTTGAAGATCCGTATCCATAACAATAATAAAACAATTGTTCTCAATTATACAATGTCATAGGATTATTACACGGTATCAAAGTTCAATTGTATCACAACTTTGACAATAATCCTATGGTGATATGTATCACTCCTCCTTAGTCAATACTTCATCTCACAACGAAAACCATTCCCCCTTACGTAATGATCCGTAAACCATATGTATTTGTAGTGTGAACTACACAATAATTATCCGCCCTTTTGTCAATATAAATTTGCAAAGGTATGAAAACTAGAGGGATCATAATGAAATTCTCATAGAGATACTTCATGACTAAAAGAGAACATATCAACTTTGTTTCGATATTTCACATAGTCGAAACTTAGTATATTCATCATGGAGTTTATAAAGATACAAGATAACTCCTACAATATTCCACGGTCGCACTCCCCACAAAGATTTGGCAATTAAGAACAAGTTCAATTAAGAACTCTCCCCCATAAAATGTCATTCTCGAAAGAACAAAAAGAGCGACCTTACTTTTTCAAGAAAAGAAGGATTTCTTTGGACATTAACAAATTACATGAAACATGAATTTTTATCCAAAAAACTCAATTAAATTAACCACAAAGGAGCCTCGATGATTAATTTAATCGAAAATTTTCAACATAAGAAAACTTACGGAGCCGTACAGTACTTTCACATAGAAATGGATCAGGGAAAGATCAATACTACGGAATATTCAAAGATTCATTCTACTTTTCATCAATATTTGCATAATGATACCATAGACTTAATCTTTGACACCAAAAGTTCATTTTATTTTTCATTAATATTTGCGTAATGACATAATAGACTTAACTTTTGACATATATGGGACAATCATAGTTCATGGACGTAAACACACATATCCCATAAAAATTTTGCAATATATAAAACCAATAAAGATTGATACTGCAAAATCAATCTTTGCTCTTAGAAGGTAGAATCAATTTTTTTCGCACGGATTTACACCAAGAATGGCTACCAAAGGCGTATAAAAACATTTTCTTAAAAACGAAGAAAATACAAAGTCATTGACGACCATGCATTGAAGGTTACAAAAGAGGATTGTGAACATTCAAGAATACCAGAGTAATGCGTGCTACTACCCATTCTTGAACTTTATTCTTTGTGATTCACCAACAACATTCTTAACAAATTTACAAATGAGCTTAGAAGGGAAGTACTCCAAGAATCCAAGTGCCCAAGTCCATAAGAAGTGGAACAAGTGCAACGAAACAGAGCAAAACACTCAAAACCAAGAGATGAGACAAAGACCAATCTTAACTCATCCTAATTCAATAATTTTCATCTCTATTTTTAAGAGAATTCAAATAGGAAGAGAATGCAAAAAGAATGAGGTCATTCCGAGTTCGGACGAAAAAGTTACGGCCAAAACAATACCGAATTTCGAAGTCTACATGCCAGTTCGCAAACGGGTATGCAAAAGGAAGTAACTGAAATTTTATTTTGCGAACGGGTATGCAAACGAATTTCCCTAGATTTTATTGCAAAATTTCAGTTTGCAAACTGGTATGCAAACTAGTATGCATTCTTGAAGTGTACCAATAAGGCCAAACATCCCGAACAACTATTTTCAAACCGGAACATTTAAGAACCTTAAACACAAATCAAATTAGGTAGACATGAACGAAACACAAGTTACATGAATCATTATAAGTACTTTAAGCAAATAATAAAAACATAAATCTTGCTCAAGATTAGAGACATACCTTTTTTTAGAAGAATCCAACCGAATTCTACAATGTTACCAAAAATTCAAAATCATTCCCAACATAATGTGTGCGCCCCAATTCATGTGCTTCCCTCACCATATACATAACAGGGCATTTCTTGGTGAGGATGCACGTTCAACACAATCAAGTTGTGTTATTGTGAACAATGTCATGCTCACCACAGGTGTCAGAAACCGACTTTTCCGCAATTTTGGATTTCTCACAATCTATAGTTTTTGGTTTATTTCGTTTTTTCTTCCACCGATTCTTGTGTTTCACTTTTGAATTATCATGAAAGAGATCACTTTTAGAATCTTTCATATCCAAATTCGTTTTTCCCAAGAAATTTGTAACTTCCAACATCATGGATTTTTCCTTCTCCATAGTCATGGAATTTTCTTGGAGATCATTCCTTTTGACACTCAGTGCATCGATGGATTTCTTTGGTACCCACTGCTGAGTGCATTTAGGAACAACCGGAACCTTCTTCCCATTACTCTCTTATAGATTTCTCGGAAGAGAATCAGATTGATTATTCTTTTGCAAGTTAGTTTTTCTCCAATTGGGAGCATCTAATCTTATCTTCGTCTTTACGAAGTTATCCTTTTGATAACCATTAAGATTGTGAAAAGGCTTCGTATGACGTTTATAGGCGAATCTAGATTTATTACAACGCTGATTCCTTTGCCTAAAGGTTGGATAGTTACAACCTGGAATGGGGGATTATCCTTAACATATGATCTTGGTTTCATAACTTCTTGTGATGCCCAAACAAGAACATCATGAAGTTTCTCATTCCTTATACGAAAACGACATCTCCTTCTCAGGTGACCTTTGTTTCCACAATAATGACAAATATAAGGAATGTTCTTACCCGGATTCGTATGTGGTGGGTTTGGAGGTTGATAAACTTTGCTCTTTCGAACCTTAACTTCCGGTGAAGGTATTTCACTTTTGCCATTAGTGGAATACTTTTGTTGAGAAGAATCACTAGCCTTGATAAATTTTACCTCTTCGTTAATAATTGGAGCATTTATTCCCTTATAGCCCAATCCTCGCGTGTCACGATGATTTTTACTTGCTCCTAGCATAGTGGTTAATTTGTTCGAACTAGTATTGAACTTTTTCAAGTCCTCCTCCAACATCTTTATTTTATCAAGAGCAACAGCTAAATCAGCCTCAAGGTATTTTTCTTGAGAGAGAAAGACACTTTCTCTGTCATTGAAACAATTTTGTTGAGATTCATACCTTGCTTCAGATTCTGCAAGTTTTTCTTTCAACATAAAGAGATTTCGACGAAGATTTTCACATTCAGAATTTTTTGAACGCACATCTTCTTCACGATCTTTAACACGGGTTTGTAATCCACAATCATATCCTTTAAAGAGTTTTCTCAATTTTTTGTTTTCTAGACAGAGGGGAGTCAGAAACTCAGCCAAGAAAGATGTTGACTTCTTTTTCTTTAGGAGATGGTCAAAAAGCTTGATGTATTGCGAGACTTCCTCATCAATATTGTATCCATCGTCTGAATCACTTTTATCCGAAAGATCATCCAACTGTTCATCTAGGCATGTTTCCCAGTTATACACAGTTTCAGACAATTGAGAATATGTGAGAGATTTCTCAGGAGAAATAAAGATTTGAACCAAGTCAGAACGTTTCTGAACTGGTGATGCGTTGTTTGAGATAGTACATCTGTCCATAGAGTCAGATTGCTACAAACACATACTTATGAGGTCTTTAACGTGTTTGCCTGCTCCGATACCAATTAAAAAAGCGGGGTTCTAACAACCACACCCAATATTTCGTTTCGGCAATATATATGGACACACTCCAATATAATTCCAAGAGAATTAACTAGACAGTCATACTTAATCAAGGAAAATATATCCAAGTGTTGTATATATGTTTCTCAATGTAACAATAAATCAAACAGATAGCAATCCGCGAGCCTGATTATTATGAGAAACAACTTGAACGGTACCAAAGACCAATGTTCAAGTGTCAATCAATTTATATCAACAACCAAAGGTTGGATTATCTAATTGATTGAACTACGCACAACCTGTGATATTTTATTTCAATTATATAGAAAATATAATGCGAAATAGAAATAACACAGACACCAGAAGTTTTGTTAACGAGGAAACCGTAAATGCAGAAAACCCCCGGGACCTAGTCCTGATTTGACCATCACACTGTATTAAGCCGCTACAGACTCTGGCCTACCACAAGTTAACTTCGAACTGGAATGTAGTTGAGCCCTAACCAATTTCACACTGATTAACGTACAGTCGCGTTCCTTACGCCAATGAATCCAAGCGGGACTCTACGCGTTTGATTCCCTTAGCTGATCTCACCCACAACTAATAGTTTCTACGACCCAAAGTCGAAGACTTGATAAAAAAATCTGTCTCAGACAGAAAAGTCTATTGAATAGATAAATATGTCTCCCACAGAAATACCTAAGAGTTTTTGTTTCGTCTTTTGATAAATCAAGGTGAACAGGAACCAATTGATACACCAGACTTATATTCCCGAAAAACAGCCTAGTAATATCAATCACCTCACCATAATCTTAACCGTATGCTAGCGAAACAAGATATTGTGGAATCACAAAGAATGAGACTAAGAGCTTTGTGATTACTTTTTATCTTACCTATCAGAGATTAAACCCCGAGCAAATCTTAGAGAAGATAATACTCAATACAATAGAACAAAATAAGATTAGAACATACAACTACAGAGAAAATAGTTGGGTCTGGCTTCAGAATCCTAATGAAGTCTTTAAGTCGTTAACCTATAATGGTTTTAGAAAAACCTAGGTTAAAGGAGAATAGACTCTAGTCCCAACTAGTATCACACATGAGGTGTGGGGATTAGGTTTCCCAGTTGCTAGAGTTCTACCTTATATAGTCTTCAAAATCAGGGTTTGCAGTCAATGCTACCTTGGTAACGAAGCATTCAATATCTAATATCTTTCAACCGTTAGATTGTATTAGCTTGTTACACACAATTAAAATATACCTTTGATAGACGCATTTATGTGTCTACTTTGATCTCGATTTTCTATTTTGTTAGTACCCATTTTTGTACTTATTTTGGTATTTTATGTTTTTGTAGGTGTTTTTGGAGAAATAAGATTTTGCGGCGAAATTGGCTCGAAAAGTGTTTTTTTTTTGCGTTCATGGGAAGACATTTGCTATTCGGACCCTCACTTTGGATAGGGGGTAACCTAATTACTAAGGGACATCCCATTTCCAGGCTGCTGCTAATTGCACCCCATTCTGGATAGGGGGAGGTCATCTTCTCTTTTGTTTGAAAATAGAAACTGGCGGGAAAAGGAAACACAGTTCGTCGACGTTATTATCTAGAGAAATTTGGTCGAGATTTTCTCAGGGTTTTGGTTGCATTAAAGACACGTATCATCCTGTTATATTAAAAGAGAGTGGATAATCACCTTTAGATTCGATAAAAGATGGAAGGTACGTCACTCTGAAGTAAAATAGGGCAGCCATTGTTTATGGGATTTGGTGGATCATATTTGGCAGTTGTTGGCTGATTTGTACGAGGAACTGGATAGGAATGGTTGTTATATCGTAACAGGCTTGTTATTGGGCTTTTGGTTCGAAAAAGAGGTATTTCACGTTGATTTCCTTACACAGGGAGTGAGAGAGATATTCGGCTCTGTAATGGTATTTTTGGAAGTTACGTGAAAAGATAGGAAAGATTACTCTATGTGATTTGGTTTTATCCTTGAGAGATTCAGGGACGTCAGATTGGACTAAAAGACTCGTAAAGAAAACTTGGAGAGGATTATTCACAACTTGGCAGCAAAGAAAATAAGAGAAGAAACAAAAGATTTCCGGGAGGTTTTATTGGTCCTGAGGTGTATATAAGAGCTGCTGGAAGTTCAGAGAAGGGGATCGAGTAGTTGGGGGTCGGTACGAAAACTTAGGAGAAGTTTAGAGGAGAATAGAGAGCTCCAGAGATCGAGTTGCATAAAAAATACAATATTTTGCTGCTGCTTCTGAAGAGGAAGAACACGAAGACCATTGACGCACAAGTATCTGTCGCAGAACACTATCGCTATTCAACAGCAGAACCCATCTATCGTTTATCAACAGTAATTGCATTAGGTCTTTAGCTACTGTTTCCTCTTTGTAACAGAGATTCTGCAACACCTTCACACTGTTGCGAATCGGTTGTGTTATCACTTTTTCACCTCCTTGTACACTTTTGAGCTATAAAAACATATTTTGAGAACATGGTTAATATGAGGAGCTAAACCCCATTGCTGAGGCGCTAGAGGAAGCTATTTTTCCAACAAGAAGTGGTATATTCTCTTTTATCTATTTATTGCAATTTTATTATGATTATTTGCCTTGAACTAATATCGAATATGATTTTTATTTGAGTAATTGTGATCTATTTTGATGGAGTATGCTTAGTTTAAGACTTTTGATGCTTCATACTTGGTATTTACAATTATTTCTTTTGAAAATCTACTTGTTGCAATAGTAAGAATCAAATTGAACGAGAAAATTGCATGAATACAAAGATTGGATTAAATCACTTTAAACTTGGAAAATAGTGGAATCTTAGCCTCAGTATTCTTTTAATATTGATATCATCTTTGATTGAGTTTGCTACAAATTTTAGTGTGTTTTCTGTTTTAGTTTTAGAATTTAAGTCTAATTAATATCCTTCGCAAGTCTGAGAATCGAACCACATTTACCACTATCTACAAAACACATCAATTTTTAGCGCCGCCGACGCAGACTTGTTTTTAGGGTTTTAGATTTATTTATTTATTTATTTTTTATTATTTTTGTTCTTTTTTATGTTTTTGGGTATTTATCTTGGGTCTACAGGTTCTGGATCAAAAGAAAAGTGAGCCAAAGAGTTTGGTGATTTCATAGGACTTGGAGCTAAAGATTAGAGCAAAAAGAACAGAAAAGAAGACAATTTTAGTTTAGGGTTTGTTTATTTTCTTTTAGAAAAAAAAAACTATATTAGGGTTTATTATTTTTGTAATTTTTCTTTTCTTTTTGGACTTTTAGACTTTTGGACTTTGGGACATTCTTTTTTTATTACCCTACGATATTGTCTCTGCACCTTGGGTTCGTACACTTGACATCGGAGTCAGTGGCCCGAGTCGACTACAACCGATTCATCTCCCGTCTGGAACGGGAGGTATGATTCTAAACACTCGCGAAACCCCTGTCAGCGAGTTACTGGATTCCTTCGTATGCATATATGTTGAGGACTGAATACGGACATTTATTTTTCTAGTAAAGGGCAAGGCCTGGCCATAAAAGATAAGGGTTCGGATTTCATCACCGTTCTCTTCTTGCCCGCTTTAGGAACATGTAACCTACGCGAACCTAAGCCTAAAATTTTGACTAGAACGAGACCGATAGGGTAATGAGCTTAACAGGAAAGTCAATCGAAAAATATTGGTTACTCTTTTAAGCATACTTTGAATTTCTTGATGGTTTATGTGAGTTGAATGCGTGACTGCGCCGCCTTGTAATACCGGTGAGGCCTTGGGTATCAAAGCTTCACCGAGCTTCCCTCGCCTCTATTCAACTTACTTTAACTCGGATTGATTCCAGATGGGTTTGCTTAAATTGTAACGAATTCCCGTTCGAAGGATTAGAAGCTGGTCTAGAAACAATCTAAGTGGAGCCATCATGCTTTTTGTTTGCTATAAATTAATAGGTTTGTTTTGGTTGAGTCGGCCTTGATCTGTGTTTTCTTACCCTTCCAATTTAGAAAATTCTATTGTACGCCTGAACGTAAAAGAGACGCACTAGGTAGATTTGTTAAAGAGAAACCTAGTAGTTCGAAGCGTCTTGATTACCTTAATCTAGAGAGTCCTACTTTTGAAGAGTCTGTTTTTGAACGTCCTTTGACTGATGAGAGAATACCTGTTGCTCTGATAGCGCCAGAAATGGCAACTTTGAAAGCTTTGTTAAATCCAACTAGGACTACTCGCCCCTCATGTATCAGGTTAGCTGAGACGGAAGCAACTTATGAACTTAAACCTGGGACCTTACAGCTGCTCCCAATATTTTTAGGGAAAGAAAATGAAAACCCCTATTTCCATGTTAGGGACTTTGAGGAAATTTGTAGTACCTTCAGGATTAGAAACCTAGATGATGATGCTTTGAAACTTAGGTTATTCCCCTTTTCCCTGAAAGATAAAGCTAAATCGTGGCTATATAGTTTGGCTTCCGGGTCAATCGAAACGTATGAACAACTTACATCTGCCTTTTTGAACAAGTTTTTCCCTAGGCACAAAACATCGTCTATTAGGACGCAAATATGCACGTTTTCTCAACAGGTGGGAGAAACTTTTTATAGGTATTTGGAAAGGTTCAATGATTTATTATCCCAACGTCCTCATCATGGTTTAGAGAAGGTTAGGTTAGTTCAGATCCTTTATGAGGGTTTAGATTATCCCACCACAACCACAGTAGAATCTATGTGTACTGGTGGATTTGAGAACCAAACAGTTGATGACGCGGTGACATATTTGCATGAAGTCGCCGAAAAGACCCAACAATGGGAAAGTAGTAGGGGACCCCAGAAAATAATTCTTCTCAGCAGAGGAAACATTATAGGGTAGAAGGAGGCTATGAATCAGATGCCAAAATTGTTGTTATAGCGAAAAGGTTAGAAGATTTAGAAGTGGGTAACACTAGTGGTAGATTGAAGCCTTTTTGGTAAGGCCAGAATAATTAAGAGCAAGCCAATGCTCTATATAATAACACTAGGTTTGATAATCGTCAGAAGTTTGACCCATATTCAGAAACCTATAATCCTGGTTGAAGGAACCATTTGAACTTTTCATGGTCTAAGGGCCAGAGTCAGGGTCAGTCTAATAATTCTAATGCTCCCCCAAGTTTTGGCTACACTAGGAATACATCAGGCCCAGGAAATAAAATGACTAACTTAGAGGAATCTATTAAGATGTTAGAAAAAACTCAGGAAATGTTAGCACAGAGCCATGTTAGTTTTCAATAGGAAACCAAGCAGAATTTTCAAACTAATGCTCAGAGCCTTGCTAAGTTAGAACTTCAAGTCGGCCAAATAGCTAAGACCTTAAGTGAGAGAGATAATGGTAGGTTCCCTAGTTAGACTAATCCCAATCCTAGAGGAGTTCATGAAGAAGGTACAAAACCATCGAATCAATTAAATTCTATTAGAACCCTTAGGAGTGGTAGAATAGTAGACAATCAGGTAACCATGCCCGATAGTGAACATACTGTAGTTCACCCCTCAGGACCACTAGCTAAGGAAACTGATAAAATTTCTGATGATGCCAACTCAGTTCCTGAGAGGTCTGATTCTGTGCCTAGAGCCCCATTTCCTCAGCTATTAGTACCAACAAAGAAGGAATCGAACTTTAATGACATATTGGAGGTTTTTAAGCAAGTTACCATAAACCTTCCTTTATTAGATGCAATTAGGCAAATTCCTGCTTATGCCAAGTTCCTTAAGGATATGTGTACGCGAAAGCGAAAACTTAGCGTCCATAAGAAAGCTTTTTTAGCTAGTCACGTAAGTTCAATTATTCAAAACACTACAACTCCAAAGTACAAAGACCCAGGTTCCCCTACCATTGCTTGTACAATAGGTAAACGCCGGGTAGAAAAAGCTTTACTTGACTTAGGAGCCATTGTGAACCTACTTCCGTGCCATATGTACTTACAGCTAGGACTTGGTGAAATGAAACCTACTAGGATAACACTGTAGTTAGCTGATAGGTTTGTAAAAATTCCTCGAGGTGTTATTGAGGATGTCCTTATTGAGGTCGACAAGTTTATCTATCTAGTGGATTTCTTGGTCCTAGATACTCAACCTGTCCCTGACCCAGAGAACCAGATACATGTGATTTTAGGTCGCCCGTTTTTAGCTACGTCGAATGCGATCATTAACTGTCGAAATGGTGTGATGAATTTATCTTTTGGTAATATGACTATAGAAATGAACATTTTTAATGTCAGTAGGCTACCTTATGAGCTAGATGACATATGTGTTGGAGATATACATGATAGAAGCCTTAGTTCAGAAGTCATTACCTAACATTTTATTTGAAGACCCATTTGATGTGATTTGTAGATAGTGGTAAAAGTGGTTCGATTCTCAGACTTGTGAAGGATATTAATTAGACTTAAATTCTAATATTAAAATAAAAAACTCACTGAAAATTATAGAAAACTCAATCAAAGTTGATATCAATATTAAAAGAACACTGAGGCTAAGATTCCACTATTTTCCAAGTTCAAAGTGATTAAACCAATACTTATATTTATGCAATTTTCTCGTTTAATTTGATTCTTAAATATTGCAACAAGTAGATTTTCAAAAGTAATAATTGTAAATACCAAGTATGAAGCATCAAAAGTCTTAAAACTAAGCATTCTCCATCAAAATAAATCACAATCACTCAAATAAAAATCATATTCAATAATAGTTCAAGGCAAATAATCATATAATTATTGCAAATAAAAAGATAAAATAGAATATACCACTTTTTGTTGGAAAAATAGCTTCCTCTATCGCCTCAACAATGGGTTTTAGCTGCTCATATTAACCATGTTCTCAAAGTATGTTTTTATAGCTCAAAAGTGTACAAGGAGGTGAAAAAGTGATAACACAGCCGATTCGCAACAGTGTGGAGGTGTTTCAGAATCTCTGTTACAAAGAGGAAACAGTAGCTAAAGACCTAATGCAATTACTGTTGATAAACAATAGATGGGTTCTGTTGTTGAATAACGATAGTGTTCTGCGACAGATACTTGTGCGTCAATGTTCTTCGTGTTCTTCCTCTTCAGCAGCAGCAGCAGAATATTGTATTTTCCTGCAACTCGATCTCTGGAGCTCTGTGGTGTTCTAAACTTCTCCTAAGGTTTCGTACCCCCTGGTTGAGACTCGAAACAACTTATATATACTCTACAGGTGACGATATTTCGAGAAAGATTTCAATTATCTTCCCGTTCTTTTCTCAGCAAGTCACAGACTTTTCTTCACAAAAAGTTACGGATTCTTTCCCTTTTCCTCTCTGGTTTCCGTCGTCAACCCTCTTCTTAGGATAGAATCAAATCCAACAGGTGATATTCTCTTCCCTTTCTGTACGTATTTACTAAAAATAAATCAACTTCCCATAATTTCTCTCTTGCCCTGTTTTCACGAGAACCACATCACAACTTCCCCTGGTTCGATTCAAACTCTACTACCACCCCTGTTTTGTAGCAACGGGATAATTCGAGTCATATCCATGAAAATATCCAGCATAATCCACGTAACTTTTCAACAGCAAAAAACCCGAGATTATATCATTTTCCCGTTTTGCTTCATACTAACAATCCAGCCCAAGTTCATCGAATAAAACACCCATACACGCCATGTTTACTCCACTGAAGCCTAACCCAAGAGAATTCAGCGGTTGAATCTCTCCATAATCGTTCCAAAATCAAACCGTAAAATATGCTCCGCTGTAAAAATAATTCCCGCCAAAACTGATAATTCAAATGTAGAAGATGGTCGCCCCTATCCAGAGTAGGGGTGCGATTAGCAGCTGCCCGGAAATGGGATGCCCCTTAGTAATTAGGTTACCCCTTATCCAAAGTGAGGGTCCGAATAGCAAATGTCCTCCCATGAACACAAAAAACACTTTTCGAGCCAATTTTCCCGCAAAAGCTTATTTCTCCAAAAACACCTACAAAGTCACAAAAAGCCATAATAAATACAAAATCAAGCACTAACAATATATACAATTGAGATTATATCAGACACAAAAATGTGTCTATCACCATTAGAAAGTTGTTTATCCCATTTTGGTTTAGATTTTGATGACGATAGCACTATTGAACAAGTGAATGCTCTATTAGATTCTACCCCTGTGTTAGACACTGATAGATGGAAAGCTGGGTTCGAAAGGTTACCAGTTTCTGAGACTACCCTAATTCCTTCTTTAGAAGAGCCCCCAAAGTTGGACCTTAAACCACTACCCGATACTCTACAATATGTGTTTTTAGGCCCATCTGAGACTTTACCTGTGATTGTAGCTTCCTATTTGGATAGTGATCAGGAAAGTAGGCTAGTAAAAGTACTTCAAGACAATAAGGAAGCTTTAGGGTGGACTATAGCAGACATTAAGGGTATAAGTCCTACTGTGTGTATGCATCAGATTCATTTAGAGGAAGACTCCAAACCTTCTAGGGAGATGCAACGTCGACTGAACCCTAACATGAAAGAGGTAGTTCGAAAAGAGGTGCTTAAGTTGTTAGATGCGGGTATTATTTACCCAATTTCAGACAGTAAGTGGGTCAGCCCTGTTCAGGTTGTCCCCAAGAAATCAGGTATCACTGTAGTCCAGAATGATAATAATGAATTAATCCCAACCCGAGTGACCACGGGATGGCGTGTGTGTATTGAATATAGGAAATTGAACAAGGTCACAAGGAAGGACCACTTTCCCCTTCCCTTCATCGACCAGATGCTAGAGAGATTAGCTGGACATAGTCACTACTGCTTTTTAGATGGCTTTTCCGGTTACAATCAGATCATTATTGGCCCAGAAGACTAAGAGAAAACCACTTTTACCTGTCCCTTTGGTACCTTTGCGTATAGACGCATGCCTTTCGGGTTATGTAATGCCCCTGCGACTTTTCAACGTTGTATGATGAGCATATTTTCTGATATGGTAGAACGGTTTTTAGAGGTCTTTATGGATGATTTTTCAGTATTTGGTTCATCTTTTGATGAGTGCTTTCATCATTTGACATTAGTGTTGACTAGGTGTAAGGAAAAGAATTTAGTGCTTAATTGGGAAAAATGCCATTTCATGGTTGAATCAGGAATTGTCTTAGGGCACATCGTTTCTTCAAAGGGTATAGAGGTAGACAAAGCCAAAATTGACCTTATTAAGACTCTACAGGTCCCAAAAACCGTAAAAGATATTAGGTCATTCTTAGGGCATGCAGGCTTTTACCGTCGATTCATTAAGGATTTTAGCCTGATTTCTAGACCTCTTTGCAATTTGCTTGCAAAAGATGTTAAGTTTGTCTTTGATGATGCTTGCTTAAAGGATTTTGATAAGCTTAAAACTTTACTCACTACTGCCCCGATAATCCAGGCACCTAACTCAAACCTACCCTTTGAAATTATGTGTGATGCTTCAGATTATGCTATAGGCATTATGCTATGTCAGCGAGAAAACAAATTACTCCATGTGATTTACTATGCTAGCAAAACTCTGAATGATGCCCAGATGAACTATACAACTACCGAGAAGGAATTGCTAGCCATCGTGTTTGCCTTGGATAAGTTTAGATCCTATTTATTAGGTTCTAAGATCGTAATTTATACTGATCATGCTGCTTTGAAATACCTTTTGTCTAAGAAGGATACCAAACCTAGATTGATTAGATGTATTCTTTTGTTACAAGAATTTTGTCCAGACATTAGAGACAAAAAGGGTGCAGAGAATGTAGTAGCAGACCACTTGTCTAGGCTAGTTGTTAGTTCCCCTAATAATTCCCTTCCTATAAGGGATAGTTTTCCTAATGAATAATTTTTCTCTGTTTCCCAATCACCTTGGTATGCAAATATAGTGAATTATCTTGTTACTGGTCGAATGCCTCAACATTGGGGTAAGCAAGATCGTTCTATGTTTTTAGCCGAGGTTAAGCATTTCTTTTGGGACGATCCTTATCTGTTTAAGTATTGTCTGGACCAGGTTATTAGGAGATGTGTATCTGAGAGTGACCAGTCTAGTATTATCTCCTTTTGTCATGAACATGCATGTGGGGTCATTTTAGTGCTAAGAAGACTGCTGCTAAGATTTTGCAGTGTGGATTTTACTGGCCTTCGTTGTTTAAAAATTCCCATAGTCATTGTGTTTCTTGTGAGCGTTGCCAGAAGTTAGGAACCATTTCCCGTAGAAATATGATGCCTTTGAACCCGATTTTAGTGATTGAGGTCTTTGATGTGTGGGGCATTGATTTTATGGGTCCATTTCCTATTTCGTTTGGTTATCTTTACATACTTGTCGTTGTAGACTATATGTCTAAGTAGGTTGAGGCGGTTCCGTGTAAAATGAATGACCACAGGGTCGTAGTCTAGTTTTTGAAAGAGAATACACTTCCACGTTTTGGTACGCCGCGAGCTATAATTAGTGATGGAGGTTCACACTTTTGTAATAGACCGTTTGCTCTTTTAATGAAACAATACGGTATTACCCATAAAGTAGCAACCCCATATCACCCTCAGACTAGTGGTCAGGTAGAGGTTTCCAATAGGGAAATTAAACATATTCTAGAGAAAATAGTTAATCCAAATAGGAAAGACTGGTCGTCGAGCCTTACTGATGAATTATGGGCTTACCGTACTGCGTTTAAGACACCCATTGGAATGTCACCTTATCGTTTAGTGTTTGGAAAGGCATGTCACCTACCTGTTGAGTTAGAGAATCGAGCCTATTGGGCTATTAAGAACTTAAACTTTTCACTTGACAAGGCAGGAGCTCAAAGAAAGCTTTATCTCAATGAGTTGGACGAGATTCGTAGAGATGCATACAATAGTGCTAAGGAGTATAAGAACAAAATGAAACTTGTGCATGATAGGAATATTTATCCTTATTAAGGATGGCACTACCCAATCTAAATGGATGCAAGCATTTTGGTTGTAGGAGTTGAGGGACCAATCTGATTAGATGGAAACATCTAAAGAGTCTATTCATAAAAGCACAGAGCTCAGGTGTTAGAAATAACATGGTAGTTTCGCCATGTCTCATTGAGTCCTTTTCACTTCTATTTTTATTTTTTTATTTTTAAAATATGTTTCTCTAAGTGATTAGGTGGGGCTCACGATTCAAGTTGTTACCATTGCTAGGGTGAAATAGAGTGATTGAGATAGCCATAAAAAAAAAGTTGAAAAAAAGTTGAAAAAAAAGTTGAAAAAAAAAAAAGAGAAATTGAGACCAGACCAAATGGAATAAATTCAATAAAGTCGACCACTGGAACCCTTGTATATGCCAGTTGTGTTGACCTAGAGTTAGGATTATCGACCACTGGTACCCTTCTATATGCAGTGTGTTGATATTAGTCAGACCGGTATCTCAGTCCATTAGGATAGGTTCATTATGGCAGTGGCCTTCAGACAGATATGAGAAACACCGTTCACCTTAGTCAACATCAAAACCATCTATGTTTCTCTATATCCATCTTCTTAATCTGTCCATGTGATTTGTTTGATTCTGAGTTTGGATGCGACTATCTGAGTAGAGCTCTGTCACTTTATATGAATTTTAGTATGCTTGAGGGAGAACTCGTGTACAGCAATTGGAATTTCGCATCAGGGTACTTCCTCCTGTAGTCAATAAGTATGCCAACCAAGGAGATTCTTTAGTGCCTTCCAAGGTTCTGTGTAGATAGCTAGGGTCTGGAGTATAAAGGTTTTGTGGGTATACCTCTGGTAAGCCCTCCGGAGACAACACTCCGCCACTAGGTACACCTAGGATTTTAAAGGCTTATTCCATACGCTAAATGCAATCGACGATGCCTGCGACAGTGAGTTAGGATTTTATTTCTATTTTATTTTTGCTCGAGGACTAGAAAATAATAGGTTTGGGGTATTTGATAGACGCATTTATGTGTCTATTTTGATCTCGATTTTCTATTTTGTTAGTACCCATTTTTGTACTTATTTTGGTGTTTTATGTTGTTGTAGCTGTTTTTGGAGAAATAAGATTTTGCGGCGAAATTGGCTCGAAAAGTGTTTTTTTTTTTTGCGTTCATGGGAGGACATTTGCTATTCGGACCCTCACTTTGGATAAGGGGTAACCTAATTACTAAGGGGCATCCCATTTCCCGGCAGCTGCTAATTGCACCCCAGGCTGGATAGGGGGAGGTCATCTTCTCTTTTATTTGAAAATAGAAACTGGCGGGAAAAGGAAACACAGTTCGTCGACGTTATTACCTGGAGAAATTTTTTCGAGATTTTCTCAGGGTTTTGGTTGCATTAAAGACACATATCATCCTGTTACACTAAAACAGGGTGGATAATCTCCTTTAGATTCGATAAAAGATGGAAGGTACGTCACTTTGAAGTAAAATAGGGCAGTCATTGTTTATGGGATTTGGTGGATCATATTTGGCAGTTGTTGTTGGAATTGTACGAGGAACTGGATAGGAATGGTTGTTATATCGTAACAGGCTTTTTATTGGGCTTTTGATTCGAAAAAGAAGTATTTCACGTTGATTTCCTTACACAGGGAGTGAGAGAGATATTCGGATCTGTAATGGTATTTTTGGAAGTTACGTGAAAAGATAGGAAAGATTACTCTATGTTGATTTCGTTTTATACTTGAGAGATTCAGGGACGTCAGATTGGACTAAAAGACTCGTAAAGAAAACTTAGAGAAGATTATTCACAACTTGGCAGCAAAGAAAAGAAGAGAAGAAACAAAAGATTTCCGGGAGGTTTTATTGGTCCTGAGGTGTATATAAGAGCTGCTGGAAGTTCAGAGAAGGGGATCGAGTAGTTGGGGGTCGGTACGAAAACTTAGGAGAAGTTTAGAGGAGCATAGAGAGCTCCAGAGATCGATTTGCAGAAAAAATACAATATTCTGCAGCTGCTGTTGAAGAGGAAGAACACGAAGAACATTGACGCACAAGTATCTTTCGCAGAACACTATTGTTATTCAACAGCAGAACCCATCTATCGTTTATCAACAGTAATTGCATTAGGTCTTTAGCTACTGTTTCTTCTTTGTAACAGAGATTCTGCAACACCTTCACACTGTTGCGAATCGGCTGTGTTATCACTTTTTCACCTCCTTGTACACTTTTGAGCTATAAAAACATATTTTGAGAACATGGTTAATATGAGGAGCTAAACCCCATTGCTGGGGCGCGAGAGGAAGCTATTTTTCCAACAAGAAGTGGTATATTCTCTTTTATCTATTTATTGCAATTTTATTATAATTATTTGCCTTGAACTAATATCGAATATGATTTTTATTTGAGTAATTGTGATCTATTTTGATGGAGTATGCTTAGTTTAAGACTTTTGATGCTTCATACTTGGTATTTACAATTATTTCTTTTGAAAATCTACTTGTTGCAATAGTAAGAATCAAATTGAACGAGAAAATTGCATGAATACAAAGATTGGATTAAATCACTTTAAACTTGGAAAATAGTGGAATCTTAGCCTCAGTATTCTTTTAATATTGATACCATCTTTGATTGAGTTTGCTACAACTTTTACTGTGTTTTTTATTTTAGTTTTAGAATTTAAGACTAATTAATATCCTTCGCAAGCCTGAGAATCGAACCACATTTACCACTATCTACAAAACACATCAACCTTCATTTAGATATAGGTAACCGTACCTAAACGTGTACACTTAGTTGACTCAACAATAGTTAATAGATTAGTTAGCCATATGAACACTACTTTCATATCAACCTTGTTCATATTAATCACAACTAGTTCAAATGACGCAAATGGAACTACTTATAGAGTTGTTCAATTGTTTATTTTCTCATAGAAGTATACTAGACACAATTGAAGAAAAATCGGTTTTGATTCACTCGAATCAATTCATGAACATTATATCCACGGTTTGCATTGCATTTCTTATTATATAAATGTATTTGTTCATGAGTATGTAAACATAAATAATCGGTTTTAGAACTTAACCCACTCAAGTATGCAAACGGGTACGCATATCTAAGTTCCCGGACTTGGTCTTGTTCGCCAGTATGCAAACGGGTATGCATATTGTCGTTCATGACCGAACTTAGTTGAATCAGTACGCATACGAGTATGCATACTATAGTTCTCGGACTTCTACTGTTGAATCAGTACGCATACGGGTATGCATACTAAATTCTCGGACTTGGAATACACTTGCAACAGTTAGCATACAAGTACGCATACTATGCTATCAATGGTTAATTGTTCTAAACTCCCATTTTAATCATTGAAACATTCTTAGAAGACGAGAATAACTGTCTGACACGAACTATTAGCTTCAAACCAATTTTCAAGTGATCAATACGAAACATTCCGAGTCTACATCAAATGACTGTCTCACACAAATCATGTAAGATGTTACCAGGAGATTTTCCAATGATCATCTTTTGACTTTCGTCAAGAATAAAAGATGAACTTGGTTAAAGTGTAAGCTTACCAACACATATTTCGTGAAATACGTAAGCGAGTTAAACTCAGCTCGAAATATCAAATGTGTATAATGTAAAGTCTATATAGCTATACGACTTTTGTCTCAATAGGAGATAAAATAGAAATAGACTTCTGAGTGATAGATGAGTTCAAGTCTCCACATACCTTTTGTTGATGAAGTTCCACAAGCTCCCCTTAGTAGTTATTCGTCCTCAATCGATGAACGCCGTGAAGTCTAAAGCTCAACTACACATTCTATCCTAATCCGAGACATATCTATAAGTAGACTAGAAATCAAGACTTATATTGTTGACAACTAAACTTGACAAACAAGCTTGAGATAGCAACGCTTGCGAGTTCGACGAGCAGTGCTCTAACATATAGGTCTCTTTATTCATCATCTCTTCTGTGATTTGATCATTGTTATGAAAAGGTATGAGGTTTGTCTCCATGATAGCTAGGGCTATCAGACGGACGTCGTTTGACGGGGATCCCGATCCGGCAGTCAGGATATTCCGGATGGAGTTTTTGCTTGGACGGTTGGGAAAGACGCGCTTAATCGATGATATAAAACAACCCTAAACAATTTTTCTTTCTCCAGCCGAGTAGTAGAGCTGCAAAGAGAGTTTTCCTTTAGGGCTGTCAATGGGTACTCATTTACCCGGAACCGGACCGGACCCGGGGTGTAATGGGTACGGTTCCGGGTAATGATATTGGACTCATTAGTATATTTGGTACCCGAAGGGTACCCGCGGGTATTAGGTACCCGGATATGCGTTAATATATCATCATTTCTCACCTTGCAAACTTCCCTTTGTTGGTACAATATTGTTTTTATTTTTCTTTCATAGGCGTAGTTTTTCAATCTTTTCATTTTTTTGGTTTAATTCCAAAGGAGTAATTTACTACTAACGGAGTACTCCTAGGCCCAAAACTTTAGATTACAGGGCTTGGTAATAAAGATTTTATTTATCATAATTTTAATAATGCCAAGAGTACCCTTTAGTATTTATATCCATTTACACGTAAAGAAACTAATTCGTCTCGTCGATCTCATTTTCATTTTCACTTTCTCTTTCTCTCTCTCGTCTCTCATCTCTGGTCTGAAGAATTTTAGGGTTTTCATATCAAACCGAAGAAAACAATTACAGATAGGAAAAAATTGATTTTATCTATATCGATCTCTGCTGATGATGTTTACTCATAGTTAGTTTTCAGATTAAATCTCAAATCAAGGTTTTCTTTCTTCTCCATTGATTATATCTCAGAGCTGCAATATTTTTTTTGTTTGTTTTAATTGATCGATTAACATCTTAATCACCCAATCGATTTGATTTAAGTTCTTTAATATGGATTTCTCAGTTGATTCGAAGACATCTCATGTATTGATTGAATTGTTCTTGTTTTCAATCGATTTGATTTAAATAGGTTTAAGAACTGAACATTAATATACGAATTTGAATCAATCAATTTGTTGTTTCGAAGCTACTTCAGGCAAGGTTTTCGTTTTGATCCAACATGTTTTACTCATTTAGTAGTTCTATTTTCTTATTGGTTTGAATAGGTTTTGATTTTTGTTTTGGTTGTTCTATTCAGATCGGAGCAGAACAATATAATTTTTCTTGAATCAATAAGTTTTGAGTCCAGGTATGTTTAGATTGTTGTTATTACTGTTGATATTGCTGTTTTAGGTTCAATTTGTTGATAATACAAGTTGAATTTAATCATCTAAAAACGATGAACTCTCATGATTACAATGGATTCGGTTATTGACTTGTATCTGTAGATGATAAGATAAAACATCTGTAGATGTTGTATGGATATGTTTCGCAGTTTGTATCTAGGAACTTGGTTAGCTATCATGGGATGCAGATGTCATCACTCTTTATTCACTTGTAATGTTGGATGCTAAGTATGTTGTACTAGGTTTTTAGTTATTCAAACTTGAAATCATAGCTTTTCGTTATCTTAGATGCTTATTTTGTGTAAAATTCAGCAATATACAAAAGAGACTCTTATGAGGAAAAGAGCATTCTTATTGTTTTCAGTTCTTCTACCACAAACTTCATTTGTACTTTTATTCACCAAATTAACTTAAGGTGTTTCGGAACAGGTACATATTGATGGTGTTGGTTATTTTCTTTTAGCTGGTGTTATAAATACAACTGATCCTTTCCCTTTACGGTTGGAGGTTCATGACGTTCCTTTCTAGATGGTTGAAAGTTTCATCCTTGTCATTCACTCTCGTTGGAGTTATCAGTCCTGAAGATGACACTGTTGATCTTATGCAGGTTATTTTTCCTTCTCTAGTTTTATTTTTCTCATTCGAAGTATGCCGAAAAATTTCACTCATTTCTAAAAATGAAATAGCCATTATTCGATATCTAAATATGAACTAAGAGGAAGACATTTGCTCATGTTATATGTTAACTGTACTCTGTTTGCCATCCTATTTGATCATGTATATGTGTTATTTCATGCGAGACTTAAGCGACATTACCTATATGTTAACTATAAATCATATTAGGAAGATACATGTGTAACTGAAAATAATCTGCAACTCTTTATGTCACTATATGTTAATTGTTATAGAATTATAGGAAAAGTTTGGAACCTTCTTTTGGTAGGAACCCATATTTGATGAAATTATGTTGCTATAAGAAAGTATATCTACTAGTTACACATGCTTTTAGGATATGTAATTGCTGGTTCCACTTGCATTTTGGATATGTAATTGTTGTTTACACATGTATTTACGGATGTATGTTTGCCATCCTTATATCAAACTTCAGATTCAAAATCAGACTGTTTTAATTTATGTTATCCATCATCTCATTTTGTATTGGACTTAATTTTGATTTTCGACCTAATATGAAACTTCTATCTGTTATTAATTAATTGATTGAAATAGCTTCGATTGGCATATTACTTTAACATTGTTGCTGTAAGTTTAACAAAAAAATGAGTTTTTTAAGCCTGGAATATAATTTAGAAAATATTGATCTATATGAGTAAAATCAGTTCCAAAAGTATCTTCAAATGAACCTCAATTGAGGACAAAGGCAGTAGCTGGTTCACAGTGAATAAATGAGTCTGAGAGTTCAAACAACACAAAACGATGGTAAATTATCCTGTTTTTGGTGTGTTTATTTAGACATTTGAATCAATTTGATTTAATGGATTTAATTGGTGAATATCAAATAATATATGAATTCTAATTAATCAGATATTGTTTCGATTTTGATTTTGAATATGAAAATAAACCTTGTGAATCTTAAATTAAGGCTACGTCAACTCTTCTCGCTCTCCATTCAATTCAGAAGTCTTCTTCAATTGGTTATTGTTTCATCAATTTCATCTTCTTTATATATTGATGTTTTAAACCGTAAGACTTGCTTGTTGTGCAGGTTCAATACGTTGTGTTAGCAACTCAGTTGAATGGGAAAGTGTTTAATGGTGATGTTCGTAAAGGATTTGTGGTTCAAATGATCGATTACACGTGTAATACTATTCAGACTCAGAAGTAAGTTTTTCTGAATTCTGATCTAATTTTCTGTTTGATTTCAATTTTTTTAGTGTTACAAACCTTTGAAATGATGCTCGCTTTAGTTTACATAAATAGGTTTAATCTGATATTTTGTTGGTTAGACAAGAAGGTTCTACTATATTATTGAGTTTATCAGCTTAAGAATCTAACATATTTTGTTCTTGTGTGTGCCTCTTGTTTGATATAGATTATTAAGTGTGTATGTTTGTGAATATCATTTTGAATGATTGGTGAACTATTAACTAGAAATGGTACAAGCAAGCGAAGTTAGTGAGAAAACATGTCAGTTTCCTAGTGGTTTTTGTCTGAGATTATGTTGATTAGGTTAGAAGATACCTAAACTTAACCGTAATTGAAGTAATTAACGTGATTACAGAATTTGTTGTTGACGTGTTTACCGTCGGTGGTTGTGATCGACTCCAACCATCTAAGAATTTCATTTATTAGGTTTTTGGCGGTTGTGTTCTGGTCTTTTGTAGTAGATTACTAAGCATATACATGAGTGCTAGTAACGTATTAATTACTGAGGAATATCCTGCACAGGCTACAAAACCTGAAGGTATAGTTGAGCCATAATTTGTCCAGATGAGAGTGGAACTTATGTAAGCAAGCAAAATTAGTGTGAAAACATATCTTGTACCACGTTCGAAAATGCTGGGGTTTTCAACTTTTAGTTAAGTTTCATCTTCTTAATGTTATAAGTTTCAGATCATTCACAGATTTCTCATCATTTTAGCTCAAATTTCATTACATTTTCTCTGAAAGTGATCTTGATAACTTGACTTTCATCTTTCAGTATCCGTGTTTCAGGTTTGTATTCTTAACTGATCTTTTTTGGATGTGTAACTATTAGTTACACATGCTAATTAAATGTGTAACTTCTAGGTACACAAGCTAAATGGATGTGTAGCTACTAGTTACACATGCTAATTAGATGTGTAACTTATAGATACACATGCTGAGGATATAAAGTCTACATGTTAAGGATGGACTTCAAAGAATATAAAGGAGGAAAGGCTATTATGTATCAATTTTTTGTTCGTTTTTGGCTTACTTCTGTACTTCAAAGGAATCATTTGTTCTTATGAATATATTTTTCTTGAACTTCACTACAGAATCTAAAAGTTTCAAAAGAAAGCTGGTCTCCCCTGCATCAGCAAGAGTAATTACAACTTTGAGAAACCTTTCTTGTGCCTCGCGAGGAAGCTTGCAAGGTATTGTTACTTGTATTCTCCCTTTGACATTTTATTGCGAAAATCAACATTAAGATTTGTAATGGTTTGCCTGTCTTTGAATTCTAGGTGATGTTTTGGTGTTCTTGGATGGTGCTCAGATAAGTTGTTGTTAGAGGCAGGAGATGCACATGAGGTAGCAAATGAATTTTCTGTCAGGAATTACAATTTTTTTTTAGCTTTATTGATCGAATTATTGTTACTTGTAAAAGAGGTTTTTTACCACTAGCTTATTTTTTCTTATGAATATTATATTGTTACTTCACTACAGAATCTGGAAGTTACAATGTAAAGCTGGTCTGCAAGAGTAGTTACAACTTTGAAAAACCTTAGTTGTGTCGCGTGAGGAAGCTTGCTAGGTATTGTTACTTGTATTCCTCCTTTTGTTGCTTTCTTACTCAAAATACAGGCCACTAGTGGAATATATGTCATATGCATGTGTAACCGCATGTGTAATCAGGGCCAAAAGAAATTTCCTTCATTATTTGAGATTGTTGCAAATCTCAAAAGTCTATCTGATTTGACCGGTTTTTATTTTCCATCAGACTAAGTCACTTTTTTCTTTTGCTCTGATATACAGATTCGACTTCTTTTGCTCTGATATACATGTCATATGCGTGTGTAACTGCCGCATACACAAACTTTATGGATGTGTAACTGCTGATTACACATGCATATTGCATGTGTAACTATTGCATACACATGCCGTATGCATGTGTAACTATTGCATACACATCTATTTTTGTAGTCACCGAGATTTGAAGATTCCACCAATTTCCCTTCAGTTTCAATGTTTGGAGTTTTAGACCATTTATGTTGCTTATGTTGTGTTGCTAGTGAATTTATTTGGTATACGTATTCATGGATTTTTTCAGCCTGAAAATTTGCTTTTAGATTCATATGGTATGGAACTTTGAATGTGTAACTCTTAACTACACTAGTCATTTCATGTGTACCTGCTAGTTATACTGACAAGATGCATGTGTAACTGCTAGTTCATTTCTATCGACATTAAGCAATATTTGTGTTTCTCCTGAATATTGAACAATATTTGTTTGCATTTTTGTGTTGGCATTGGTGCATATGTCTGTTCATTGTTATCGACATTAAACATTCTTATGGACTATTTTTTGTTGTTCTCCTAAATATTGAACAGTATTCTTTCACATTTTTCTTTTGACACTGGTTCATGTTTGTTTGTTGTTATATTTCAGGTTTCCGATAACTTCATAAAAGTCAATTGCTTATTTGTGGTATTGGTCTCGCTGGAATTGGAGTTGACGCTGAATGCACAAGTCAAATGCATGTGTAATTCTCGGTTACACTAGATAGATGCATATGGAACTCTCAATTACACTAGACAGATACATGGTCTAGATGCATGTGTAATTTCTAGTTACACATGCTAAGAAATTATTGTAAATGAGTATTAAAGTAATACATGCCTTTTTTGGATGCATTTTTTTGATGTCTATTTTTTTTAATGTGTAACTTCTAATTACACATGCCATATTGATGTGTAACTTCTGGATACACATGTCATATGCATGTGTAAATTCTGTTTACACATTCACACTGTACTTTAATAATTTTGGGCTTAAATTTAAAACTTTCTTTAACTTGGGGCTTGACAAGATATAAAAGGGCATGGATGTCTTTTAATAACTCGGGGCCTAGATTTAAACCTCTTTTAATTAAGGGCCTCATATTATGGGTTATCCATGGGTTGGGCCTTAGCCTAATTTCCCAAGAAATAATAGGGTATGGGTCCGGTTCCGGGTAGTGTGATACCCGGGAGGAACCAGACCCATTGACAGCCCTAGTTTCCTTAGACATAAGCCTAGTTTGGTATTGCTGTGAGTTTTACAAAAGTGCTTTTCTTTTGTGATGTGTTGTGCTTTAAAAATAAAATAGTCAGACGTTTGGTAAACTATAATATGTAAAGTGTTGTGGAACCAACAAATTGTAAATTCTGTTTGGTAAATTATCATGTTGAAGTGCTTATGATATGGCTAATGACGAAAATAGACATGTTTTAAAAATTCTTTTTAAATTACATCTATTAATAGTAAAATATTTTTTTATTTTGAATATTATTTAAATAAAGATAAAAAATAATAATAATTCTTATTCATATTTTAATCATTTAATATTTTAATTTTATTTTAAATTTTAATTTTACCTTTAAATACTATTATTATTATTATTGTTGTTGTAATTATTATTTTATAACAAAAATTAATAAAATTTGATTAATGAAATAATTGTACATAAATTAATATTTAAGGGTACATTTTGTCTTTTAAATATAATAATAAGGTTAAAGTAGAGAATAAATTAATTAAAATTGAGCGGGTCCATAGCTTTTGCTTTTACTACTTTTAAAAGCTATTCCTGGATAGCTTTTAAAAGTTGGCCTAAAACAGAAATGCTTTCGGAGAAAGGCGCTTTTAAAAAAAATTACCAAACATAAGTTGGTTACAAAGTGCTTTTGTTGGAAAAAAAAAAGAAATCCCAAACGGAGCTATATTGAATTCTTCTTTGGTTCATCACATCACATCTTCTCATACAGCACTACCTACACCACCACTAGGATCTATATCTTCATCCACTGCTCCTTCTCGGGCAGCAACAACGGTTCAGTGAACCACAACATAATTTTCTCATACTTGAGCAAGTGCTTGCAACATCTTCATCTGATTTCAGTTGAACTTGAGGGATTTTCTAGGTAAGAAGAAACTTTGGTAATAGTAATTGATTTTTGTTATTAGTTCTGAAATTAATACCTTGGGTTTCATATATTTAACAGTTGTTTAAGTATAGTTTAATTTATACAATTGAAGTAGTTTAATGGTTTTTGTGTTATCTTGCTGAGAAATACTAATTTATCAATTCTTATATGATATCAGGGCTCTTTTGTTTCGTTTTTGTTCCGAAATAGTCACAAGTGACCCTTGATTTTAAGAATCTGGCGGCCCTTGGTTTTAGACAAATTCGACCCTTCAATTGTTTCAATTAATAAAATTATCAGCGTTTTTCAATTCTTAATAAGTGTTTTTCAAATTTTAGCTAATTAAGTTGGTGGCGTTTCTCTCGATACATGGGTATGATAGATTGATCTGTGGTGTTTCTTAAAAATCAGAGCATTTATATAGTTTAATTTGCTAACATATCTAGGGTTTTTATTAGGATCACTTTTTTTGCTTTGTCCTGATTTGAAACCAGAGTTCAAAGCAACAACTTCACTCGTTTTCTTTAATATCTTAAATTTGGTTTTGAACTTTCATAATATGGGTATCGTAGTTTAGATGATTAGGCTCATATATGTAATGCTTCTAAAGATTATTATCCTCAACCTTTTCATGTGCAGGATCATACTTGGACAAAAGAACAATGCAAGCTCCGCAACCACCTGTAATTGTTTCAGGCTGGGTTTGTTGTTTCAGATCAATTGATTATATTGTTTAATCAATTTTTTATTGCCTGTGTGTGTTGGGGTTCAAAGACTTTGTAGTTCTGGGCTATTTGGATTGGTGTATTCAGTTAGGGAATTTTTTTGATGATCCTGCTATTGCTGCACAAACCAAGTACTACTCAAAGGTTTTCCCTCCTAGCAACACTCCTGGGGTGTCTACTAGGTTTTAGGCCATCAAGTATGGGTTTTATCTTGGGTTGATTTCTGGCTAGGTTTTAGGCCATATTTTGAGTTAATGCATGGGTGTAGGAAGAGCCTGTAAATTTTTGAATTCATTTTTTTAGATCATCTGTAGGTCATGAAGTATGGATTTTCTCTTGGATCAATTTCTGGCTAGGTTTTAGGTCATATTTTGAGATCTGAATTGCAGGGGTGTGGGAAAAGTCTGTAAATTTTCTATGCGAGAAGCCTCTGATCCTGTGAGTTTGTTGGTTGTGAATTGCAGGGACACGCTTTATTGGGTACTCTCTGTAATGGAACAGATAGTCGTCCGCTGTTTATCAATAACTGCATAAAGAATGCTTATATTATTGTACTAGGTATCGTCTGTTTGTATATTACTTGTTTACCTCTTAATTGATTCGTACTGAATGTTCAGTTTGTAGAAATAACATTGTTGATTGCCGAAAGCTTCCTGGAGTTGGTTGTAGATGATATATGCGATTTAAAGTCCATCACCCGGAGTCCGTTTTCATATCTAAGTGGAACCAAGCTGAAATGACGGAAACGCAAAATATATTCATGTTAGTTAGTCACCTATTCTTTCTCTTATATATTATTCTATCAATTATTATTCTGGATACGGATGCTTAGATTTTATTAAAATGCAACTGAGGTCATTTGTATTAATGCAGCAGTTCATATGGACGGCGTAGATTCTTCGTGTATCCTTTTAGTAGTTCCAGATGATTGTTCTACCAAGTGTACAAAATTCGTTTCAGGAGGGATATTATGCATGGCCGTCTCAGTCTATTGCATGTCTTACGTATACGTAAAACCAGGTTTTACCTTCATCACATATTATATTTTACACATACATTAAATTTTGTGTGTTACTTCATATTTAGCACTGTGAGTTAAGGCAGGCTATTAAGCAAAACAATTGGTGCCACACATCAGTTGTTTCTTATTTCATTAGGGATATTGTTCTAGAAACATCAGTTTGGTTGGAAAAGTCAAAGTCTAAACATGGTGCTTGACCTTAGTGATAGCGAACCTCACTTATGACACCTACTCACATCTCCGTTCTACCAAAAAATAGAAGAAATAGAAAAACATAGCCATTCTCGGGTCTCTTTCATTTATGTTTGCATGTTTGGGCAGAGAAACAGTGAATAAAACCACTCATGGCTTATTAGCAGTCAAAGGTGTTGTCTTTTACCGATCCCAATTGCTATTCAAAGGATGATCAGGAAAATGATTCACTTCTTGGTTCTTTTTTTAGGTTGATTTAGCCCATCGAGACTTTAAAAGCTTGGGCCACTATGGGTTAATTTCCAAATGAATTACCCGAGGAAAAAGCTAAATGTTTGGTGCACATCTTGATATGTTCTCATAATGATTACTAAATCCTATTAGCAGATTATGCTGATGCTTTGTCTTTACTTAAACATAATTGAAGGTTACTTTTCGAAGTAACTCTTCCTGACTCAAATAGGGAAATGCATTTCTAATGAAAAACTACACATTTCTATGTAACAGACCCATGTTGATGCATGAATAAAGAAGTCAATGAACAAACTCTTTCTCCATGAAAAAACAAGTTGCACGAGAAAAGCCAAACTTACCATCGTATCAGGTAGAGGCATTTTCATTTTCGTTAGTATAATTTTACAATTGTATATGCTTTGGACAGGTATATCCTAAAAGAAGAAAAGGGATGACACAAAAAAGAGATTTGTTTGTACCTTCATATAACTTCTAAAACGTGCTAAACTTTTTCCAAGTAAAAGAGAGAGAATAAGCCATACAGAAGAAAGAGAAACCTATTATATGATAGCATTTATTCCTATAGAATCTCCATAGTCCCATTGGAAGTGACTATTAGATTACAGCTTCTAATTTGTTTTTTGAGAAGGTTATCCTAATCTGTTGGATTTCTATACACTTACCATCAAATTTCTTTAATCTGTCAGGCTGAACGTGATGGAGCTTCAAAATCATGGATGGAGGTTATTTGACAACAATCCTTTAAAAAAGTAGAAAGAGGACCAAGGTCTAGAAGAACTGGCCGTTGTCAATTTAATGTTTGGTTAGTGTTCTCTCCCACTCACTCCTTCGTTCATCATTTTGTTTGGTTCTTAATTCATTTTTTTTCCTGCTTACATTTGATGCAAGGATTGTTGAAATAAGTTTATTTGTGTAAAAAATCAAAGCCTTTTTAAGTTAAAAGCTAACTCAGTTTTGAAGGTTTTTTTTGTTTGAGTTCGATCGAAAGGTCCATTTTCGCTTGATCATAGGTGGAAACCGCACATGCTGCAGCTCAGTGAGTTATATGTATAACACAGGTCATTAGTTGCTTCTGGACATACTATTCTCTCAATGCAGATGCATTCATCTAAAACGATTCACTGTACATTAGTTACAAGCACCTAAACATGATAAGTGGAAATTGGAGAATAAAAGCAGGTTATACATTATATTGTAGTTCACTACAGGTCTTTAATCATTAAAAAAAATAATTAAGTTCATTGTGATTTGTGATGTTTGGTTTTCCTCCTGTAGATGCATTCATCTAAATGATTCACCATAATTTAGCTGCAGCAGATAAATATATACTTAAATTCAAGGAGAATTAGATCAAAGAAATTCATTCTTTTCGTGTACCTATATAATATATATTGTTTGTTTAGATCTAACTAACCAAGATATTTTACGGAGACCGTCGTTGAGACATGTCCTCTAAGAATTACCAACACGATAAAGGAGTGGTCTCCTTTAACATGACTTTTAACGTGAATGCTCTAAACCCCGGGGAACTAACTTCATGTCTGCAATAGCATAGTTAATATCACTGAGCTAAGATGCAGTACTAATATTTTGTTTCGGTTATTCGCACTTCGCAGCACGATGGTGAGGACTGTAGACTGATGTTTCATTAGTTTCCAGTGTCATCCCTGCGTTTAAAGAAGAGATCAGCTGCTGCGGAGGACAACAAAACAGCTTTGCATCCTGGATAAAGGGTGCAGTTTGGAAGAATTGCATTCTGGATTCATGGGTACACTCTTGGTGTACAAGAGTGATAAAGTTAAAATGAAGATCGTAGACATCCTTTATATGTGAGTGCAATATACAACCTCCATTCTATATATTATTAGCTTTCTATTAGTGAGTATTAATGTGACTTAGTTCTTAGCCGTTCAACCATGTTAAGAAAACTCTCTTTAGCAGAGTTTTGTTTGATATTTGATATGATTTCATATGCATTTTTGCAAAATAAGAGTTAAATCTGCAGTATATTTTCAACTTTAGGATTTTTAATATTATCTGAAATTTATACCTGTTGAGCTTCAAATGAATATTAATATCCACGGTAAGCACATTGACCATGACCAAGGCTCAGAAGAACCACATTTTTGTACGTATTCATTTTAGTATAGCATCGGCTCTTGGCTGAGAACAAAAATGACTGTATAAGACGCCGTCTTTGTTTCTAGATAGACCAATATATGTTGGAGGATTGGAGCAACATTCTTAAAATTGACTATAATTATTTTTTTCATGTTCGCCATGCATGTGCAAATATAGAGCATCTGTGATCCTCGGTACCAGTTTTACCTAACGGTCTTAACCAATATACCAATGGACCTTCCTTGATATATCTTGGCCATAACTAAACTCTCAACTTGATTGCATTCCATTGTTTTTATTTCTTAAAGCATGAATATATTTCCTATTTAAAAATTCCCTCAAGGATGCATCCTTTTTGTTCGCGGCCTCTGCAAGTACTAATATTAATGATGGCTTCAAATTGAACTTCTGATTCAATTCTTCTATAGAAAGTAGAATTCATTATCATGGTACATTACTGATGGAGTTATTTGGTAAATATATGGCAAGGTGCACTACTGTTTTCAACACTATGTACACTGTAGACTTGGATTATACTGTTGGGGTAATATGTGTGCATGAAGCAGAGGATCAGGTAAACTCTCTTTTTGTTATGCTTATGAATTTTTGGCGCTCAAGTATCATTATATAAAATCCCAATTACATTAAGAAATGGTACTTGCTGTCTTAGCTCAAGTGGAAGAGCACATGGTTCTCCATGTGGTTGTGGGTTCGACTCCGGCAGATGGCATTTTTATTTAACTAGGCTAAAAATTACATGCTTCCATTGGAAATATTAGCTATGCGTGATTTTAAAAGTGTCGTATATCATCTTGGTCATGATTTGTGGATCCAATTAGATATAGAAAAATGAACATATCTCTTATCCAGAATCTGAATTCCAAGAAGTTGGAAAGAAGTTAACTGAAGGACTGTGGGAAGAAGTCTTAGAAGCTTCCAAAAAGTGGAGAATTCCATGGGTGTTGTCTTGGGTGACCCATCTAGGACACTCCTCTTTTTTGGTTCTGGCACATGATATGCGTAAATACAATAAATTTTCTTTGTTAAGTAGTTATGTTGGTTGAGTAGATTTTCATACATAGGATGATGAACACCAAGGATAGGGTCTTAACTATGAAGTTGTTCATGGTTATGGTTGGCACGTTAACAAACATTAGTAAAAAGGTTTTCGAGGTAGAGGCCTCCAATGTTCAACGAATATTATCTAATTCTTTACTCCGGTTTTCGAGCTCATGAACAGGGAAATGTTTCTATTTAATTTTATACATAAAATTTTTGTGTCCTGTCTTATTTGGTTAAACTAAAAATATTTTAATAAATTGAAGTCTTCATAGGCTACTTATACGGGAATTGTGTGAAAGATTTGGAGATGGACTTTTACTTGATGACGCACCGGGGTATGACTTTGATTTTTTGAAGAATACCTCCTTCAACTTATGGCGAGGTTACAGAATTTGGAACAAAAAAGCGATATAAAAATCCTTAAATACATTTAAGAAGTTTATCTTATCATTGCCAAGCTTCTTTCACTTGACCCATGTGGCAAACGGCATATTGCTATCCCCTCTTATAACTAAACTTGATGTCTTAGCTCGAAAAGCAGAGTATATGGTTAACTAAACTTGATGTCTTAGCTCGAAAGGCAGAGTACATGGTTTTCACCCATATAGTTGTGGGTTCGACTCCTCTCATACCAGTATATTGTCCAAAATATGTGTATATATATGTAGAAAACTTTTCATCTCTATAATGTTCTGGAGGATAATATGTTACAAGTTGATTACATTTACAGTTGACCTTAAGACAGCAAGTCATGTTCACACTGAACTTATGGTTACGGGTGAGAAAACAGGAATATTTTAGGGTGCAAATCATTTGTTTAAATATTTTTGCAAGTAGATGATTATATTACCTGAGTTTGTATGTAGAGAAAATCAAAGAACTACAATAATGGACATAAAAGTTGAGCACATACGTTGATAATAGTAATGAACCTATGAACCACAGCAACCCCGTCTATTTGCACCTGCACCCTGCACCTAAATTGGTTTACAAATTTTATATGGTATTGTTTTAATTTATAAAACTAAAAAAATTTACTCATCAAGTGTTTTCAGATCAGTACTTTAGATATGGGATCCAATACGAAACCACGCGAAATCATTACTTGAGAGTTTCTTATCATCGGAGTGAAAAATGGATTTTTTTGGGTTCTCCAAGCATTAGAGGTACCAACTACTACATAAATGGAGAAATCATGAGGTAGTTGTGTATATGAATTTCAGTTATTAGTTTTAATTTTAGTTTTGTACTCTGCCCGACATGAAACCTCAAATCAGGTATGTATGATGAATGTCCAAGGATGGTTATGTAATCATTTGGTTTTCTAGCAGTTATTGTTTGAACTTATGATGGAATATGGGATCACATTTTCCGTTGTGTAAAACCTTTATGTAATGTCTCATTTCATTTATATTTTGGGAGAGTGAAGAATTTCAAATGAACGAATAGCGAGAATTGTATCTGCTAAAAAAAATCGTTTGGGTAACAATCTCTATTATTAGAGCAAGAAATGCAACAACAGTTCGAGTCCCGATCCTATCTTTGTAGTCACATAAACTGTGTTTGTTTTTGGTCAAGCAAGAGTGACAATTATATAATAAGAGAAAATTGAAAGAAGCTGGATCAAACAAGGGTGATTATATCTTCAGGCTTCAATTAGAAGGGGCTTTAAACAACGCAAAGCCCCTTATAATTGTATAAATGTATCACCTAGGTCCTAGGGGCACTTTTACCTTCTCCTATTACTTATAAACCGCATTAGCTGGAACCAGTGCACCACCAGAGTTCTAGAAAATGATTCATACACAGTCATGCAAGATAGTTTACCCTATTATGATGTATCCACTTCTCACTCAGTTGAATTTCATGATACTATACCTCCGTCTCACAAAACGTGAATCTTTTATTTTTCTAATCTTCCCTATTTTTAGGCATAAAATGAAAAACTAAAATATCTATTTTATGAGAATTTGAAAAAAAATCAAAAAAATTTGGGGTGGACATTTGTTCGCGATCACCCTATCAAATTTGATGGCCATTACACGTTACAATCTTTATCATTATATCATTCCAATGAAGATTGTGAATCCTGATTGGTCCAAGTTAAAAATGAACATTTCGAATATCAATATACTTCGGATCAACCTTATTGAATAACCTGTGTTTGCAAGTTAAAATTAAAAAAAGTCGTTTGATGAAATAAATCGTAAGAATTTTTTTTGGGTAAAGTGGTTTGCATTCCAAATACGTTTATTACTCCAAATGATTTTTTGCTTTTTAAGTCTTGAATAATTCTCCAAAAGATTGAATGTTGGAACATACACAAATTCATTTGTGCTAAATCTTTTGATGAAAACGCTCACCAAGTTCTTTTTCAAACACTAAAAAAATATATGGTATGTAGTCGAGTGGTTATAGATACCGTATCTCTCTGTGATAGAAAAGGAAAATATATTAACAGCGCGTTTGGTTCAAGGAATTGGATTCCTGGTAATCTAATTCCGAGGGAATGTGACCAATTCCTTGAACCAAACGGTCCAAACCAACTCCATGTAATTGAGAATTTTGATTCTTAGGAATCCAATTTCTCCCAAAATAATTGATTTCCATTGCAGTGGTCTAGTAGTGCAATGGAATTGGATTCCAAGGTAAAAACAAAAAAAATTGGATTACCTCAACCAAACGCTAATTTTTTGGAATTGAATCCAATTCCATGGAATTCAATTCCGAGAATTGGATTACCCCATAATTAAATTCCTAGGAATCGAATTCTTCCAACCAAACGAGGTGTAAAGGTTAAACGAAGGTACATATTTATCACACGTTTTTGAATGAAGGTGGATCCAATTTATCGTCACGTATTGTTCCTTACAAATTAATCTGTCATGAATGTTAAGTTGTCCTATTAATGTGGGTATTGTTCCTTTTATTATCGTACGTTGATAAGTGTAGGCTTCAAATTACACTTGGGATGTGTCAAGCACATGATGCACTAAGTGTCAAGAATCAAGTAATTTAACAAGTAATTATATTGTTCATGGATACAAGAAGGACATAGTTGTTCTTTGGGAACCCAATTTGGTTCCCTATTAATTAAATGAAGGCGTTAACAACTGCTTGACCATCTTCATTAGCTTATGTATTATTTACCTAATTATTTACAAAACAATTGTTTTGATACTTTGAATTCTCATTCACATAAACTTATTTTTTTGAATTGATATTTTATGATTTAGGCTTAATTATGTCTTTCAAATTCTTGCAATTTTTTTTCTTCAGTATACTTTATTAGAGCAAATGATTGAATTGCCTGTTAGTTTATATCAAGTGAATAATATAACTTTGGTTAAATGGTTGCATATACATTCAAACCGTGGTTGCATGTCTAAAATGCCCAACATCATCTACGTATATCACATTAGTCTTCTACTTCCATAAACTTTCACGGGTGATTTTCACGTTCAAATATTAATTGTCACTAGCCGTTTAGTATTCTAGGAATCAACATATAAAAAGTCAAGGAATTTTTTTTCAGAAACCATCGTGGGTGATACCTGGATAACAGAAATCAGACCATATCAATTGGGATATATGGATAACAAAAGCATACTAATGACATTTTAAGGAATTTTCATGAAACAGGCTAAGCTAAAACACCATGTATTGGATACCGAAAACTACGTGATGCATTAGACTAAACAAATGTTGAGTTGGGACCGTAGGCTAGGAGAGGTTTATATGCAATCAATATAAAAAGGCAAAATCGTGCCATTTTCTCGATAGTTCATGATGTAAAGTAATATCTGTTGGTGACGGTCGGTTTAAATTTTTCATAATATCAGATGGTTCCCTGGAATTTTGGATGTATCAATTTAAAGGTATTAACAACTGTTTGGCCAACTTCTGTGCGCTTACGCAAAGGAATGGCAGTAGATAACTTCTGTGCGCTTTGTGGTTGCAATGATGAGACACAAGATCACCTTTTTCTTCATTGCAGGGTTGCCTTCAGGGTTTGGTCACTACTACTCCCAAGTTCGTGTTGCACTTGGGTCACGCCAAGGAATATTAAGTCGCTGGCTAATTGTTGGTATCACCCGAATTTCATATCCAATGGAAACTACATCTGGAGCTTAATCCCAGCAGCTATATTCTGGTGTTTATGGACTGAACGAAACAACCGCATATTCAATGTCAATCACGTCTACAAGACAGATGATGACCTAGGTACTGAGGCTAAAACCTTAATTCTCCTTTGGTCTTCTGCAGCAGGGAAAAGAGTGCATGTGAACTTCTCAAGTTCAATGACGACGGATTGGGAAAATTTATTCTTGTAACTAGTCTTGTTTTTTTTTTTTTATGTTTCGCCTAGTCTGTTACTCCTTTTCTTTTAGTCTACTTGGGTAGACTTTTGTACATTCTTCATTTCTAATATATTTTCTCTTTTCCGATCAAAAAAAAAAACAACAACTGTTTGGCCAACTTCATTTGCTTTTTTATTGTTTTACCTTATTATTTACATAATTGTTATTTTGGTAATTTGATTTTTTTATTTGCAACATGTTGTTTTTCTGTTCGACAATAGATTTTCTGGATTGGTTTTATGATTCGCACTTATTACTTTTAATATTTTTTTAGAAAAAAAATCGGAAGAATTCATTAAAGCTAGTTCCAGAGTTGTCCATTTGTTCGTTTGAAGTAAATAATTCAACTCCGGTTAAACGATTACATATATATTATGCTATTTTTCTAATTTTTTAGATAAAAACGCCTATGATCATCTACATGACTACATGAGTACATTAAACTTTGGCTGCCATTATCTTGGGGTGATGTTGAGGTATAAATATCTATTGATACAATTTAATTACTTAAGAAAAGACTAGTAAAAGGGACACCAAGGATTATTTTTTTTAGAAAACCATCAAACCAGATTATAGAAATAAAAATTAGTGACATGTGGATAAAAAAAACTAGATTAGATCAAATAAATTAGTGATATATGGATAAAAGAAACCAGATTATATCAATGAAAATTAGTGATGTTTAGATGAAGAAGCCAGATTATATGAATGAAAATTAGTGATATTTGGATAAAACAAATCAGATTATGTCAATGAGAATACCTCAATTGCAGAAGCATGTTAATGATGTTTTAATGCATTTTCATGGCACGTATGGAGATAAAAATTCTGTGTTTAAACCCTAAGATTATATGAGGTAGCACGGCCCCGGTGATACCTAGTCTATAAATAAAAGAGACTGAAGAAGTTGGTACATAACTATCCGGTAACAATTCAAAAGAAAGACTCCTTGTCGGGGTTTAGTCCCTTCTTCACATGTCGTTGACTTAAGGCTACCCATATCAAACTTTCGACATCCCGACATCAAGTATGATGTCCCAATAAAGGGGACATGGAAATAAAACTTACAGGACCATGTCCAAATGGGAAGCTTGGCTTTCGGTAATTGAAGTGATCCCTTTATAATCGTTGCCTATCAAGAGGCCCTTTTTTTTTTTTTTTTAGTTTTAAGACTCCACTTTTATTATTAGAAACCAACACTAAAACACAGGCACAATTACTTAGAAACCAACACTACAATACAGGCACCGTAACACCGAAATACATAAACTAATTTTGGGTAATCATGCGGGTGAAAACCGAGAGCTTCAAGGTGATTCTAGTTGAATTAAGTAGGAGGATTACATACAAAAAGATCTTCCCTTAAACCTAAAACCTAAAGATTTTTATCAGAGCATATGGAAGGAGCAGCTGCAAATTGAAGGAAGTAGGCTTAGTTTGGTATTGCTGCGGTTTTTATAAAATCACTTTTCTGTTGTGTGTTGGTGTGCTGTGCTGTGAGAAAAAAATAGTTAGACGTTTGGTAAAATATTAATTAAAGTTAAAGCTGATTAAAAAAGCAATCAAAGTGTATTTGGTAAAATAGATTCTAGTTGAATTGAGTTGGAGGATTACATACAAAAAGATCTTCTCTTAAACCTAAAACCTAAAGATTTTTATCAGAGCATATGGGAGGAGGAGCTGCAAATTGAAGGAATTAGGCTTAGTTTGGTATTGCTGCGGCTTTTATAAAAGCACTTTTCTGTTGTGTGTTGCTGTGCTGTGCTGTGAGAAAAAAATAGTTAGACGTTTGGTAAAATATTAATTAAAGTTAAAGCTGATTAAAAAAGCAATCAAAGTGTATTTGGTAAAATATCAGATTCAACCATTGTTGTTGTGGAAAATGACAAAAACATCCATATCTCTGAAAATAGTTTTATTCAATTTTATTGGGTTTAAAAATAATTTTTATTTGTTATTAAATATATTAAATATTAAATTTACTAATTTATACTATTATTATGATTGTTACAAAAAAATATTTTATTTAACTACTTTTTAATATATATATATATATAATTTTCAAACAAAAAATCAAACTAAATTTAATTAATTAATTTTTATTTTTATACCTTGTTCTTCTCTGTAATATACAGATTAAACCCATACATCCATACAAAATCAAATGATTAAGCATCCACCTGCCTTCTTAATTAAATTCCCAGTGATCAAACCACTAGACACCATCTTTGATTCTTCTCTTCAATTCATCAGTATCTGAACTTGAG
The DNA here is from genome assembly GCF_003573695.1 of Papaver somniferum. Lineage (NCBI taxonomy): Eukaryota > Viridiplantae > Streptophyta > Magnoliopsida > Ranunculales > Papaveraceae > Papaver > Papaver somniferum. The sequence continues at coordinate 3,240,446 of NW_020622934.1, forward strand.
TGTACGGTTCCTTCTAAGTCAATCTCTTCCACCATTACTGCAACACTAAACCCTAACTTGAGACACTATCGAATCTCCATCATTGAACAACATTAGATCCCCATTGTTATCCTCATATGCTGCTCAAATCCACCAATTTCTCTGTTCTTCAAAATCAAACCTAAACATAACTCTTCACCCGCATCTCCATCAAGCCACCATCTGAGCTTCAAATATTATTAGAAATTGAACCCAAATCCTGATTCTTCTCAGCTTAATCCTACATTAGCGGGACCAGCATCTAACCATCTCCTTTCTGTGTAATTCCCGACTTAAATTTCATCAACATCTCCTCAATCTCGAACCAGATCGCCAGCCGCCATCACTTGCTTCTCTCTTATCTGAATTCTTGACTTCAGGTGAAGCCCGAAAATAGAAACATTTCTCTTAATCTTAGGGTTATAATGATGAATATTACTACTGGCGCCCAGAGACTGGATACAACCACCAGGATTCAAAGTAATCGACCTTTCATTCGCTTTCTTACTCAACTGTCAGTTGCGGGGAACTGACAGTTCATTCTTCACCTCCTTTGCTGCATAACCTTAGCTGGCTCCAAGTATCACCCGCCTGCAAATTGACATTTTTCCCTTTATGCTCCAGATTGACGTTTTCTCCTTCTTTTGTTCATAATGACTCCAAAGTACCTATAACACTCAAAAGAAAACATAAGATACATAATTCACAAGAAAACTCGCAAAGAAAGCATAAACAATAGATAAATATCAAGGTGTTTCCAACACCTATCAAATTCCCCCACACTTAGACTTTGCTAGTTCTCGAGCAAATCAAACTAAACTAATTCTAAAACACACAACTCCCTTTCGTTGAGGATACAATCATACTTAGCATGTGCGACAAGCCTTTAAACCCCTAGGTGTCCCTAGTGGATGAGTTATAGTCTCGTGAAGGTTTACATAAGGTATACCCACAAAACCTACTTTTCCAACTTACAAGTTCTCCGAAATGATAGCATCCAATGCGCTAATAAGACATAAAGATTCCGCACATTAATCATAAGAAGTTAGACACAGAAAAGAACACAATCTCATGCTTAAAAGTTGAGAGATAAATAACCATCCCTTATCGAAAGAATTCAGGTTCGAGAGTGATCGAAAGTCTCGACTCTGCCTTACCAAAAAGGGTTTTATGAAATTTCTCTCAATAATAAACAACGTTTTTATGGGTCACACATGTGTCCATGTAGGAATGAAGAGAGAAATCCTGCGACACGTTGAATGGTAGGGAAGCAAAAACCCTCCGAATATATCTTAAAAACCCACATCTTTTAAAATTTTTAAAAACCTTTTTTTTTAGAATCTCTAAGAAAGAAAATCAACCACTTAACGAAGGTGGGAATATGCTTAGGTACCTTATTATCCGTTTAACGTACAGTTAGCACCACTCTCATATCGTCCATAGAAACGTCTTCGGTCTTCAATCCTAGTCTTCATCTTCGTCCTCGGTCTTCAACTCTTGATGATGAAATTTTGAACTTCGTAGAATCTTGACAATGTAACTCTTTCCTCTAGTTCCTTGTTGCTTCAAACTTCATTATGAATATTTCTTCTTACATTGACTTGATTGAAAGAATAAAGAACTAAAAATGAACTAAACAAACCAAAATATGATGCAATGAATTTTTCTTGTCTTTTTTTCTTATTGAGACAAGAAAAATGAAATAAATACAAAACAAAAACAAACAAAATAATAAAACTAGTAATGAACCTAATAAAAAAAATTCTTATCTTTTTTTTTGAGCCAAGAGAAAATAAAATACAAAGTAACAAATAAGAATAAAGATATAAAATAAAAATGTAAGTACAGAGGTCTTGGTGTAAGTACTTTACCACTTGATTCCTCACAACGTGTATTGTCTCGATATCATAACCTTCTTGAACTCTCATCTTAATATTCTCCGATTTTTAAATAAGTCTTCAATTTGTAAGAATTCTGCTCCTTGTCTTGTTGCTTCACTTGAATCTGAAATCTTCTCATTTTTGTACTGTTGCTTTTAAACCTTGAATGTCTTCAACTTTCCTTCGAAATTGTGATGCTCCGCTTGTTGATGATGAGGGTGTTTCTATGGACTTGTTGGTGTAGAGAGAGATAGAGTGGATGGTGCTAACTGCAAACACGATTATAAGTGGTATGTAAATTAGCAATTCGATGTCACCCCCATGATTGATAAAATAGCACTCAAGAGATTAAAGTAGTGCTTATATTGGTGGAAGCTTGGGTAGATCACCATTCTACCCGGAATTAACGTACGGTAATACACACTCTAAAAGCACATATTTAGACAGGTACAAAGAAATGAAGGTCGGTGCATTTCTTGATGTAACAATGTGTAGTCTCCACTATGAGGGATCCCAACTCATACCAAATTCAATCTGCACCTCATTTGCCACTGGCATAGTTAAATCCAACTTTAACTCTCGTACAAGTAAGCAACCCGATCACGTTCTCTAGCATGTCTAAGTTCAGTCACTCTTGTGAGAATTTCGATGTAATCTTAGCGACATGTATACTATGTGACTCTAAACTAACTACAGGTTGGAGTTTTTCATGCACTAGTTTACACAAAAGTTGAAATTATTGAAAAATTTACAATACAAGCTTAACCACTCCACTACACTTAAACACTACATTTTCCTTAATGTAAATTGAGTCATCCAAGTAGAGTCAAGGTGGGAAATACTACATGAAATGTGACAAGAAATCATAAACAGTAAATTTAAGACAATAAAAAAGAAAAAAAAAGAAAAAAAAAACTAAAAAAAAGACAAAAAGTACTCATCCCATGGGTTTCCTCCCATGTAGCGCTTGGTTTAAAGTCGTCATCCCGACTATCTCCTTGATTTCTACGACTCCTCCGGAGGGAGTGCATCCAAAAAATTGAGTCCTTCCACAACTTCCGAAGTGAAAGTCTCATAGTATGGTTTCAACCGGTGTCCATTAACTTTAAGTTCCTTCCCTATAGCAATCCTAGGAATTTCTACTGCACCATGAGAAACCACGTTAGTAACAGTAAAAGGTCCAATCCAACGTGACCTTAATTTACCCAGAAATAATTGCAAGCGAGAATTAAACAAAAGCATTTTCTGCTCAATGCAGAATTGTTTCCTAAAAATCATATTATCATGAAATGCTTTGGTCTTGTCCTTGTAAATGCGTGAACTTTCAAATGACTCATTGCGGATCTCATCTAGCTCGTGAAGTTGTAACATCCTTTGCTTTCCAGCACCATCCATTTCCATATTGTTTTTTGATAGCCCAAAATCCTTGTGCTCAATCTCAATGGGTAAGGGACAAGGTTTACCATACACAATCCTAAAGGGAGGCATCCCGATAGGTGTCTTGTATGAGGTTAGATAAGCCCACAAAGCATCATTAAGTCGCATACTCCAATCTTTCCTTGTTGGATTCACTGTCTTCTCTAGTATGGACTTCACCTCTCTGTTAGAAACCTCGGCTTGTCCATTTCTTTGGGGATGATAAGGTGTTGCAATCTTGTGCGATACATTGTACTTCTTCAACAAGCTTTGTAAGAACCCGTTTTTGAAGTGTGAACCCCCATCGCTAATTATGACTCTTGGAATTCCAAACCTTGCAAAAATATTAGCTTGCACAAAATATAAAACCACTTTAGAATCATTAGTTGGGGTCTCCTTGGCTTCCACCCATTTCGATACATAATCAACATCAAGTAAGATATAAAAATTCCGATGAGAGTTGACAAAAGGACCCGTAAAATCAATACCCTATACATCAAAAACTTCAATAAGTTGAACAAAAGTTTGTGGCATTTGATTTCGTACACCTAGATTGCATGTTCTTTGGCACCTATCACAAGATGTACAAAATGTATATGCATCCTTGAACAAGGTTGTCCAATAGAAACCACTTTTAAGTACCTTGTGAGTGTTTCTCTTACTCCCAAAATGTCCTCCGTAAGCCTAGGAGTGACAAAAAGACAAGATAGAATTAAATTCAGATTCGGGAATGTATCTTCGTATTACTTGGTCACTGCAATGTTTCCATAAATATGGATCATCTCATATATATTGATTTCCCAACTTCTTAAGTTTGTCCCTCTCAGTACGAGACAAGTTCTTTGGTATTTGTTTAGACACCAAGTAATTAAAAATATCAGCATACCATGGTTCCTTTAAGACAATTGAGAATGGATTCTCATCCGGGAAACTTTCACGCAATGGGATAGATTCCTTGTACACAACAAGATGACTCAAGTGATCCGCAACGGTGTTCTCAATTCCTTTCTTGTCTTTAATTTCTATATCAAACTCTTGCAAGAGTAGAATCCATCGTATGAGCCTTGGTTTCACATATTTCTTTGTTAACAAGTACCTAAGTGTTGCATGATCAGGAAAGACAACAACTTTTTTACCAATTAGATAAGAGCGAAAATTTTCCAATACAAATACAATAGATAACAACTCTTTTTCAGTGGTTGTGTAATTTTGCTGGGCTTCATTGAGTGGCCTAAAAGCATAATAAATAGCAAGAGGTACCTTCCCCACACGCTACCCAAGCACCGCTCCAACTGCATAGTCACTAGCATCACGCATGAGATCAAAAGGCTTTCTCCGATCCGGTGGTTTAATGATAGGGGCTGATATCAAAAGTTCCTTCAAATAATTGAATACCGCCACACACTTTTCATCAAAGTTAAAAACCACATTTTTGCAATAAGTTGCAAAGTGGTGATGCTATCTTGGAAAATTCCTTGATGAATATATGATAAAAACCTGCATAACCAAGAAAAGAGCGTATCCCCCTCACCGTAGTGGGAGATGTTAGAGACTGAATAAGGTTTATCTTAGATTTATCGAGTTCCAAGATTTTAGAAGATATTATATGGCCTAAAACTATGCCATGACTTACCATAAAATGACACTTCTCCCAATTAAGCAGAAGGTTTGTTTCAACACATCTTTGAAGGATTAGTGACAAGTTGTTCAAGCAAAGGTCAAATGAATCACCAAATACACTAAAGGCATCCATGAATACTTCGATGATGTTCTCAACATATTCTGAAAAGATGCTTACCATACACCTTTGGAAAGTAGATGGAGCACTACACAATCCAACAGGCATCCTCCTATAAGCAAAAGTGCCAAATGGACAAGTGGGTTATTAAATATAGTTTGTTATTAAAGGCATCCTCCAATCCAAAAGGCATCCTCCAATCCAAAAGGCATCCAAAAGGCATCCAAAAGGCATCCTCCAATCCAAAAGGCATCATCTGAAAATAGTTTTATTCAATTTTATTGGGTTTAAAAATAATTTTTATTTGTTATTAAATATATTAAATATTAAATTTACTAATTTATACTATTATTATGATTGTTACAAAAAAATATTTTATTTAACTACTTTTTAATATATATATATATATAATTTTCAAACAAAAAATCAAACTAAATTTAATTAATTAATTTTTATTTTTATACCTTGTTCTTCTCTGTAATATACAGATTAAACCCATACATCCATACAAAATCAAATGATTAAGCATCCACCTGCCTTCTTAATTAAATTCCCAGTGATCAAACCACTAGACACCATCTTTGATTCTCTTCAATTCATCAGTATCTGAACTTGAGTGTACGGTTCCTTCTAAGTCAATCTCTTCCACCATTACTGCAACACTAAACCCTAACTTGAGACACTATCGAATCTCCATCATTGAACAACATTAGATCCCCATTGTTATCCTCATATGCTGCTCAAATCCACCAATTTCTCTGTTCTTCAAAATCAAACCTAAACATAACTCTTCACCCGCATCTCCATCAAGCCACCATCTGAGCTTCAAATATTATTAGAAATTGAACCCAAATCCTGATTCTTCTCAGCTTAATCCTACATTAGCGGGACCAGCATCTAACCATCTCCTTTCTGTGTAATTCCCGACTTAAATTTCATCAACATCTCCTCAATCTCGAACCAGATCGCCAGCCGCCATCACTTGCTTCTCTCTTATCTGAATTCTTGACTTCAGGTGAAGCCCGAAAATAGAAACATTTCTCTTAATCTTAGGGTTATAATGATGAATATTACTACTGGCGCCCAGAGACTGGATACAACCACCAGGATTCAAAGTAATCGACCTTTCATTCGCTTTCTTACTCAACTGTCAGTTGCGGGGAACTGACAGTTCATTCTTCACCTCCTTTGCTGCATAACCTTAGCTGGCTCCAAGTATCACCCGCCTGCAAATTGACATTTTTCCTTTTATGCTCCAGATTGACGTTTTCTCCTTCTTTTGTTCATAATGACTCCAAAGTACCTATAACACTCAAAAGAAAACATAAGATACATAATTCACAAGAAAACTCGCAAAGAAAGCATAAACAATAGATAAATATCAAGGTGTTTCCAACACCTATCAAATTCCCCCACACTTAGACTTTGCTAGTTCTCGAGCAAATCAAACTAAACTAATTCTAAAACACACAACTCCCTTTCGTTGAGGATACAGTCATACTTAGCATGTGCGACAAGCCTTTAAACCCCTAGGTGTCCCTAGTGGATGAGTTATAGTCTCGTGAAGGTTTACATAAGGTATACCCACAAAACCTACTTTTCCAACTTACAAGTTCTCCGAAATGATAGCATCCAATGCGCTAATAAGACATAAAGATTCCGCACATTAATCATAAGAAGTTAGACACAGAAAAGAACACAATCTCATGCTTAAAAGTTGAGAGATAAATAACCATCCCTTATCGAAAGAATTCAGGTTCGAGAGTGATCGAAAGTCTCGACTCTGCCTTACCAAAAAGGGTTTTATGAAATTTCTCTCAATAATAAACAACGTTTTTATGGGTCACACATGTGTCCATGTAGGAATGAAGAGAAATCCTGCGACACGTTGAATGGTAGGGAAGCAAAAACCCTCCGAATATATCTTAAAAACCCACATCTTTTAAAATTTTAAAAACCTTTTTTTTTAGAATCTCTAAGAAAAGAAAATCAACCACTTAACGAAGGTGGGAATATGCTTAGGTACCTTATTATCCGTTTAACGTACAGTTAGCACCACTCTCATATCGTCCATAGAAACGTCTTCGGTCTTCAATCCTAGTCTTCATCTTCGTCCTCGGTCTTCAACTCTTGATGATGAAATTTTGAACTTCGTAGAATCTTGACAATGTAACTCTTTCCTCTAGTTCCTTGTTGCTTCAAACTTCATTATGAATATTTCTTCTTACATTGACTTGATTGAAAGAATAAAGAACTAAAAATGAACTAAACAAACCAAAATATGATGCAATGAATTTTTCTTGTCTTTTTTCTTATTGAGACAAGAAAAATGAAATAAATACAAAACAAAAACAAACAAAATAATAAAACTAGTAATGAACCTAATAAAAAAATTCTTATCTTTTTTTTTGAGCCAAGAGAAAATAAATACAAAGTAACAAATAAGAATAAAGATATAAAATAAAAATGTAAGTACAGAGGTCTTGGTGTAAGTACTTTACCACTTGATTCCTCACAACGTGTATTGTCTCGATATCATAACCTTCTTGAACTCTCTTAATATTCTCCGATTTTTAAATAAGTCTTCAATTTGTAAGAATTCTGCTCCTTGTCTTGTTGCTTCACTTGAATCTGAAATCTTCTCATTTTTGTACTGTTGCTTTTAAACCTTGAATGTCTTCAACTTTCCTTCGAAATTGTGATGCTCCGCTTGTTGATGATGAGGGTGTTTCTATGGACTTGTTGGTGTAGAGAGAGATAGAGTGGATGGTGCTAACTGCAAACACGATTATAAGTGGTATGTAAATTAGCAATTCGATGTCACCCCCATGATTGATAAAATAGCACTCAAGAGATTAAAGTAGTGCTTATATTGGTGGAAGCTTGGGTAGATCACCATTCTACCCGGAATTAACGTACGGTAATACACACTCTAAAAGCACATATTTAGACAGGTACAAAGAAATGAAGGTCGGTGCATTTCTTGATGTAACAATGTGTAGTCTCCACTATGAGGGATCCCAACTCATACCAAATTCAATCTGCACCTCATTTGCCACTGGCATAGTTAAATCCAACTTTAACTCTCGTACAAGTAAGCAACCCGATCACGTTCTCTAGCATGTCTAAGTTCAGTCACTCTTGTGAGAATTTCGATGTAATCTTAGCGACATGTATACTATGTGACTCTAAACTAACTACAGGTTGGAGTTTTTCATGCACTAGTTTACACAAAAGTTGAAATTATTGAAAAATTTACAATACAAGCTTAACCACTCCACTACACTTAAACACTACATTTTCCTTAATGTAAATTGAGTCATCCAAGTAGAGTCAAGGTGGGAAATACTACATGAAATGTGACAAGAAATCATAAACAGTAAATTTAAGACAATAAAAAAGAAAGAAAAAAAGAAAAAAAAACTAAAAAAAAAGACAAAAAGTACTCATCCCATGGGTTTCCTCCCATGTAGCGCTTGGTTTAAAGTCGTCATCCCGACTATCTCCTTGATTTCTACGACTCCTCCGGAGGGAGTGCATCCAAAAAATTGAGTCCTTCCACAACTTCCGAAGTGAAAGTCTCATAGTATGGTTTCAACCGGTGTCCATTAACTTTAAGTTCCTTCCCTATAGCAATCCTAGGAATTTCTACTGCACCATGAGAAACCACGTTAGTAACAGTAAAAGGTCCAATCCAACGTGACCTTAATTTACCCAGAAATAATTGCAAGCGAGAATTAAACAAAAGCATTTTCTGCTCAATGCAGAATTGTTTCCTAAAAATCATATTATCATGAAATGCTTTGGTCTTGTCCTTGTAAATGCGTGAACTTTCAAATGACTCATTGCGGATCTCATCTAGCTCGTGAAGTTGTAACATCCTTTGCTTTCCAGCACCATCCATTTCCATATTGTATTGTTTGATAGCCCAAAAATCCTTGTGCTCAATCTCAATGGGTAAGGGACAAGGTTTACCATACACAATCCTAAAGGGAGGCATCCCGATAGGTGTCTTGTATGAGGTTAGATAAGCCCACAAAGCATCATTAAGTCGCATACTCCAATCTTTCCTTGTTGGATTCACTGTCTTCTCTAGTATGGACTTCACCTCTCTGTTAGAAACCTCGGCTTGTCCATTTCTTTGGGGATGATAAGGTGTTGCAATCTTGTGCGATACATTGTACTTCTTCAACAAGCTTTGTAAGAACCCGTTTTTGAAGTGTGAACCCCCATCGCTAATTATGACTCTTGGAATTCCAAACCTTGCAAAAATATTAGCTTGCACAAAATATAAAACCACTTTAGAATCATTAGTTGGGGTCTCCTTGGCTTCCACCCATTTCGATACATAATCAACATCAAGTAAGATATAAAAATTCCGATGAGAGTTGACAAAAGGACCCGTAAAATCAATACCCTATACATCAAAAACTTCAATAAGTTGAACAAAAGTTTGTGGCATTTGATTTCGTACACCTAGATTGCATGTTCTTTGGCACCTATCACAAGATGTACAAAATGTATATGCATCCTTGAACAAGGTTGTCCAATAGAAACCACTTTTAAGTACCTTGTGAGTGTTTCTCTTACTCCCAAAATGTCCTCCGTAAGCCTAGGAGTGACAAAAAGACAAGATAGAATTAAATTCAGATTCGGGAATGTATCTTCGTATTACTTGGTCACTGCAATGTTTCCATAAATATGGATCATCTCATATATATTGATTTCCCAACTTCTTAAGTTTGTCCCTCTCAGTACGAGACAAGTTCTTTGGTATTTGTTTAGACACCAAGTAATTAAAAATATCAGCATACCATGGTTCCTTTAAGACAATTGAGAATGGATTCTCATCCGGGAAACTTTCACGCAATGGGATAGATTCCTTGTACACAACAAGATGACTCAAGTGATCCGCAACGGTGTTCTCAATTCCTTTCTTGTCTTTAATTTCTATATCAAACTCTTGCAAGAGTAGAATCCATCGTATGAGCCTTGGTTTCACATATTTCTTTGTTAACAAGTACCTAAGTGTTGCATGATCAGGAAAGACAACAACTTTTTTACCAATTAGATAAGAGCGAAAATTTTCCAATACAAATACAATAGATAACAACTCTTTTTCAGTGGTTGTGTAATTTTGCTGGGCTTCATTGAGTGGCCTAAAAGCATAATAAATAGCAAGAGGTACCTTCCCCACACGCTACCCAAGCACCGCTCCAACTGCATAGTCACTAGCATCACGCATGAGATCAAAAGGCTTTCTCCGATCCGGTGGTTTAATGATAGGGGCTGATATCAAAAGTTCCTTCAAATAATTGAATACCGCCACACACTTTTCATCAAAGTTAAAAACCACATCTTTTTGCAATAAGTTGCAAAGTGGTGATGCTATCTTGGAAAATTCCTTGATGAATATATGATAAAAACCTGCATAACCAAGAAAAGAGCGTATCCCCCTCACCGTAGTGGGAGATGTTAGAGACTGAATAAGGTTTATCTTAGATTTATCGAGTTCCAAGATTTTAGAAGATATTATATGGCCTAAAACTATGCCATGACTTACCATAAAATGACACTTCTCCCAATTAAGCAGAAGGTTTGTTTCAACACATCTTTGAAGGATTAGTGACAAGTTGTTCAAGCAAAGGTCAAATGAATCACCAAATACACTAAAGGCATCCATGAATACTTCGATGATGTTCTCAACATATTCTGAAAAGATGCTTACCATACACCTTTGGAAAGTAGATGGAGCACTACACAATCCAAAAGGCATCCTCCTATAAGCAAAAGTGCCAAATGGACAAGTGAAAATGGTTTTCTCTTGATCCTCCAAGGCTATCACAATCTGATTGTAACCCGAGTAGCCATCAAGGAAATAATAGTAAGAGTGTCCAGCTAAACGTTCAAGCATTTGATCAATAAATGGTAAGGAAAGTGATATTTTCTAGTAGTGGCGTTTAATTTCCTGTAATCAATACAAACCTTCCAACCGGTTTGCACACGATTTGGGAATAGTTCATTCTTATCATTCACCGTCACACCTGATTTCTTTGGTACTACTTGTACAGGGCTCACCCAATTTCCATTGGATATGGGGGTTAAAACGACGTTGCTCTTCCCTTGTAGTCTTTGCATCGTCTTTCAAACGGATCTTGTGCATATAAACGACATAGCTTATACCTTTGATATCGACAGTTCTCCATTTATATAACACCAACATATTAAACATCCACCTGCCTTCTTAAATTCTCAGTAATCAAACCACCAGACACCCATCTTCGATTCTTCTCTTCAATTCATCAGTATCTGAACTTGAGTGTACGATTCCTTCTCAGTCAATCTCTTCCACCGTTACTGCAACACCAAACCCTAACTTGAGACACTGTCAAATCTCCATCATTGAACAACATCAGATCCCCATTGTTATCCTCATATGATGCTCAAATCCACCAATTTCTATGTTCTTCAAAATCAAACCTAACCATAACTCTTCATCCTCATCTCCATCAAACCACCATCTGAGCTTCAACTCTTATTAGAAACCCAAATCCTGATTCTTCTCAGTTTAATCCTACATTAGCAGAACCAGCATCTAACCGTTTCCTTTCTGTGTAATTCCCGGCTTAAATTCCATCCACATCTCCTCAATATCGAACCAGAATCGCCAGCCGCCATCACTTGCTTCTCTCTTCTCTGAATTCTTGATTTCAGGTGAAGCCCGAAAAGAGAAACATTTCTTTTAGTGTTAGGGCTATAATGATGAATATTACTAGTGGCGCTCAAAGCCTGGATACAACCACGAGGATTCATTTGGGCTATCAGTTTCAAAGTAACCGACCACACATTCACTTTCTTGATCAATTGTCAGTTGCCGGGAACTGACGGTTCATTCTTCACCTCCTTTGCTGCATAACCTTAGCTGGCTCCAAGTATTACTCGCCTGTGAATTGACCTTTTTGGCCTTTACGTTCCAAATGGACGTTTTCTCATTCTTTTTCCCATAATGACTCCAAAGTACCCATAACACTCAAAAGCAAACATAAGAGACATAATTCACAAGAAAACTCGTAAAGAAAGAATAAACAATAGATAAATATCAAGGTGTTTCTAACACCTATCAGAAGTGGCTTGATTATGGTGGTGGTATCCATCAAATCCATGTAAGTTTCTTCCAACCTTTTCTTCTTTTAAACCTTAAATCCTATAATTTTATTTCTGGTGTTGTTATTGATCCTAATTTTATGGCGTTATAACTTAAATTCCCGAACTTTGAACGCTCATTTTTTTTTGTATCATGTAATGTATGCATAGTTTTTGAAAGAAGTCTGTCTGTAACCTTTCCGATAAAATACGTAAGAGACACTTTGCTTTGTTATCTTAGACTCTATTTAAGTGAATGAAATGATGTTATAAACAATGACTTAGTATGAAAATGAAGGGATGATTTTTGTTGGTGTGACTGTCATCGGTAGTGGTGGAGGCGGGATTGGATTATACTAGTGGTACAAGAGTTGGTATGGAAGATGTGCAGTGGTTGTTGTAGTTGTTATTTTTTTGTTTGCAGTAGTGGGGGTGATAGTGGATGTTGTGGTGTTTGTGGTGGTGACATGTGTTATTGTTGCAGTAATGGTCTGTGTGTGCAACGGTGTTGGTACTGGGATGTTGCAATGGGGGTGGGGAAGTTATTTTCTTGTATAAATGTATATAAAAGACAAAATTTACTGTTTAAGACAAATGTATATATGTATTTAAATGGTTTAGTTACTGATTTTATCGACGATGGCAACTTGTATATAAAAGCTAAAACTATTATTTACATATATATATAGCATTGCATAATATAAACTTAGTAATATGTCTGGAAATTTTCTAGGGTACCTATGTTTTGGCATATTCATTTAGCTTACTCAAATTTATTTATGGTAATGCTTAGTTCCTAATGTTATTGCAAAAATGTCTATGCTCATATTGCAATCTTTCTTAGGTATGGTCAGTATTTCTTAGGTAAGGTCAGTATACAAACCAGTGCAGGAGCTATGGATACAAACGACGAGCTTGTTTATTGCTACCCTTTGGTTCACCATATCCGTAGGTGAGTATCGCACCCGAAATTTCCATTCATGCTTACTAAATATAATAAATGGCAGTTCATGTTCTGTGCATTCGATTATCTCGAGAAAATCACAGTTCATGGACTTAAGTAAGTTGTTTCTCTTCTTGCTTGTTGAATTGCAGAAACATAGAGGTAGTTATATTAGACGAAGTTGTGGTGTAATGGTATCACAACTGACTCCAATCAGAAGATGCGTGCTCGATTCACGTCAGGTTCAGTCATTCTAGATTAGGTTGTTATCTTATTTAGTTTCTAGGTTAGGTTGTTTTCTTTTTCAGTTTTCAGTGAAATTGTGCGTTTTTGTATCCCAGATTATGGTGTCAACTTTGGTTGTTGACCTCATTTACTGGGATAAACTTCTTTAGTTGATACAAGTGAACTGAAAAAAATTCAATTATTTGTGTCAACTTTGGTTGTTGACTCCATGCACTGGGATCAACTTCCATTGTTGACACAAAAAAGCTGAACTATTTTTTCAGTTATTATGTCAACTTTGGTTGTTGACTTCATTTACTAGGATCAACTTCCTTTATAGACACAAGTGAACTGGATTTTTTCCAATTATTGTGTCAACTTTGGTTGTTGACTCTATTGACTGTGATCAACTTCTTTTGTTGACAGAAGTGAAGTGGAATATTTGTCAGTTATGTGTATCAACTTTGGTAGTTGATTTCTTTCACTGGGATTAAAAACCTTCAACATATATCTACCAATTTGCAACAAAAAATCCAGAAAATTAGCATTCTCTCTAATGTTTTTGATAACAACGAAAGTATAAATCTTTTGTATTATATTTGCTAGTTAATAATATTAATTTTCTCATCAAAAAAAAAAAAACTTCCGTTGTTGACAAAAGAAAAAAAAATTGGAATATATACTAGCAAATTTATAATTGAACTTTTAATTTATTTGTATTAACTTTGATAGTTGACCCCATTCACTGGGATCAACTTCCATTGTTGACAAAAAAAAAAACTGGAATATATATTAATAAGCTATTTTTGAACTTTTAATTTTGGATCAACTTCAGTTGTTGACACTAAATTTTGGCAGCGGCGACGACATTGATTATGGCGTTGTGGCGGTGACGACGATGGTGGTGGCGGCGGCGGCGGTGGTGGTGGTGGAGTGGTGGTGGCGGTGGTGGTGGTGGTAGAATGGTGGTAGTGGCGGTGAATTGATAGAGAAAAAAAATGTTGTATTTTGAAATGAAGAAATCAAGGTAATTTATTTGTGAATGGATAAGGTTTTTAAATGATAGAGACATATTTATTTTCGTATAAGAGGTATATTTGTTGGGGTCAACACTAAGGGTATTTAATTAATGTACTCTTTCTAAAACCCATTAACCCAATCTAAATCCAACGGTCGGAAAGCTGCTAGCTTATAATGTTGTCGTTACAGTATGGGAGAGCACAACCCAAATATTTTTGATTAGGGAATGACCCTTGCCGTAATGGCACGGGATATTTCACACCATTTCAAGCTGGGGAGTTAGACAATCTTAAGAATTTTGACTTCTTACATTATTTTCTGTTTATGTCGAAATAGGTTGCAAAATCTCAGTGTTTATTTTATGTTGTCTATGTCATTATTGATCAATGGTTAGGATTATTTTTATTTTCTTTCTGATTTGTTTTTGAAATTTATGGTTAGGAATGATTTGAATCCGTAACATACGGAAAAATGTTAATTGATATAGGGAAAACATTTTTTTACCCGTGACATACATCAAAATTTCAAGAGTTCAAAATCTTTTCCCGCGCTTCCAAAATGGAACGACAGGAAGTTGTCACTCATTGTCGGTTTATAAGTGTGATGAAGCATGGCGGTCTTGCAAGCCTTTAGAAAAATGTTATTTAACATATCTAGATACTGGGTTTTATATAATCTTGTCTCGATGTTAATTGACGAACATTAAAATATTTTTCTTTGAAGCTTCCACGCGTGTATCCATTTTTAAAACTACGGCAAAACTCTGTCCACCTTATCTTCCTTCTTGTTCCATTTGTGTTTCTCTTTGGTTACTCTCTCTTTTGTTTTATCTGTACATTACATAAACATGGTGTGCAAAAAAAAAAAAACATAAAAGATAAAGAACTACATTGACTAAATATTCAAAATGTCTTATTCAGTTTAATTTTTTAACGGTGAGTTGGAACTCATATGTCAGTTTCCTCATCCGCCATTTAAATAGTATCATCAACGCGGGCCTTCTTCGTGGCTGGCCCATCATCAGTGTCGTCTGAGTTGTCTTCAACTTCCATATAGGCAAAAATACCCTTGTTCGACCCTGAATGCACGGGCAAAGCCGCAAAGTATGGGGTTAATGCGGGGGGACGGTGAAACTGGTTGCTGACTTTCGGCTTCATGTTGAATGAATTAAGAGTAATCTGAGAATTCGTAGCTTGATACAGAACTTGTGAGAAGCCAAAAACAGTCGCTGCTTTTGCATTTTCCTGTGTTGATGTAATGACTATAAGGTTAGTATGATATATGAATTACAAATAAAACTACCGAATAATACACGCAAAATGGTGTACACCAATTACGCTAGATTACCTCTGCCGCCTCTATGAGCTCTGCCTGCCGTTTGACAGACCAATTTCTAAACCTCACTATCATAGCCACAACTGTGGTACCAGTGTGTTCCTTCACTTCAAAGCGAGCATGAACCTGGGATGCAAAAAAGAATCGGTTGAAAAATTCATTCATCTCGGATAATGAAAAATCACATTTTTGGGTGATTACTCAGCGACGGGCATATCAATTTTGACTTCACATTTATTGCACCAAAGGTCACCATCCTCACCAAGAATGAAATAAAAATTCTAGGGAATGACCCATGCCGTTACGTTGTTCTAAGCTGGGGCATCAAACATTTTTTAAACACCAATGTTTTCAGGTACATAAGTGACCACATTCTACTATAAGTTAGTCATTCCTTCTACCAAATTGGGCCAAAAGAACTTGTTCCCACTTCCCACCCTTGGCGTTCTACGTTACAAATATTCCGTACAGTAAATCATAACAATTCATAGATTCTAACTCATCCTAAAGTCCATTTCAATCTTTGATGATTTGCCTCGATTCACTATGACATGCCCTGGTCCAGTACCAACACCATTTATATTAATAGTCCAGTATTTCGGGATAAGGTAACAGAAATTATATTTGTGAAAACTACAGCCACACTCATTTTCCAGATTTTGAACACTGTGAAACCCACACCCAGAAAAATTCACACTCACCCGTTTTCACAGAATAAATTATTCTAAAACCCATATTTTCTGAAATTGTAAAATTATTTAAGCTTCGTTTTCTTTATAATTCCTGAAATATTTCCAGATCTACAAACTCTTGATCCCCGTTTCAACTCGTGTCCTGAAGAAGAAGATGTAAGAGGGTTCAACTCGAGAAATCAGTGGATGGATTTGCAATTTTCCGAGAAGAACAGGAAGATGATTATCAGTTGTTGATGACAAATCAGGTGCTGCTACTGAATTTGATATGAAAGAAAGGGGATTTGATGTTGCAGAAAGATAGGGTTTCTCTACGAGTTCGAATTGGAGCCTGTGAAGATTACTGGAGATGTTACAAAGATGTGTCAGTTCTGGTTCGACATTATATGAGAAGATTCGAGAGATTGATAGAGGTTTTGGAGAATCAGAAATTAAACTAGGAATTGGGTTTTTGTTGTTGTATGGGTAATTGGGTTTTTCGTGTGAGTCTCAGAGAAAGATTAAGAGAAGAACTTCACTGGGAATTGATGTTTAGATACAAAATTGATGTTGAACTGAAGATGGGTTTTTGTTGGATTGAATATTGAGACTAAAATTGGTGATGTTCTTGAGTTGCAGGGAAGAACTGATGATACTTTGAATATATTGATATGGGTTTGCTGGTCAGCCTTGGGTTCTTGTGATTGTGTTCAACAGAAATAAGACATGAAATTGAAGATGAGATGGACAGAGAATTATTGGTTTGAGTTGTATACAGTTTTGGGTGAAGTACCATTGAGAAATCAGGAAAAGAAATAGATTGATATGATTGAGTTGACAATGAATAATGGGTATTGAGAAAAAAATTTGAGTTTTTTTAAATTCTTTGGAATGTTAAGGATAGGAACACTGTTGGAGGGTTGAATGAAATCTTGAGGAAGAGGTGTTTGGATGAGAAAGCTGCTGTTAGGAAAGCTGCTCTTCTCTTAATTTCAAAATCCATTGCTTTTTTAGGTGGTGTTGTTGATGACATGGTGCTCAAGACCATGGGAATTGCTTGCGCTGACCCACTTGTAAGCATTCGTAAAGCAGCAGTTTCTGCACTCTCGGAGGTACCTGCATCTGTTGGATTCATTTGCTTTCTTTATTTCTTGCAGTTTCTATGTGTGATGTTATGCATTTCTATATGTGATACATTCTGGTTCCTGCCAGTTGTAGTCTTATCTATTCATAATAGTTAGAGAGGGAAAAATGAGTTGTTCGAGAAGAGACAGTTTGGTTACGAAGGGAGATGGTGAGAGATTGACTGGATGAAACGTTAGTGGGAGAGAGGGTTGGATTTTTTAGACTTGTAATTGGTGGGTTGAAAACACACTCTATCCACACTCCCTGTTTTCGTCTTCTTCTTCTTTCAATCAAATCCTTTTCACATTTGGATTTTATTGGTTTAGTTAGAGAGGATCTTCATGATCTCTCATGCCATGATTGTCTCCTTTATCTATTCGTGATAGTTGAATAATCCGTTATACAATTATGGAATTGGTTGCATAACCTGTTATGTATCTACAAAATTTGTTGCATAATTTGTTATGCAGTCCCGAAAATAGTTGCATAACACGTAATGCAGTTTTTTTATTTTTGCATAATTTGTTATGTAGTCCAGAAAACGGTTGCATAACACGTTATGCAGCTATTCTTTTGTTAGTATTGAAACCAACAAAAAATAAGGTTGCATAACTTGTCATGCGCCTATGATAATA
Organism: Papaver somniferum; assembly: GCF_003573695.1. Classification (NCBI taxonomy): domain Eukaryota; kingdom Viridiplantae; phylum Streptophyta; class Magnoliopsida; order Ranunculales; family Papaveraceae; genus Papaver; species Papaver somniferum. Next base: position 3,258,595 of record NW_020622934.1, read on the forward strand.
TCTACATAACATGTTATGCAGTCGTGAAAATGGATGCGTAACCTGTTATGCATCCGAAAATATGGCTGCATAATGCATTATGCATCGAGAAAATTGTTGTATAATCTTTTATGCATTGAGAAAATAGATGCATAACCTGATATGCATCCGTAAATATGGATGCATAATGCATTATGCATCAATTTTTATGTACGCACTAAAATCAACCAAAACAATGGCTACACAACTTGTTATAGATGCATAATTTGTTATGCAGCCGAGAAAATGGTTGCATAGTTCGTTATGCGTCCGCAGAATGTGTTATGCATCTTTTTTGGTGGTTGCATAATGGTTATGTATCAAGTTTTCGAAAATTTTGCCTAAAATGATGATCACCTTCGATTTTTTCGTGAAAAACAAAAATTTGATATTCTTGTTTGTACTCGTTGCGTAGCTCTCTTAAAAAGATTTCCAACGATATAAAATTTGTAAAATTCCAAGACGCGGATTTTTAGATATGTTATATCCAGGTTACGTAGCCAATTATACCCCTGATGCATAACCCGTCATGCAGATGCATTGTCCGTCATGCAGAAAATTTTAATAGTTTCATATAATTATGGGTGTCACGTAACTAAAAATTAATTATAAACCTGACAATAAGAATATTATTTTTTTTTTGGACCTGCGCCTAATTTTCCCATTACATTTTGGACAAAGCATTTAACGGCCATCCTTTGCCCACCCTCAGCCCAGTGCACGGTATTGTTTTGTGTCTTGGATTTCTTTATTTGTGTTACATATGGTTCGAGTCTGGGATCGATTTTAGGAACCTTCTAAATATATTGAGTTGAACGGGAGTTAATATTGGTTCTCCAGAGATGGCCCAAGTAATTACTGATCTAATCTGGTATAATTCTCTAGTCTCCAATCTTTCTCGAATTCATTTTTTTATCAGTTTTTATATTTATTTATTTTTTTTATAATTATCGTCATCCCCATCACAACCGAGAAACGCATACCACACTGGATATTATGCATATAGATCCCCCAACTCACTGCACATGAACACCTACTGCAGTCACTTTCAATTTTTTCACCATCGGCAAGGTGTAGTTTATCTTCCATTTTTTCACCGTCTACTAAAACTTCTTAAAATGATAATAAGTTAAAACTTCCCAAACAACCTAAAGTTAGTACCGTAGCCTACATTTTTATACTACACTCTAGCACGTTACCTTTACCATACCTATTCAAAATGTAAGAAGAATTTTACATACGTTTCATACATATGAATAAAATGATGCCAGAGGTATTAATAAACTTACACTCAATTACTTACGGGAAAAAAAAACTTACACTCAATTAAAAGATTAGATATGGAACCTGTGAAAGCATATTAATGTTTTGTTCTTTAGCACACATAGAATGCTTACATACCAAGGATGTTCAGGAGAAACATATAGAGTAAGGTATCCTAAATTATTATTATTATTATTATTATTATTATTATTTTATTTTTGCTAAATCACAAATTTTATTAATGAAATAACAAAAGAGTTACAAAAGACAGAAATCAAAAAGGAAGAAACAAAAATTAGACATTACAGGACTTTAACAAAATCTATAATATTTTCTATTAGGTAGCTCCACTTGACTTAGGATGGATTCTTCTCTTCATGAATTACTACTGCATCTTGAGGAAGCTTTGCACCATTTTTGGCAAGCTGAATTGCAGAGAAAATGATTTCTTTGTAGCAGTGTTCATAATGTAGTGTTCATAATGTATCTCTGTTAACCCAGATTTTGCTTTCAAGAATCTGAGCATAAGGCACCAAGGAGTAATACCTTTTCTGAAATCTTCTATTACTGAAAGAGTAGCTGATCTGTCAACAATTTTCCTGCAAACTAGTTTACTTGCCCACTCAATAGACCAGATAATAACCAGGACATCAGCTAGATATTTAGTAACTACTCCAATTCCACCAGAAACAGTTCCATTAACTTTACAATCATGGCTTCTAGTAATGATACCAAAACCAGCCACTCCTGGGTTACCAACAACAAAACCATGACAACAAAATAGCATATAATCTTCTTTTGGACTAAAACATTGACATTCCTTGATGACTTTGAATTTCATATTCCTTTGGCCTATTCTAAAGAAATCAAGCACACTAAAATCATAGTCCTGACCCATCTTGTACCTGTCATTATATAACTACCATAGTACACCAAATTCATAATTCTTCTTTTAAAACTTTCCAAATTAGGTATCCTAAAATTTACCCGTGCCAAATAAATGGATTGGATTAATCAAGCTCATTAATCTGTGATATAACATGTGATTTAGCATAATTGAAATCGGCAAGTACTCTACATTCGAGTGCCCATGGCCCAACAGTGAGAACATCAACAGTAAAACCAAAACATGAATCAAGTAGATTAATTTTTTTTTTAGTCTACCTGTTGTGTATATATGAACTCCATCATCTTCCTCTGGATGACATCAGCCATCTGCATTATTAGTAACTCATGAGCCTCTAGTGCGTTGCATATGGTGATACCTTTCACCCTCAAAGAACACAGTACCCAGTGTTCAGGCTTACTGTGTTGAACATATGCTTGAGTAGAGATACCTTGACTACCTACTTTCGTGGATCCTTTGAAATTCTTTGTATCTAGTAGCATAAGCAGGAGAGTGAAGATCCGCAACAAAAGACGTTTCCCTTCGTTAGAAAACAACGTCTTCAGATCTCTCTTGAAACTCTTCTGTAAGAAACTAACCATTAGAAACCCAGAAGAAAATAACTATAGATGCAACAATTTCATTCATCTAAAAAATGTCTCAACCTTGCATGCGCCCTGTTAGTCACCGACCTAAAAAATACCAATATACGATAACTGTTATTGCAGATGTTACTTCTTACTTGATTTATGCGGCCATTACTGTGAGGTTTATTCAATTCGGTCGGTTACTTATTTCTTATTTGGCAAATAGCATATTACGGTCGAATGTCCTACTTATAACAGAACAATTGGTCTGTAAGTAATGCATTTATTGAAAGTGCCTCTTATGACAGTCAAGACAGCACCATCAATCCACTTTTATAACAGTGTTGCAATATTAGAACGCATTATGGCATAGCATAAAATATTAAAATTTGATACATGATAATAATAGTGACCAAAATTCCTCACCATTGAATGTCATATTTCAGTTTCTCACCAAAATTGATAATGGTGAAAAAATAATGATCAAAATTTCTCACCATTGCTGCCCATAGCAGATAAAGCATATTTCAATTTCTCACCACCGAATGTCCTATTTCAATTCATCATCAGCAAAGTTGAGACATGTAGCATTAGTAACCAATTTTTCATAGAAAACTACATATAATACTGATCAGTTGATATCAAATGTTGCGCTCCAGTGTGATAACTACAGGATAATGCTATATTTTCATATTCCAGATTATAACTTGATCGGCAAATCCTGTTTCAGATAGTTGATCACCATATTCATGTTCAAAAATGATCAGGTAATTGAACGAATACCATCCTACTCAAGAATAATATCAAAGTAATACCTAACAGTCGGTCCCATGAAAAGGCCAAGGATGTTGTCGATAGGCAGGTAATCCTAGTTTGGAGCTGCCTCTGAATCTCTTGGAAAGATATGTCGTTAGCTCCATCTTGTCATTCACTGCCGATTTGTGTTAAATGAGAATGATTATAGTCTCTGCAGTGAAGTATGTACAAAAGAACTAATCAGAAATATGAGTAACTAATTCAAAATAATGCACAGTTTTGACAATGAATCTACTTCTTCCTTCCTAAAACCCAAGTGCCAAAGTAAATTTATCCCCACAACTCCTTTATCCATCCCAAATTCTTCATAAGTTACTTGCTCTTTTATCTAGTAATGGCAAGACAGCAACACTAGAATGAAGTACTGCTGCCATGGGAACAAAATGAACGTCAAGTGAACTTCTTACCAGCCGGAAGGGTACCCGAATTGGGCTTCCTAACACTTCTCCATGTTAGCCCACACAATTGCCAAAAATGGAAGGAAATGGCAGTGGTACCGGCAGAAGACACAACGCTAGCGATAGATGAGAGAAGATTGGTCTATTTGCTGAACTTTAACAAACAATGGTCAATGAATCCCTTACTTCAGAAACCGAAGCCTGATTACCTCCTGTTGGCAAAAAAATTATTGGAAAAAATTCGACTTTGCAGAAAAGCTGAGAAGAATTTAAAACAGCTGTAATGAAAAATGAAATAAATAGTAGAAAAACCTTACCTAGTGACAGGTATAGATGATGAAAAGATACCTAAAAGAAAAACTCCATGAGAAGTCATGAATTCTACTTCATAAAAGTCTATGGCTGCTTCTTTAACATCTGGCGCCAAAGAATTCAAGCTTCATTCGAAAGATTTTTGACTTCCTCCACTTGGATCCTAGAAACATCACTAATGTCAACCCACAGAATGTTGATATTAAACCTGCCAAATAATAACAACAACACTCAATCGAAGACTAAGAGTATGGATATTAGCTCATAAATATCACTTCATAGTAATTGACACAGAGAGCATATGCTTAATCAAATATTTGTATGTCTGAATCAATTTAAACACGACAACAAACTGAATCTATCAAACTCAACAATGCCATCAAGTGATAATAATCAAAATTTAGCTGTGACATTACTCCAAAGCAAACTGTGGCTCATGTGCTCTGCTTGGTTGTTATATCACATGTCCTGAACAGTAATTGATTAGAGAACCCACGTTTAATGAAATGAATGTCCCGCATAATGCAAAACATGTTGAGTCAGTTGACCTATTAAAAGGCATGGTTTCTTAACAAAGAGATGAGAAAGCATTATGAGTGTGGGAAAAAGTTTTACCTCTAAGTTCACTGGAAAAATGCGAGGTAAAACTGCAGTTTAGGGATCATCCACTGCAAAGTAGGCTCCTTTACATACTTTCTACCACAGGTAGATGAAGGCTAGCCTAGTTCTATGTTCTGCAAAGTACAAATACAGATATTAAAGCTGGTTAATAAGAACCTGTAAATGAAAACATTTATAAGAAAGTTTCGATCACTAAACATGTAATAAAAGATTCCAAAAAATTCTGTAAATAAAAAAAATTAAAACCATTTAGAAGGGAATAATCACTCTTCAAGGCACATATGTACCGCTAATAATCTTGTAAACAGAGGATGTTGGGAAACATCCGTTGGATTTTCTGGTATACGCTTTCAACAAATATGAGCAGATTGTGTTGAAGTAGTCAGTCCAATAAAGTAGTGTTAGTCGAGTCTTTAGTGTAATATCCTATTTTTCAGGACAATCAGTTATGTTTTGGTTCATTCCTTGTTGTCAGTAACACCACTAGTTAGACGTGGTTGTTTTGATCCTATTTTATTGCGTTTGTAAGGCTATTTATAGCCATCGTTATTTCACTTTGAATAACAAGAAATACAGTAAGTTTTCTTATACATTCTTGTCTCTAGATTTGGTATCAGAGCCAGCTAGAACTGGTTTGTCAAAAGGAGTGTGAAACATTTGTGTGTTTGAGTGATTTGAGTAAAGCATGGCCACAGAAAGAAGTTTTGTTCAACCATCAATTCCAAAGTTTGATGGTTTCTATGAACACTGGTTGATGCTGATGGAGAATTTCCTGAGATCAAAGGGGTATTGGAGTATAGTGGAAGAAGGGATTCCAGTTGTTGATGCAAAAGCAACAAAAGCTTAGATGAAGGAGTATAATGATGCAAAGCTGAAAGATCTGAAGGCTAAGAACTATCTTTTCCAGGCCATTGATCGATCAGTCCTGCAGACTATTCTAGATACTGGATCAACCAAAAGTATTTGGAATTCCATGAAGAAGAAGCATCAAGGAACTGAGCGTGTACAACGTGCACATTTGCAAGCTCTCAAAAGGGATTTGAGGTGTTACAGATGAAGGTAGGAGAATCTGTGAATGGATACTTTTCGCGCACCTTAACCATTGTCAACAAGATGAGGCAACACAAGGGAAAGGTAAGTGATGAAGATGTTGAGAAGATTTTAAGATCGATGACATATAATTTTGCCTATGTGGTTTGCTCAATTGAAGAGTCAAAAGATCTCAGTACTCTCTCCATTGATGAGCTACAAAGCAATTTATTGGTGCATGAGCAACGAATGACTGCACATGTTGATGAGGAGCAGACATTGAAGGTGACATATGGAGAGTCTTCGAGAGTTAGAGGACGTGGTAGTTTTCGAGGTCGAGGCAGAGGCAATGTCAGACCTAATCATGACAAATCTACAATTGAGTGTTTTGGCTGTCATAAACTTGGACATTTTCAGTATGAATGCCCAAAGAAACCAGAAGAGAAGGCAAATTATGCAGAAGCAGAAGAAGAGATGTTACTCATGTCTTACACAGATGAAGGGAAGACAAGTCAAGATGAAGTGTGCACGTGGTATCTCGATTCAGGATGCAGCAACCATATGAGTGGCAAGAAGGAGATGTTTTCGAGTCTTGATGAAGGTTTCAGAGAAACAGTGAAACTAGGAGACAATTCAAAGATGAAAGTGATGGGAAAAGGAACTGTTATGGTGGTGGTGAATGGCATTACACAGATCATCACTAGTGTGTTATATGTTCTAGATTTAACAAATAATCTGTTGAGCATTGGGCAGCTAGCTGACAAGGTCTTGAAGATTGTTATAGAACAAGGGAAGTGCACACTATATCATGCTCAAAGAGGTTTAGTTGAAGATATTGCTATGTCTTCAAATCGTATGTTCAAATTGTTTGCAACTATAAAGAAGAAGGAAGAGATGTGTTTTTCTGTTGTTGATGATGTGGCTCAGTTGTGGCATCATCGATATGGGCACTTGAATCGCAAAGGACTGAGATGACTTCAACAACAAGGAATGGTAATTGTCTTACCCTCACTTGGAGATATGTCAAAAGTATGTGAAGTGTGTCTCCTTGGCAAGCAACACAGACTTCCCTTTCCAAAAGAAACTACATGGAGAGCTACACAAGTTCTTCAACTTGTACATGCTGACATACGTGGACCTATCAGGCCTATGTCCAACAGTAGAAAAAGGTACATAATCACTTTCATTGACGATTTTAGTCGTAAAACATGGATTTACTTTTTTGTGCAAAAATCAGAAGATTTTGATGTATTTAAATTGTTTAAGAGTCGTGTTGAGAAATAAAAGGGCACGTGTATCAAAGTCCTTCGTACTGATCGTGGTGGGGAATTCACCTTAAGTGACTTTAATGAGTTTTGCAACAGTAATGGCATACAAAGGCAGCTGATAGCCTCATATACTCGATATAAAAACGGAGTTGCATAGAGGAGGAACCGAACTATCATGAACATGGTTTATAGTTTGCTCGTTGAGAAGCATATTCCAAAACCATTTTGGGTTGAAGCTGTAACTTGGGAAATTCATGTAATGAACAGAAGTCCAACAATGGCAGTAAAGAATAAAACTCCAGAGGAAGCTTGGAGTGGTATTAATCCCTCAGTTCAATATTTTCGTGTGTTTGGTTGCATTTCTCATGCGCATGTGTCTGACAGTAGACACATCAAGCTAGATAATAAAAGCATCAAGTGCATATTCCTTAGAGTCAGTGAAGATTCAAAGGCGTACCGGCTATTTGAATCCGTCTCTCAAAAGATCATAGTAAGCCGTGATGTTATTTTTGAAGAAGATGCAAGCTGGCAGTGGGACAAGGAGCATGAACCAGGTGTTGTTGCTGATCTAGAATGGGAATACGATGACTCAATGGTTGCAACTGATGAGGCTGCACCAACTGCAACAGTCCCAATTAACACATATGTTCATGTGCCAACTGATACAGATGCAGTCGACCAAGCCGAAACTGACATACCAAGAAGCAATGTCTCAGGCACCAGTGAAGATTCTCCATCTCCAGCTGCTCATGGAAGAAATAGAAGACCACCAACATGGATGAGAGACTACACTAGTGGAGAAGGTCTCTCAGAATAAGAATAAGATGATGATGCAGTTTTCTTTGCAATGATGGCTGCCTCAACAGATCCGGTATATTTCGAAGACGCTGTCAAAAGTGCATCATGGAGAGTTGCAATGGATGCTGAAGTTGCTGCCATCGAAATAAACAACACTTTGGAATTAACTGCTTTACCAGCTGATGCAAAGAAGGTGGGAGTGAAATGGGTCTACAAGACAAAACTGAATGAACATGGAGAAGTGGAGAAGCTTAAAGCTCGTTTGGTAGCAAAAGGGTATACTCAAGAGTATGGATTGGATTACATTGAATTATTTGCACCTGTGGCTCGATTGGAGACGGTTCATATGGTGATCTCTCTTGCTGCGCAGAAGGAATGGAATATTTTTTAGCTTGATGTTAAGTCAGCCTTTCTTCATGGTGAGCTGAGTGAAGAGGTATTTGTTGTACAACCACCTGGCTATGTGATGAAAAGAGAAGAAGATAAAGTCTACAAGCTTAAGAAAGCCTTATATGGACTCAAACAAGCTCCACGATCCTGATACAGTCCTATAGAAGCGTATTTTACCAGAGAAGGATTTCTGAGATGTCCTTATGAACATACACTCTTTGTCAAGGTAGGAGATGAAGGTAAAATACTCATTGTTTGTATCTATGTTGATGACCTGATATTTAATGGTAATGATGCAATGCTATTTGACAAGTTCAAGAGCTCAATGATGCAACAGTTCGACATGACAGACCTTGGACAAATGAAGTATTTTCTTGGCATAGAAGTGATGCAGAAAAGGGAAGGAATTTTCATATGTCAGAAGAAGTACATAGAAGAGATGCTTGAAAAGTTTGGGATGGCTGCTTGTAATGCAGTTCATAACCCAATTTTTCCTGGTTCTCATTTCAGCAAGGATGAGAATGGCATTGAAGCGGATAGCAGTCAATACAAGCAGCTAATTGGGAGTCTAATGTATCTTACATCAACACGTCCTAATATTATGTTTCTTGTAAGTCAACTTACTCGATACATGGACTGTCCTACTGAGCTCCATCATAATGCAGCAAAGAGAGTGTTGCGATATTTGAAAGGAAAATATGATTATGGTATTGTCTACAGGAAGGGAGGAGATGTAAAACTTGAAAGCTACACAGACAGTGAGTATGGTGGTGACTTAGATGATCGCAAGAGTACATCAGGATATGTGTTTCAGCTGGGTTCTGGTGCTGTGTCTTGGCTATCAAAGAAGCAAGCAATTGTTGCTTTGTCAACAACTGAGGTAGAATTTGTCGCAGCAGCTTCAACTGCAACTCAGGCAATCAGGTTGTGAAGGATTCTAGAGTATCTTCATCAGTCACAAAATGGTGAGTGCACAATCATACTCTGTGATAATAGTTCCAGTATTTATCTCTCTAGGATTCCAGTTTTACATGGTCGTAGCAAACACATTGATGTCATATTTTACTTTCTTCGTGATCTTACTAAAGAAGGAGTTGTTAAGCTAGTTTATTATCCCAGTCAAGATCAAGTTGTTGATATCATGACAAAGCCATTAAAGCTGAATGTTTTTGTAAGGCTTAGAAGTTTGCTTGGAATGTATTCTGCATCAGTTCTAAACTAAACTCCAATGTTCAGTTTAAGGGAGGATATGTTGAAGTAGTCAGTCCAATAAAGTAGTGTTAGTCGAGTCTTTAGTGTAATGTCCTATTGTTCAGGACAATCAGTTATGTTTTGATTCATTCCTTGTTGCCAGTAACACCACTAGTTAGACATGGTTGTTTTGATCCTATTTTATTGCGTTTGTAAGGCTATTTATAGCCATCGTTATTTCACTTTGAATAACAAGAAATACAATAAGTTTTCTTATACATTCTTGTCTCTAGAGATTGTTATTTTGATCTAATCTGCAGTCTAAAACTATCTAGTATCTAAAGCAAGAGTATTTCCTAACTTTGCCCTACCATGAAGATTTTAATACCAAAATTTTGACACTAAACCAACTTATGGACTTGGATCTTAACCCACTTACATAAAATTCTTATTAAATCCAACCAATTATATCAATTAATTTCTAAAGAATAAGAACAACAAGGTCTGATACCTACATGAATAAAACCAATGACAAAAATCACAACGGAATTTGCAGATGGAGGTTGCTATTGAAGAAAAATAGATGGAGTTTCATCTACAAATTTCTTTCCATCCAGTGATTCTTAGCATCGGTTCTGCCAGTTCCATAAGTTTTTCCTTTTGCCTGACTTCCTCTTTTTCCCATTTTTTTTTTTTGATAATAAGCTCATTTGGGGGGATCGGTTGGTGGAACGCTCCTAATGATTTTGTTATGAACTAAAAAAAAACCCTATGTCTCTAGTATCTGATCTTGAGATGAAAATAATGAAATTGAAGTTTCTAATGTTGCGGTTAAAACGATGCGGAGATTTTAAGAGGTGTTATAGAAGATAAATCCAAAGAATAATTGTTGAGAAGATAAAACATAGGTGGAAAGATTGTTCTATCTCTATTCTGAGGGTTTGACAGAGGGTTTAACAAATTGAAGAGGGGAATTAAATACAGCGAAGTGGGAGAAATAAAACGCCCAAAAAGTTCATTAAATCCTACCACCAAATACAGTCGTTGGATGCATATAAACTTAAACTGGGAGGGTGAGAGAGGATCATAACCGCCAGTTAGAATACTGAATATATCTCAGCCGTTCCGTGACACACCAAACACTACTGTTGTATAAGCATTGATGGGATAAGAAGATTATCCGAAACCGAAAGGATAAAAAAATAAAGAGGTATCGGTAGCGAAGTGTATGAGGACAGTACCTGCATGCAAACAAACTATCTCTTGCACCTTGATAGTCTCTCTACTGCAGAGTACGAAGCTTATATGCATGAATAGGCTAATGTGTATGAAGCAAATGATGATGAAAGGAGCATGGATAATTCTTTTGTTGAAGAGATGGGAGCTGAAGCTGAAAAAACTAGACAAAGCAAGAGGATGAGAAACTCTATTCTTAATCAACCTCCTTCAATAAATCCACATAACCTGCATGTTGCACCACCTAGATCGGAGATAGATAATACTTCTACTAGTATGGAATTCTGCTTAGATGATGGAATCTGATATTTCAAATGCAGAAGCTTTGAACCCAGAATCTGAAAGCCAGGGAACATCTGCCCAGGTAAAAAACTATTCATATCTCTCAACTCTTGATTTAAATACTTATTTTTTGATAATTTTTTTCCCTAATGATCATAGTACTGTTTAGCTGTTTTATTTCATACTCGAATCATGAAAATTATATCTTGGAATTGCAATGGTTTTGGAGCCAAAGAAACTAGGAACTACCTTAAAGATTTAAGTAAGATGTTGGACCCTGACATTAAGTTTCTTCAGGAGACTAAGGTCAATTCAGACAAAATTTTAAACTATATAAGACCTCTAAACTTTCCAAAAAATTGCTATGTCCCATCTGTTGGTCGAGCTAGGGGAATTTGCCTTCTATGGAAGGATGGTTTTGAATTTGATATCATCTATAAAGATAAAAACATGTTTCATTGTCTAGTCAATAGTGACTCTGCCAAACCAAAATGGCTTTTGTTGTGTGTTTATGGTTGTCCATATCCACAAGAGAGAAATACTCAGTGGAATTTTCTGGAAAATGTTTGTGAAACTTTCAATATTCAGGCTCCTTGGGTTATGATAGGTGATCTTAATATCATCTTGAATAGTGATGAACGATTAAGATGTAATGGATCTACTTCACATGCCTCTCCCATAGCACAACTAATCCAGGACATAGGCTTATATGACTTAGGATTTCATGGTAATCCTTACACTTGGACAAGCAATAAGCATGGCACAGGGAAAATTATATCTCGCCTAGATAAAGCTCTAACAAACACAGAATGGTTAATGCACTTTCCAAATTCTTGTCTTGGACACTTCCCTTTCCTAGGTTCTGATCATTTTCCCATCTTCCTAGATATGTCACCCAATAATGTTCATAACACTAAGAATTGGAAGTTCTTTGAATGATGGTTACATGATAATTCCTGTAAAATGCAAATAAATAATGCTTGGGCCAAGCATGTTAATAGTTCTGCAGCTTATACTTTGGACCAAAAACTAGTTGAAACAAGAAGAACTATGTCACTGTGGAACAAGACCTCTTTTGGCAACATCTAACAGCAGCTGAAAACTCTGCAGCAACAACTAGAAGATCTTCAACAACCAGGGCATCTAATAGACAATAATGACAAGGTGATGCAGCTGGAGAAAGAAATAAATGAGTGGCATATCAGAGAGGGAGAATTCTACAATCAGAAAGCAAGGGACACAATTTTTTATGAAGCTGATCAAAATACAAAGCATTTTCATGCACAAGCCAACAAAAGGAGAGCACACAATATAATTGAATCTTTACAAAGGCCAAATGGAAGCTGGTGTAGTGGCAGAGACAATCTGGAGAATATGTTTATCAATCATTTTCAAACAATTATGAGTTCTACAGATCCAGTGCAAGATAGTAATTTTCTCAACATACTCCCAGTATACATTACTGAAGAAGACAATATATCTCTTGTCAAAGTTCCAAATGTAGAGGAGATTGAAGCAGCCTTTAAAAACATGCAACCTTGGAAGGCTCCCGGTCCAGACGGCTTCCCACCAGGTTTTTTTCAAACTAAATGGGAAGTGGTTAAACAAGATGTCATAAGAATGGTGCAAAGTTTCTTCGTCTCAGGGAAATTAGATGAATAAAACCAACATTTGCTTGATACCCAAGACTCAACTTCCTCATACTCCAGGTGACTACAGGCCGATAGCCCTGTGTAACTCAACATATAAACTCATTACAAAGATCATAGCGAACAGACTGAAGAAGCACATTGATAAAGTTATATCACCTATGCAAGCCGCCTATGTTCCAGGCAGACAGATAGGTGACAACATACTTCTGGCACAAGAGCTTATCCACTGCATGAAGAGGAAGAAAACAAAAAAAGGTTATATGGCTCTCAAGCTGGACATGAGTAAAGCCTTTGATCGAGTAGAATTGAATTTTCTAAATAATGTCATGATGAAGCTTGGTTTCAACAGCAAATGGGCCAACTGGTACATGAATGTATCAGTACTACAGAGATTCAAATTCTTTTCAATGAATCTCCAAGTAAATCTTTCAAACCAACAAGGGGCATACGACAGGGTGATCCTTTATCACCCTATTTATTCCTTCTTACTATGGAGGTTCTCACAAGATCCCTGGCTCAAGCTGAACACTCAAAAAAACTAAAAGGAATTAAGATTTCTAGGAGCACACCACAGGTAACCCACCTATTATTTGTAGACGACTGTTTATTGTTTGCAAAAGCCGATATTCAAAATGTCAATACCTTATTAGATGTCATCAACAAATTCGGTGAGATTTCTGGTCAGCAGATTAGTTTTCAGCAATCTGCAGTTTTCTTTTCGAAGCATATTCATCCTCGTCATTGCAGAATCCTTTTGCGGAGACTAAAGATGAAAAAGATGTCCTTGGAGGAGATATATTTTGGTATCCCATTGTTCCTAAATAGGAAAAAGACCACTTCTTTCTCTGGTCTGGTAGATAAAATGAATGGGAGATTGTCAAAATGGAATGGGAAGTTTATAAATCAAGTGGGACGATCTGTGATGATTAGAAATCATACTCATCACCACATCTAGCCATCATATGAGTGTGTTTAGAATACCATACCCGACTACCAAGGAGATGGACAAGGTTCAGCGCAAGTTCTGGTGGGGAAAAAAAGATGGTAAGGGCTACCATTTTATCTCTTGGCCAGCAGTGGTTAAAGATAAAGCTCAGGGAGGTATAGGCTGTCGTGATCTCCCTTGTTTTAATCAGGCTCTTCTTACAAAAACGACATGGCGTCTATGTAATCAAAAAGATCAGCTTTGGTCAAATGCTCTAAAACAATGTTACTTCCCAACCATGAACGCAATGCATGCAAAAATAAAAAGAATTCCACCTGGACATGGAAAAGTGTATACCATATGATGACTTTTGTCTGGCAGCACAGTTTTTGGGTGATTGGAGATGGCAGTAAAGTTTGTCTCCGGTATGACGTATGGATACCTGGCAAAGGCTCACCACCAACTCCATCAGTCTCACTAGAGGAGGCACAAAACTATAAGTATGTGTCTGAGTTAATTGATCAAGACACAAGATCTTGGAAACAACAACTTGTTCAACACTTGTTCAATCAAGAAGATGTAGCAATTATTCTTAATACTCGTATCCCATGGATTAAATATGGCAGACTGGTTTGGACCTTAACTAAAGATGGTCTTTTCACTGTTAAGTTGGCTTATAGAAAATTTGTTGATCTCAAGCAGAATGGCCACAATCCTTAATTACAACACAGAAGAAGCAAAATTTTGGAAACAATTATGGGTGAAATATTTCCTATGGAAATGTGTGACTGATATAATACCATCCAGTGAAAGAATGGCTCGAGTTACAGGCTATGGAGGAGGAATGTGCAAAATTTGTAATCAAGGCATAAAAACTACTCGAAATATTCTCATTGAGTGCAGCTTCTCTAGAGCAGTTTGGCTCACAGTGCCAGGAGCACTACATAGCATACACAACCATGGCAACTGCGTTGCAACATGGATACGAAGCTGGTTTTCAGACGGAATGAAGGATATGGTCGATGATTGGGTAGTACAAATGGCTAATAGATCGTGGGAAATTTGGAAGGCACGTTGGAACAACACTTGTCAGGATATCTTCCCAAACCTAGTGGGAGTAATCAAGTGTGTGAAACTGCTGAATTTAGGAACATGGAAAGCTATGAGACTGAAGCGCAAAGCTTCCAATCTATGAAGTACGGATACTTCAAAATTGTTGACTATCCGTGTCGACGCCGTATCAGTATCAGATACTTCATTTAAAGTATCACATTTTTTTAATTACAAAAAGGGTATGGGATACTTTGGGATACCTCTGGGATACTCTAAGAGGGGATACTTCCTATAATTCGAGAATATATTTTATATGCA
Source organism: Papaver somniferum (assembly GCF_003573695.1). Lineage (NCBI taxonomy): Eukaryota > Viridiplantae > Streptophyta > Magnoliopsida > Ranunculales > Papaveraceae > Papaver > Papaver somniferum. The sequence continues at coordinate 3,273,638 of NW_020622934.1, forward strand.
AAATCTATATATTTATAATTTTAGTCAATGAAATTCAAATATTCAACACATCGAATATTTATATTTAAACCTAATAACATGTTGACTATAAAAAAATATAACTTGTTGGTTATTTTATGGTGCTTCATCTCTAGTGTTACAAAAATTTAAAATTTAAGGCTTGTTGGTAATCCATGTTCCTCGTGTTGTTCAGAGAGCAATTTGAGCACATAATTTTATCTATCTATTCAATTAATATAAATAAGATTGAACTACAAGATATTGAAAATTTAATGTTTGCTCACAACAATTTTCTACGAAAGGATCAGAGAAAGTGGAATATGAGATATTAGTGTAGATGCATTTGGTCCACTTGACAATATGAAAAATTAAAGCAGGAAATCTTTCACTTGACGAGCAAGAACTAAAAACCGTGATATTTGATGAAGACAGTAAGATATTTGATGGGTGAGCGTGATGTGATATAGTTTTTATCTATTTTTTTTAACATTTCCATATAATATTTATCGGATATTGTTTTTAGTTTTATGTGATTTTTTCACTAGAATCAATTATTATATAAAATATTTTTTAATAAGCACAGGTATCCCACCATATTCCGTATCCCCATTTTTTTAAAATTTGACGAGTCCCCGTATTAGTATCGGCGTCAGTGTCCCCGTATCAGTATCGGTGGATCATATCTTCCAATACTGCTCACCAAAATACATGACATATAACTCAGTGGGCACCACCTATTGCACCTTACTTTTCAATATGTTGTGATGCTTCATATAAAAAAATAAATAATATTCATCACTCTGGAATTGGTCTAATTGTGCGCAATTGTGCAGGTTCATACGAATGTGGGAGATGCATCTATGCATATGCATATGTAACTGCAGAACAAGCTGAATGTAGAGGTCTATGGCTAGCTTTGGCATGGGCCAAAGAGAAAGGGATACTACATGCATGCTTTGAACTGGATGCGCAAACAGTAGCAAAAGCAGTCAATGGGGATCACCACAAAATAGCTTGGGATAATCAGTCACTTATTCTAGACATTAAGCTTATGTTCAGCAACAACCCTCTATGGTGTTGCAAGTTTATTAAAAAGAATTGTAATAAGCCAGCTGATAAAATGGCTAGGCATGCTAGGGTTTTCAAAACTTCAAAGGTTTGATTGCACAATTCACCTAACTTTATTGCAGCTGCAATAGAAGAAGATAGAACTTCTGTAAATTTTTTTTCTTTTGTATCAAAAATAAATAAAATACGTAGCGTTTTTAGGGGCCACCCCAAAGGATTTAGGGGCCATCAATTTATACCCAGCCAAAGACTCTAGTTAAGGGGTACCCTATATGATATTGAAGTTACATAAATGCCCTTATGGTAAAACTGTATAAAAACCAAATCAAAAACAATTCTAATCATTTCAACTCTTCTTCTTCCAGTTTCCTATTATCTTCCGATTGTGGAAGAAAAAAAAAATTTCCACTCCAAAGTCAAATGGCCCCAATTAGGTAAGAATCTATCATTTTTGGGGTTTATTTCGCTTTAATTCGACGAATCGAGAAAAAATAATTCTAGGGTTTTCGGTTATTTATCCAGATTCGGACGATATTCATGCTCCTTTACTTCCGAATGTAGTCGTGTTCTTCATTTCTCAAGAACATCGACAGTATTCGGGAGAAATATTTGATGGTTATCGGCCGAATATTGTTGGTCATATCTTCCTGGATACAAACTGGTAATAATCGGTAGTTTAATGAATTTTTTGGCTCCCGAATATATTTAAGTAGACACACAGTATTCGGAAGTACACTCACTACCGAATATATATATATATATATTGAAAAAATCTCAAAATTTCTGATATAGGAAAAATCCCATTTTGGGGCCAGTATTTATTCGGAAGACAGTATAATGTTATATACTTCCGATTATTTCAATTTCAAAATTTGAAAAGTATAAGTTTTCCTCAAATTCTGATTTTTGGGCCATCGTACATTCGGGACTTTACAAAACAATTATCCTCCGAATATAGCAAGTTCAAAACAAACTACGCCTTGGCTCTAGGTGGTTCCAAGGGCCAATATAGAATGTTAGACAGCCCATATTCGGAAGTTTGGGTAACTAATTATCCTTCCGATTATTTCAATTTCAAAATTTGAAAAGTATAAGTTTTTCCCAAATTCTGATTTTTGGGCCATCGTACATTCGGGACTTTACAAAACAATTATCCTCCGAATATAGCAAGTTCAAAAAAAACCACGCCTTGGCTCTAGGTGGTTCCAAGGGCCAATATAGAATGTTAGACAGCCCATATTCGGAATTTTGGGTAACTAATTATCCTTCCGATTATTTCAATTTCAAAATTTGAAAAGTATAAGTTTTTCCCAAATTCTGATTTTTGGGCCATCGTACATTCGGGACTTTACAAAACAATTATCCTCCGAATATAGCAAGTTCAAAACAAACCACGCCTTGGCTCTAGGTGGTTCCAAGGGCCAATATAAGTTTGCCACCGAATATCTTATTCGGAGGGAATACGTGTATCGTTAACAACCGATTGTAGTGCACCAATGATACGAAACCTCAACGGCCATATTTTCAAAAATTAGATCCGTTGGAACTCTAATCTATATAAGGAGGGTAACCCCTCTCAGTTATTATCGAGTAACAAATCTGAATGAAAAACCTTTTCAATGGCAAGTCCATCATCAATCGACAACATACTTCGAAGATGCAAGCGAACAACTACATCAATTGCAGCAAGGGAAGAAGAAATACAAAAAAGGAACAAACAACCCAAAAAAATTAAACCATCGTTAGTGGAAACGGAGGAGGAGGAAGAGGAAATCAAGGCTAAGAAGCGAGGTCAAGAACAATTCCATCATAGAGAAAGATTAAAACAAGTTGAGGAAGAGATCGAATGGATAAAAAATTATTACATTGTGAAAGATCTACCCAAAGAACAGCAGGACGATTGTATATTTTGGATTAACGTTTCATTGGGTCCTTTTGTTGGTAAGTACAAGAAGCCACGCCACAATTATGAACCATCCCATGTTTCTTCAAGGGTGCACCATGTTATAAAATTGTGCACCGAGTACAACCGTATTCTTGCTAGGCACAGAGACGACAGGTTTGCTGCACAAGATGCTTATTCCAAGTGGAGAGGAGAGTCGTTTCTACATTTCGAAGCCGCGTTGATTGTTGCATCTCGGACTGGGAAAAAAGAATAACATGTGATGTTTGAGTGCTGTAAATTCCAATTTTTAATATTAATCGGCGGTTTGATAAAATATGGAATTCCCGAATATGATTAATCGTATTGAAGTGTTATAATACTGTTGTTCCGATTACATAGTTTCAAAAAAAATTATAATCGTGCCTCGAAAAAAAACGATCAAACATCGTCATCATCCGAGGGGATAAATTCGAGTAACTCAGCGGGAAAGTTGTTGTCCATAACACGATCCCAATCAACCATGTTGGACTCATATTGTTTCACCCAATCCTTGCAATGGTTCATCGGGAAGTAATCGTGCCACTTACTCAATGGAGGTAACGGACAATCTTTCTTTACTCTTAAACCGATAAAATGCATTTCATTCACAAATGCCATTACGATTCTTCTATCTTTAACCGACTCGTCGCAAGCCGTTCTTGTGGGTGCAAACGTCATGCTAAGTCCATACATAGGAGGAACAAGAAATGTACCACGCAATTCAAAACGTCCGCTAGGAGATATCCAAATTTAGGCATTGTCATCCAATACTTGGATCCGATTGTCTTCAATCCCTTTCGACACTTCACACGCGCAACTAAGTCTTTGAACTCTTGTTCTTTGTCGTATCTATCTCCTCGCCTCATCATCTCCATATAAAAACCCTTGTCCTTCACTAGTTGTACCGCCATCTTATTTCTTAAATATTGGCATTGGGTGACATCTTCGATATCCGCCTCTCTAAAGTAACCCATTTGTTCCGTAGCAACGTGAAACCCACAATTTCCATCCCCATCAACCTCGTCGGTCGACAAAACAAATGGAATGATAAGTGGAGGGAGTTGTTCCAAATACTCTTTGTATATTGTATATGTGGATCGATTTGGTCTTCCATTAAGATCTCTAGGGCAACGAAGAGTACCTTTGTCCTCTTTTATAGTAAGAATTTCCATTGGTTGGGTTTGTTGCGAGGCGTTCATTTGCTCAACAACTTCTTCGACAACATTGGGTTGACTTACTTGAGAAGGCTCTGTGAGATCTTTGGCCTTACTTGTCGGGTGGTTGGTCCACTTTGATCATTTCTTGGACGACCTCTTTTCTTAGGTTCCGGCTCATCTTCAAATTCGGCTTCCGAACACTCGTGCCTAGACAATATTCTTTTATTAGACAAATACTCCTTCAACTCTTTTCTTTGGATGGTCCTCGACACTTCGGTGTTCGGCCTACCGGTGTTCTTTTGCTTAATAGGTTCATCAACCTCCCTTAAACAAGGGTGAAGGGCTTCCTCCAAATTATGCATCAATATTTGCTTTTTGGTGCCGTTTGATGTAGCGTAACGCTCGGCTATTCGTGCATACAATTCCGACTCGAAGAAACGGACCATCAACTACCGGGGTGTTCGGAGTGAAATTTAATTGCTTCCAAAATGGGTGAATATCATCGATGTCAATCACTTCAACATACCTACCCAACTTATGACGACATGGGAGTCCAATACCTATCATATCCTTGCAAACACAAACCGTATTCTCGTCATCATAAGTTTTATATAACTTCAATTGTTTCATCATGCGATTTATTGCCCATCTTGAAACTTTATGAACAACTCCCCTTAGAAGCAATTTTTCCTTAATATGTTCCATCGGGAATTGGTGTACACTAAATTGCATACATTTCCTAATCTTTACGAGATCACGATTGGTGAATTCATGGATTGCTTCTTGGATCGACACAACTCCATTTTGACTACCAATTAGTATTTTCTTTAGTCGACCATGAGACCCCTCCGCAATGCTTGTCGCCTCGTTCTTGAAGTTACGATATTCATATGTCCATGCAAACACAAACCTCTCCTTAATCGTTAACCATTGTGTTTTACAATACTCAACCGGTTTTGGGTAGTCCGTGCCGTATTCATCCTCAAATTTCTTCAAGTTACATTCGTAAATTTCCTCGGTCATCGACCAAACGATTTTGTCCCATGCTTTCATGAACATTTTCCAAATTATTCCATCCTCCTTCCACTTTTCTTCAAATAGCCTATCCTCTTCCTTACGTTCTTCCAAGGTTAATTTACTAATGCGCTCATCCTCTTCCTTTGACCTCTTGGTACCCTTCCTTGGTCTTTTAGCTTGGAAATGATGATGGCAATTGGTTTTGAGATTGCATTGAATGTGCCACGTACATTGCAAGTTTTGGGCTTCCGGAAACACTACCCTATTGCATGCATTAAGGCTTGATCGTTATCCGTTACAATAACCCTTGGAAAATTATCACCGTTATAAATGGACCTCAACGTCTCCAACATCCAAATGAAACTCACATTGTTCTCATGATCCATTAAACCCCATGCAATCGTAAACGTGTTTTGTCCGAAGTATGGCAAGCAATGTTCAACAACGGCATGTTATACTTGTTTGTCTTATAAGTAGCATCTATCAACAAAATTTGATGAAAGCATTGAGCCAATTGGATCATTTCGGGATGTGCCAAGAAAATACGAACCACTATACCATCCTTTTCTTCCCTTCTCAAGGTGTAGCCGTGTAACTCCGCTAACCACTCCATTGTTGCATGACCGTTCTACCATCCCAATCAGTCCTTTTGATCGTAGCTAGGGCCGACTTAATTGTAGACAAAGAAGACAAGTTGTCGGGATCGTCCGCCTTTATTTACTTAAGATCGCACTCGCTTTTTGGATCCGCATAGACCTCACCGTCTGCATTTGATGTGGTTTTAACTTGGCAACCATTACATGTCCAATTAAATCCAACGGATCATCATGGTTGTGACAACCGTTATCAACTTTATATTTATACATTTATACTCTTTACCTTTAATACCATCGGGCTTATAGAAGACAATCTTAAATGGGCATCCTATCTTCTTGGTATTGCTTCGGTATTTCCTATTCGTCTTCCGTATGTACTTACTATTCTTTCCCTCGTGACTCTTTCGCGTCCCACCTCGCTCACAAATCATTTCAAATCGAGTGTCACTAACATGATTATTTTGAACTACCACGCACATGTTATCTTTTGCCTTGTTCATAAGCCATTCCTTTGCCTCCTTCTTACTTCCAAATGTCTAAACGTGCATAAAACAAAACAAATCTAATAAGCATAACCATTTAACATATAAATTTTGAAAAAAAGAAAAAAGTAGTAATGAGTATACCAAATCGTTTGCATAGTATAGGGAAGTGTCGGGCCTCAAATAGAAGTCATCAACAAACTCTTCAACGGCCTGCATATGAAAGAAACAAATTATTATACAATAATCGGAGGTTATTAAATAAGTCAAACTTCCGAATATTCTATATTCGGAATCCTATCGGTTACCCAAAACACCCGATCTATGCAAATGAATGTACACAGTTTACTGAGTGAAAAAAATGATATAATCGGAGGTCATTAAATAAGTCAAACTTCCGAATACTTTATATTCGGAATCCTATTGGTTACCCAAAACACCCGATTTATGCAAATGAATGTACACAGTTTACTGAGTGAAAAAAATGATATAATCGGAGGTCATTAAATAAGTCAAACTTCCGAATACTTTATATTCGGAATCCTATCGGTTACCCAAAACACCCGATTTATGCAAATGAATGTACACAGTTTACTGAGTGCAAAAAATGATATAATCGGAAGCTAAAATATATAGTAAACCATCCGAATATAAATAACCAGAAGATAACTTTAATCGATAAACATCCGATTTTCAAGTTTTCGGAAATTTTATTTTGAGGCCACTGTTATATTCGGCAGTCAAATAATGTTAAACTATTACCGATTGTAAAGGATAAGAATACTGAGTTTTGAAATTTTCTGAGGAATTCGTTTTTGGGGCCATTCGGAGGTAAATAACTCTACATAACTACCGAATGTAGATATTTTTGGAAAACCAGTTTGGGGTTTTTCTCATATTCGGCAGTAAACTAGTATCTTGGAACTACCGAATATACATATTTGGTACTCAATGTGTTATATTCGTAAGTTTAATCTAGAAATTATCTACCGAATCTGGGTAGTTCATGGCATTCAATGCATGCAATAATCGGTTTTTCTTGTTTACAAAAGCACACAAACCATGCAAATCGAGTATTTTAGTTTCTTAACACAATACCTGTGTTTTACATGCATCGTTAGCTTCAATATCATGCGATTCTCCATTTTCTTCCATGAAAGGGTCGTCTAGGTTTTCCTCTCCACAAAAGTTTGGATCATTCAACATATACCCCAAATCGTCTTCTCTAAACGGTCGTGAACCCTCAACATTTTTTTCTTCGTCATGATTCTCACATTCTTCTTCATATCCATCCATTTTTTTAGTGAAAAAAATGGTTTTTCCCTTTTTTCCTTCAACCTCTTCTCTATAACTCTAATAACTCACAAATGCAAAAGAAATGAAAAAATGAAACAAAAATCATTCTAATACTGCACCGACCACAATCGGAAGTCTGGGAAATATTTTGGCTTCCGATTGAAATCGGAGGATAACAATGTTATCATATCCTCCGAATATATAAGGGTAATTTCGCCATTACGAATTACGCGAGATAAGGGCTGGCTACATTTTCCCTTTGGGTGACCTTTTTTGTTTTATTGTTGGCCCCTAAATCCTTTCGAGTGGCCCCTAAAAACGCCAGGTTTTTAAGGGGTTCTTTTTAAGGGTGTATAAAGAAGGGTACCGATCATGGGACTCTTTGTTTAGACGCAAAGAACAGACACAATTTTCTAACCGTCTGTTAGAGTTCATCCAACGGCAGTACAACTTGCTGATATCATCTCTTTTAGGCTTAAAACATTAAACGGCTCATGCCCAAGCCGAGCCGATATGGAACAATTTATCTCTCCATAGGAAACTCTATCAATATACGATCTCTTTCATTCTGCTTCAAGATTGTTACTCATCAAGTTTATTGTTCTTGTTCTGAACTTGTAACAGTGAATAGCACAGGTATGATCATTCTAAATCCTATGTACTCTAATTGTTTTATTGTTTCTTAGATTTCTTAATTTATTTGAAATAAGTTGAGAAGCTCTAATTTTGGTCTTGATTAGAGTGAAGTATTGGGTCTGAATGGAACTCTGATGCCGCGTGTTTTTCGTTTCTTTCTAATTGAGAAAAGTATCATTCATAAACAGGAAAATTTGTTCATCCAGCAGTGTAGCTTGTCCAAACAATTATTGATTTAATTCATTTTATCGCATATGTTGAAGAGTAATGTAGTGTTGTTATGTTTATCGCATTTCTGTTTTCATTTTTTCCTTAATTCGATGAAGTTAATACTCAATTTGCTGTTGGATGCTAATGGGGATCTTGGGTTTTTGTATTAAGTGTTTTGCGTCAGCGACTTGGAGTGAGTGTCAAACAATTACTCTCTTATGAATGCATATAAGGGAATATTTTCTGTTACGATGCTATGGAAATTGGATCTTTCATGCTATTGCCAACTAAAAAAAGAAATATACACTAGTTTTTTTTTACTGATTGAGTAGTTCTTTGATCACTTTCCTCTCCTGCTTATAATGGGAACATACTCTTTCATATTGATTGATGTCAATTTGTTAGTCAGAGCCCAGAGGGCAGTTTGCGCCTTTTTATATCATCGTCAATGTCAACCTTCCAACCCAGGAAAAAAATGGTTGCTTGAGCGCTCATCCATACTCAACTTTGATGTAAATATTTAATGATCATTGTAAGCAAAGAAAGGAAGAACTGAAAGAGGAAGCTTGAAAATAATTTTCCCAAAAATAAAGAGCGGAATCAAGCCAAGATAAAAGAAGAAGAAAATGTGGTAGATATATCAATCAGGGAAGTTACAACAGAAAGAATATACTTGTTTCCTTGATTATCTAATCACATTGTTACCGGCTCGACTTTGGTAAGAGCCGTATAGTATAGTGTTTTTAAACCTAAAAAGATGACAACTCAGCAAGTTGTATTGCCGTTGGATGACCTACGATGGACGGGTAAAAAAGTGTCTAATCCATGCGTCTAAGCAAAGAGTCCCATGATCCGGACCCAAGAAAGAACACCCTAGATAAATGCATCGGCCGGAATATAGTGGGCGAGATTCGGCAAGTAAATACTACTTATGAAAAATGAAATAATTTATTTATTTATTTTTATTTTGTTAACTAAAGGTTGATGATTAAGAAAAATAATCCCTTAAACAACGGATTTTTGGGCAGTAGTTCCTTCCCCTCTCTCATCTCTATAAAGAAGGAAAGAAGTTTCAGTGAGAGAGAAAGTAGCAGAGAAAAACGAAAGAATAAAGAACGACTTCTCTTTGAACAATAAAAAGAAGAAAAATAGTTATTAGTGGGTGATTTTCGTGGTGTTCCTTTCCTTCCTTCTACAGCACATTTATCAACCCAACCCCATTATATTAACAACGGCTAGTTTTAATGGTATTATTATTAAGAGATTAATTCGACGGAACTCCTTGTTCTCTTTCACCTTCTTCTTCGTAGTCATCTTCCTCTTCTTCTTCCTTGTTCAGTAGTTGCAGATACTCAATGGATTATCCTAATGATGACAAGTGAGTTTTAGTACTTGGGTCTGTTTCAGATTGGTTATTGGGTTTGTTTTAGACCCAGATTATGTGATTTGTTCTATACGGAGGGTTTTGGAGTTGGATTTTTTCTTTTCTGGAAGAAATATTTGTTGTGAGAGATGGGGTTTTCTTGATTTGACTGTTATTATTTTATTTTTATTTTTGTGAAGAAATGTATATATGCAGTTACTGAGTTTCTGGATTCAGTAAATGAGTATTTTGTTTGGAAACTCATGATTGTTAAGAAATACCCATGTCTGTTACAAGCTCTTAGATCCAAATGAGTACGCATTTTGCCTTACATTTGATGCTTGTGCTTGTCATAAAACTTGTTTAGTATTTGTAACGGATGTTATGACAAGGCTAGATCTACTTATAATCTACTCATCCCCTTTCTTACATGTTCTATTTGTACATTTACAAGCAACCGTTCTATACTATGTTGTTATCATTGTGAATGTTATTTCAGTTCAAATGTGTTGTCACATTATTGTTTGCAAAAGGTATTTCTATTGTACTTATCGTTTGAAAAATTATCAAGTGCTAGTGTACATTGTAGGTTTAGCATAGCAATAGAAGTTAAATTCTTGCAATACCCTTGAATGTGTGTTGAATTAGAACTAATTGTAGCTTGAATTTTTATGAATTGGTTACCAAGTTATTGGTTTAGTTAGTTTTATCTATTAGTCTTCATGTTGCATAGTTTTCTCCATCAATTTGCTCACATTATCTTGTTTATCTTTGTGAAATGTATTAGTGAGCTGTGTGAATGGGAAGGTGCCGATTTTTATCTCCCTAAGGATTCAAATCCTGGTACAGTTCAGTTGCCACATTTATAGTAGTATGTAAGAGTCACTCGGAGGAGGGCTAATGCTAATGACTGGCATTTATTTTCATTTTTGTTTGGAACAGGCATTTCTAATTGCATATGGGATGGAGTAGATCAGAATGAAGATCAATTTTCTTACATGTTTGAAGATTCAACCCCAATTAAGGCGTGTGAAGACTTGCCTTACAGTGCTTCAGATAGTGGAAGTGCGTATAACCTATCTCTTTTTACCTACCAATGTTGTTTTGGGAACATAGTTGGAACTGTATTATTGCACATGCTTACCTCAAGGAGTGGATTTCAGGAAGTACGGAGAAAGAAGCGGTGAATTATAGAGAAGATTATCATCCTCAATTAAAGAGACGGCGAATGCTACGATTTGATGCTCCAGACGACCCTTTCCTTTGCAATGAACCAACGCCGTCACAATTCATAAAAGCAAAGGTCTGTAACTTCGGATAGTAGACCGTAAAGTACCCCTTCTTTTTTTTTTAATTGATATGGTGTTATTTGCTTAAGCATTCCATCTTCTATAAGTTATTTCTTTGCACATTCTATCAAAGGAAGTTAAATGCATAATGGTTGCTTATACAGCTATTAATGTGATGATACTTCGAATTGATTACTCTGACTAAAACGCCTCTTTGATTTTTGTTCTCATGCTTTGAACCCTGAACCCTGAACCCTCTTTTTTATATTCAGGATAGACAGGAGACAACGCTAGAAGCTGTACATGAAAAAGTAACGTGGGATTCAGGATATTCAGGTTTGTTTCTTTCTCTAAATTAGTTTCTTTTCAATTGACTAATAAGCTATTCTAGGTTCTTGCTCAGTTTTTATTTAATACTGTATTCTACACAACAGAAGATAGATCTGTGTCCTGCAATGAGAGGTTGGATCAGTCGTCTGACATGTGGCTCTCCAATTGCTTCAATGACGGCTCAATGCATTTCGGTTCTGAGGACACGTAAGCATCTATGCAACTCAATTTAGCTACACATTTTACTGGTTTGTCACCTGAAACTGACTCTATTCATGCATTGTCATGCAGGAACTTTTCTGGGGTTGGCGGAGACCAAATTGATGTTTCAGGTGTGTGAAACATATGGTATTTTTAATCTGTTCCTATATACTCTTCTTTGGATAAAATTATACCAATTTTACTTGTCTTAAATCCAGAGTATTGCAACCTCCCACCTGAAACACAATCTGACATGGGGCAACAATGTCCAACTCCGCCACCACAAAAGGTTTTTAAAGGTGTGTAGTCATGATCTCTCTTTGTTCTACAGATTTCACTTTTTAATCAAAGACACTGAAAGTTGAGTGCCATTTCAACAAAAACTCGGGCAATTGAATGTTACATATGCTTTTAGGTAGGAAATCTCTCATGCTAACTCCCACAAAGGTGACTTCCTCTGTTATTTATCCATTTGCGCTCATTAAACCCTGTGGAGTTCATGGAGATGTAACATTGAAGGATATAAACAAGAAGATTCTAACTCCACCCCCAAAATCAAAGCATGGCAAGGATGAAGAACTGTCTCCTCCATATCCTACTTCAGCTTTTTCAGGAAAGCCTGTCGTTGTCAAAACTAAGATACATACTGAAGGAGGGAAAGGCAGCATAACAATCATGAGAACCAAAGGTTGATGATAAATCTCTCTCTCCGACATTCTTAAATTTTGTGCGGTTTCTATAGTTAATATCTTGTTTTTATAATGGAAGCTTTTTTTCGGGATTCATTCAAAACTTGATGCATACAGTCATGTTTTATATATAGTATGACCTCATTGCAAGCTTGAAATGAGGATCTTTTGATGTCTCAGAGATCCTCCTATGCTGCTCTTTTTTGGCCTCATTGACTTTTTGTAGTCCCTCTGCTCATATCTTTAATGTGAATGTATGCAACTTTACCACCTTGTATCTTTGGAGCATTATTTATATTTGAAGATATCCGATGTTCTTATTCCTTGTTTACTCTAGGAGAATACATTTTGTCTTCCTTATTTTTCCATAAAAGAATATCTGTGTACTTTTGCTCAATCGTAGCTACACTTAATATTTGTTAGTATCACTAGAACTATATGAGGTATTTTCATTCGAAGTAGCATATATACTCATGTGAACTGATCTTCTTACCTTCATTGCTCATAGAAATCAAGTATTCCAAGCTGTTTGAACATTTGCTTGTGACTGAATTGTTAATTGTTGCACAGATTATTGTGCCTATAGGTTTGGGTGTAGTGTAGTTCTTTCCTTCTTCAGCAAAACACATAGAACTCTTCTTTCTACAGTGTCCATGGAACCTCAGCCATTGACATTCATGTTGGACCTTTAAGAATCAACATTCTCTGAAACGTATTGACAAACCGTGTTGTTCCAGTCTTTCAAATTGTAAGGATTCACTTGGATCATTCTAAACTCTCTAGGGAGTCTAGGGTGAAAAATGACTATTTTCAGAGTCTAAAATGTACCAGCATTATATGTTGAACAGATAGTGATTCGCTTGTCAGATCTCTTCCTGAATCCTCAGCTTGTCCTCAGTGAGAATTACTCATTGTATTACTGACTTAAAGTCAGATGATTCGCTTCAGTTAGGTTCATACGCATGTTGCTTCAGTTTCATTTTGAAAACATGAGAAACAATGTCAACTTCATAATGGAAATGGATGTCATTACAGGTTTTCTTCTTTTTATATAAGCGTGGTTTCTCAATGTTTGTTATGAACAAGAGTGCCAGTGATAAAAATAGAGGAAATGCAAAACTGAAGTTTTTACTTAAGGTACAATTTGTAATAAAAGTAACAAGAAAATAACTTGTGCTGCTATTACGTTTATCTTTTTCAGTATTAATGGTTTTCTTAGTAGAAGAAAAATATAAATATTTAACAATAATTTACTTTATCGTGTATACTTTCTGGTCAATGCGATTGCAAACAGATCTAAGTTTATAAAAGAATGATTTTTTGGAGACCATAGTTCTATTTTTAGTAAGACATTTATAAGCAAAGTGAAGACACCCCTTATCCAAATATTTATGTTAATACCATAATTACCTTTCCTAATTAAGTTTGTGTAATGATTAGTTATTGTAATTAAATTCTGTTAATTAGTGATTAGTGTAAAATAAAATCAATATTATTTTTCTTAAAATTAAGTTATTGAAAGGGAAGAAGAAGGAGATTATAAGAGCTGGAAAAACTCAATTATTTTTTTATTTTTTGAATCTTAACCTTCAAACAACCCAAGCATACTTCCAATTTATTTTTTTGTTGCTTGAATTGGCCAAAATTTTCTGAAAATAAGAAATTTTATAGCTTGAATTCGGTTAAGTCAAACAAGTTCGGCTACAAGATCTGAGGAAAAGGTAGCCGAACTTATTTGGAAATGTAGTTTCGGCTACTTTTTCCTAAGATGCAGGTAGCGAACTCGCTTTTAATTGAAGTTTTGATGAGTTCGACTAACAGGTTCTGGGCAGGTAACCGAACTTTTATTCTAGAGTATACAGAGTAACGTTCGGTTTCCAACATTAGTTTTCGACTAAACCGAACTCAATATCAGAGTGAAGTTCGGTTAGGAGAAAAAATTCTCAAATAAATCGAATTGATCAACACATGTGTTTGCATAGTAGAGTTCGGTTAGCAATTTCCTTTTTTGCGAACCAACCGAACTCAACATTTGTTGTTCTAATACAAGTGTTCGGTTAAAGGACAAAATTTTCCAATTAACCTAACCAACCAAACACAATATATTGGTTTTCAAAGAGGAGTTCGGTTAAATTTATTTTTTTGCGAACCAACCGAACTCAGAGTTCGGCTACGAAAAAATAAATTCGCGATAACCGAAGTGTTCTTTGTGTTCTTGGTTTCAGAATGTTCGGTTAGCGAACTAGGTTTTTTTCTTAACAATTCCTTACCAACATGCCACTGTAACTTCCATTTAAACCATATTTTGATGATTTCTGCTCAATTTTCTGTTGGAGAAAATGAGTTTGTTGTTTTGGTTTTATTGTCTTGGTGGGAATGGAACTTAGGACCTTAGAGTCTCTAAGAGCACTTGCTCATTTTCTTATGAGTGAATGAAACCTTTAGTCCCACATAGGATATAAATAGGAGTTCCACCATTTAACTATTCCTTTATGGATAGTTAGTCAAACAATGTGGGTGGAACGGGTGGGGGAAAAAAATACTTGTTTCCACTAAGGCTTGAGTTTTGGGCTCAGGCTCGTTCTTGCGCGTGGACATAGGTCAACCAAGACTTATCTTTTTGGACAAATTTTTTTTGAATTATTTTCTCAAATATTTTAATATCAAAATAGATTTTGTATTTAATATGGGGGGGCGTATGACCTGAAGAGGATTTATTTATTTCCGTTTTTATTTTTATGTCGACATAATGTGCAGTTAATTATGTAGCTGTTTTTCACCGTTTTGGAAAATCTTGAATTAATGAAAATTATTCTGGTTTTATTACAAATTTACTTTCTCTTTAATTCGCTCTTAATGCACATTATTATCGACTATCTCTCTTCTCCACTATATAAACCATTTGGTTTCTTCATTCCAATTTGTGTCCAGAAGAAGCTACTATCCTTCTTCTATTCGTCTTTCTCCCTCTGTGTGGTTTTTAATTCTGTGCCATTGTTGTTGAGTTCGTAAGAGTGGGCAAGTACTATAGTGCTTATAGTATTTGTGGTGTGCTTGGGAACGACACACAAAAGACTTGCAAGTATACAAGGCCAAGTTTTAGTATAGAGAGTAAGCAAGGGATCAGTCCACAGGGAGTGGGAGCATACGAGAAATTTTCCTAAGCTAACAATGGAGATAAGGCACTATGGCAGTGAGCAAGGCAAAGTAATATGGCAATTGCAAAGAACCAAAACAATTAACAAAGCAAAGATGACAAAACAGCATGGAACCAAGGCTGTGAGCCAAGGGCAGGGGGAGTTTGTGCACTGATTTCAGTGCACAACAGCTACAAATTGCAAGAAATTAAACAAGCAAAACAGGTAAGGAGATAAACTGAACAGGAAGCAAAACAGAACTGAATTTAAGTGACTGTAGAAGGGATTGTGGCTAAGCTAAGGCTTAGAATCCACCTTTGTGTCCTAGCCAAGCAGTGTGATCCTAGGTTGAGTTGAAAATCCTATGCATACATCTAGAATGGGAGGAAAACTAATTTGCTCACTAGTTTTCCCTAGCATTGACTGTCTTTTGACAGAACAATCAATCACAGGCACTATGAGCATTAATCTCTTCCCATTGCTCAATCAAACATACATCAAGATAACTATCCTAGCAATTCACCATTTGACAATGCACTAGGCTTCATCTGAGCCTCAGCCTAATGCAGTTTAGCTCATGCTAAACTTGTGAACAACAATAAACATCATACAGGATAATTCAAACAACCACACATAACATTCAAAATAATCAACTGTGATAAAGGGACTGAATTTGAAATTGTAATTAAAATTTCTTCAAATGTCTACTGGCTAGTCCAGAGATGCCCAATTTTACACCCCTAACACCCTTTTATAGTTACAGCCAAAAAAAACTAAAATCCCCAAATCAGTGAAATTAGGGTTTTACAAAAAATCCTTACCTAATCTCTGAAAACGATTGATATCTCACCCATGCTTCCTTGTCGTCTGCTGATACTACCCATGCCTTCGATTTATTCTCTAACCTCACCTATTTCATCAACTCCTAACCTAGGGTTCCTGTGAGATGAAACGATTAGGAGGTGATGTAATAAGTGGCTAGAAAAGTAGGTCTAAGTGATGATGGCTCGAGTGGATGGTTGAATGATTTGGGGGAGAAGATGGTGGAGTGATTTGGGGGAGAAGATGGTGGTGATGGAGACAGCGTCGCTGTTTCAGAAGAGGGGAAGAAGGAGATGGCTCGATGGGTTTTGGCAGAAGGGTGCGTTTGGTGCGGGTAATAGGGTTAGGTTGCTTAGGTGTTAAACGGGATCATCAAATTTGATGTTTTGTGAAGGGAATCCGTGGGATGATAACTTCTGAAACGGATCTAACGGCGAGATGGAGACAGATTATGAGCGACCGTTGGATGCAAAAATACAACGAAACTAACGGCTCAAGATGGAGTTAGGTGCTGTAGTGTTGGTAAGGTGCATCGAAATCTGATGCATGATGACGCAGCGACCGTTGGATGATGGAATGGATCCAATCTTACGGTTAAGAAGGAAAACGGGTTTGGGTATTGAATTTTGGGTTTAGGATATGGATTTGGGCTTAGGAATTGGATTTGGGCTTAGGTAATCTTGAGCCCACTTCTTCTTTAAGAACAATTTCTTCCTTTTTAAGCCCATTTTTATCCTTGAGTCTTCCATAACACATTCTTCACTTCTTTTCCGCTAGAGATTCCACCGGCTTTCTCCCGTGTCTTTGCTCTTTTGGCTCCGCAACTCATCTAGTCTTTATTTGGTACCTAAAAATACAAAATTAATTAATAAAAATATTTATTCTTGAAAACAATGAAAATACAGAATATGGGATAAAATGTAGAATTAATGCACAAAAGATGAGTTAAATGCCAAAAAATATAGAAATATGCACTTTTTAGCACTCATCAAATACCCCCAAACCTGAATTTTACTTGTCCTCAAGTAAAACAAAACTAAGGAAATCCTACCTATACCACTGTCGCTGGTCTCTCGAATGCATTTAGCATATGCACTAAGCCTTTTAAACCACTAAGTGTCCCTAGTGGACGAGTTAAGTCTCGTGAAGGTTTGCTTAGAACGTACCTACAAAGTTCTAGGTCAAAATATAAGCTCATATTCCATCAAATGTGACATGTGCAAGTCAGTTTAAGCTCACAGCAAAATGGAGATGTCAATCTAGCTATCAAGGCACAATCCTAGCACTGATAACAAATAAAGACATGTGATAAGAGTGTAAAGTGTATCTACACATGTGTAAAGAAAGATCGGATTATGACTACTAATCACCAAGAGATAGTTTCTCAGGCTAAGAACCAAGGTCGAAATCTAGCTAGCTGTCCGGACTTTACGAGAATTGTGAATGAGTTGGAGGTATTTCACAATTACTCGCGTTGTACATCAATGGCATACACCCTCCTTGCTTATTACAATGAAACAACAAAATGACTCTTTACATGACTCTTATTTACATTGACTACTCTCTTTTATTTTTGGAACAAGAGATGATGGAATTGATAAATACTTGATTTTTTTTTTTTGATATTTTTTTTTTTTTTTTTTTTTTTTTTTTTTTTTTTTTTTTTTTTTTTTTTTTGATAAGAAACACTTTTGATACATAACAAAAGGAAACAAAAGATTACATGACACTTTGCAAGAGGTAGCCCTTTTTGATGCACCCAGTTAAATTCGATGGTTGTTTTCTTAATGTAACCTCCACCTTCTATCCCAACCAACCAAAGAACAAGCTAGTCAAGTTTCGTTCAGTATTCTAAAGTGATTGGCAATCTAACTTCCTATCAAACACCTTGAAGATCGAGGCTATACATGTATTGGTAGATCGTGCGCGTGCAAATTTCTTATCACTATGTGAATTGTGCTAGAATCAGGGTGCCTAAATATCTAGACTAAGACTCCTAATAATTACATATTTGCACAAGAGTCAACATTTCAAGGTAAATGAGCTCCATTTTTATGTTTTTTTTCAATTTTTTTTTTTATTTTGATTTTTCAATTTTTTTGGAATTTTTCAATTTTTTCAAAAAGATGGAGTTTTGTTTTCAATTATGGCATATTATCGTGGTATCTACTCTATACCCCCAAACCTAAACTAAACATTGTCCTCAATGTTTAAAAATGGAAAGAATTAAAACAATATGGAAAGGGACATGCTGAGTAGAGTAAAAGGAGAGAGAATACCCGATTTCGGCGAAAGCAGAATTAAAACTCCGTTATCAAGGCAAAACTCCAACATATTCGGAGTCACAATGGATGAGCACAAATATATACAAAAGGAAATTTAACTAACACATTATCTACAAGAAAATTTGGTTTTTAATGGGATTGGACTTTTTGGGAAAAATTTGGTTTTGTCGGGAGTGAAAACTTTTGGTTTTTAGGGAAAAAGGCTTTTGGTTTTCAATGGAAGAAAAGCAGCTACTTAGTACAAGGGTGGACCAGTTAGTCCACATAGACTGGGTCCTCCAGGTTGGTTTTTCAATGTCGGGTGGGAATGGTCAAGGAATGGTTTTAATCTCTGCCCGTTGACTTTGAAAATGTTCTTGTTGGAGACATCTCAGCTCTACAGCTCCATGAGGAAAAACTGTGCGTACTAGGTACGGTCCCTTCCATCTGGAACGCAGTTTTCCTGGAAAAAGATGTAATCGGGAGTCATACAGCAAGACTTTCTGACCAGGAGTGAAGGATTTGCGTAGAATACGCTTGTCATGAAATATCTTCATCTTCTGCTTATATAACCTGGCACTGTCATAAGCCTCATTTCTCAATTCTTCCAACTCGTTGAGTTGAAGTTTCCGTTGAATTCCAGCTTCGTCCAGAGAAAAGTTCAGTTGCTTGATTGCCCAATAAGCTCGATGTTCTAACTCCACAGGAGATGGCACGGCTTTCCATACACTAGACGATAGGGGGACATGCCAATTGGTGTCTTATAAGCTGTTCTATAGGCCCACAAAGCATCATTCAATCTTATGACCAATCTTTCCTAGACGGGTTAACCGTCTTTTCTAGAATGTGCTTGATTTCCCTATTAGACACTTCCACTTGTCCACTGTCTGAGGGTGGTACGGAGTAGCAACCTTGTGAGTTATGCCATACTTGCGTACTAAAACTCGAAGTGCCTATTGCAGAAATGTGAACCACCGTCACTGATGATAGCTCTCGGGGTACCAAAACGTGAAAATATGTTTTCCTTTAAAAGAAAGTACCACCTTGTGGTCATTTGTTCTGGTTGCGATGGCTTCTACCCACTTGGAGACGTAGTCAACGCGACTAGATGTACAACTTGCTGTCAGACATGGGAAATGGACCCATGAAGTCGATCCCCCAAACATCAAAAATCTCACAATCAAATAGGATTCAATGGCATCATGTTTCTCCTTGAAATGCTTCCTAGCTTTTGACAACGTTCACAAGCAACACAATAATCATGGCATCCTTGAACAACGATGGCCAATAGAACCACACTGCAAGATCTTTGCAGCGGTTTTCTTGGCACTGAAATGGCCTCCACATGCTTGGTCATGACAGAAAGATATCACATCTTTCTGTTCAGTGTTGGGGACACATCTCCTAATGATTTGGTCTGGGCAGTACTTAAACAAATATGGGTCATCCCAAAGGAAATGTTTAACTTCAGCCAGGAATTTAGAGCGGTCTTGTCTCGACCAACGTGAGGGCATCCTACCTGTAGCGAGGTAGTTAACAATATCAGCAAACCAAGGAAGGTCTGAGATAGACATCAGCTGTTCATCTGGGAATGATTCTCTAATCAGCTCAAATTCATCAATAGACTCTAAAGTTAATCTAGACAAATGATCAGCAACCACATTCTCACAACCTTTCTTATCACGGATTTCGAGATCGAATTCCTGTAATAATAGTATCCATCGAATAAGGCGAGCTTTAGCATCCTTCTTGGAAAGAAGATACTTCAAAGCCGCATGGTCTGTGTATATGATGATCTTAGACCCTATCAGATAAGATCTAAACTTGTCTAATGCGAAAACGACGGCAAGCAATTCCTTCTCGGTAGTTGAATAATTGAGTTGGGCATCATTAAGGGTTTTGCTAGCATAGTATATCACATATGGTAGTCTATCAACTCGCTGTCCTAAAACAGCACCAACAGCATAATCAGAGGCATCACACATAAGTTCGAACGGAAGCTTCCAATCGGGTGGTCGGACTATAGGAGCGGTGGTGAGAAGGGTTTTTAATTCCTCCCATGCCTTCACACAAGCAGCATCGAAATTGAAGGCAACATCTTTGGAGAGAAGACTGCACAGAGGTCTGGAGATTTTGCTGAAATCTTTGATGAATCGCCGGTAAAAACCAGCATGACCTAGAAATGATCTGATCTCCTTCACAGAGCGAGGTTGTGGTAGATGTTGAATGAGGTCAACTTTAGCTTTATCCACTTCAATTCCTTTTTCTGAGATGATGTGTCCTAGAACTATTCCTGAATTCACCATAAAATGGCATTTTTCCCAATTTAGAACAAGGTTCTTTTCTTTACATCTGGATATCACGAGGGCAAGATGCTTCAAACATTCGTCAAACGAGGAACCAAAAACAGAGAAATCATCCATAAAGATCTCGAGAAAACTATCTATCATGTCAGAAAAAATGCTCATCATGCAACGCTGAAAAGTAGCAGGTGCATTACACAACCCGAAGGGCATACGTCTATAAGCAAACGTCCCAAATGGACACGTGAATGTAGTTTTTTCCTGATCTTCCGGAGCAATGTGAATTTGGTTATAACCGGAAAAGCCATCTAGAAAACAGTAGTGACTGTGTCCAGACACACGTTCTAGCATTTGGTCAATGAAAGGGAGCGGGAAGTGATCCTTCCTTGTTACTGTGTTCAACTTCCTGTAGTCGATGCATACTCGCCATCCTGTGGTTGTACGAGTAGGGACTAATTCATTCTTGTCGTTCTGAACTACAGTAATGCCTGACTTCTTAGGCACAACTTGAATGGGACTAACCCATTTGCTATCGGGAATTGGGTATATGATACCCGCATCAAGTAGTTTCAGGATCTCTCCTTTGACTACATCTCTCATGTTAGGATTAAGTCTCCTTTGCATTTCCCTCGATGGTTTGGCATTCTCTTCAAGGTTAATGTGGTGCATGCAAATGGTGGGACTAATTCCTTTGAGATCTGAGATGGTCCATCCTAAGGCCTCTTTGTGTTCCTTAAGTACTTCTAAAAGCTTACTTTCCTGTTCCGTGTCTAAACATGATGAAATAATGACAGGTAAAGTATCAGAAGAACCTAGGAATGCGTACTTCAACGTACTAGGCAATGTTTTCAATTCAAGCTTGGGTGGCTCAACAATGGATGGAATAGCTTGGAATCAGAGAGTAAGGGTGGTTCCACTTCATATTTCCTTTCAGTGACGTCCATTTGAGGTACAGATTCGAGCAGAGATAGGACGTCACTACAGTATGCATCATCATAGGAATCTGAGTTAAAGTTCTCCATACATGCTTGAAAGGGGTCGACGGATAGAATGTTAGTCAACGAATCTTGTATTAATCCTTCAATCATATTAACTTCATGCACATCATCATCATCAAGATTCACAGGTTGTTGACTAATATCGAACACATTCAATTCTACCGTCATGTTGCCAAAAGACAGTTTCAACACTCCATTACGACAATTAATGATTGCGTTGGACGTAGCCAAGAAAGGACGTCCTAAGATGACAGGAATGTGACAGTCTGGGTTTTGTACAGGTTGAGTGTCTAAGACAATGAAGTCTACGGGAAAATAGAATTTGTCAACCTTGATCAAAACGTCTTCGACTCCACGAGGAATCTTGACAGATCGGTCTGCCAGTTGTAGAGTGATAGATGTTGGCTTCAACTCCCCAAGACCTAACTGCTCATAAACAGAATATGGCAGTAGGTTAACACTTGCACCTAGGTCTAATAACGCTTTATTGACCGTGTGTTCTCCTATAGTGCAAGAAATTGTTGGACATCCTGGATCCCTAAACTTGGGTGGAGTTTTGTTCAGAATGATGGAACTCACCTGCTCAGCTAAGAAAGCACGTTTGTGCACATTGAGCTTGCGCTTTTGAGTACACAAGTCTTTGAGGAATTTGGCATAAGCAGGGATTTGCTTGATTGCTTCAAGAAAAGGAATGTTGATGTTGACTCTCTTGAACAGATCTAACATCTCATTGTAATGGGTACTTTTCTGTTGATAGATCAATCTTTGAGGAAATGGGGCAACAGGAGAATGAGTTGGCAAAGGGACATTCACAGCAGTAGAATTGTCAGGCTTTCCAACTTGCTCAGATTCTTTGGTTTTCTGGGGTTGTGGAGACAGCGTGGAATTTGTATCAGATTCATTAGGTTCGCCCACTTTGTTCTCGATGACTTTACCACTTCGGAGGGTGGTAATGGCATGGACTTGATCTGGAGAGGTTTCCTGCAGGATGAAGAGCCTGTTTGAAATACACTCCTTGGATTTTGTTGGGGTTGGCTCGGAAGTTTACCCTTTTCTCTCTCACTATGGAATCACAGATTTGACCCCTTTTGATCAAGACTTTTCTGACTTTGCACCAGACTCTGGAACATTTCCTCTAGGGCGGATAATCTCTTGTCGGTATTGTGTTGAGGATATGATTGTTGTTGAGAGTTTGATTGTTGTTGAGGGTTTCTCGGGTGTTGATAACCTTGATTGTTCTGATATCCCTGATTGTTTTGATAGCTCTGATTGGGTTGAGATGGTCCTCCCTGAGTGGGTCCTTTTGACCATGAAAAGTTAGGGTGGTTTCTCCATCCTGGATTGTAGGTCTGTGAATAGGGGTTATGTTCTTGTTTTTGAAACATGGCATGTGCCTGTTCAAGCCTAGATTCCTGGACTGCAAGCAAATCGGGACAATTTTGGAATTGATGGTTGGGATTGTTACAAGCGGCACATATAGACGAAGCGACATGTTCTCGGAGAGTAGTGGTGGAAGGTTTTGGATTTTTATGTAGTTCTAACTCTTCTAATCTCCTAACTATTGATGCCATGTTTCCTCTTCCCTCGAAATCTGCTTCAATCCTAAAAGCCTTCGCTTCGGATGTAGTCTTTCTGGGTTCACGGATGGATTCCCACTGTTGCGTCTTTTCAGCTACTTCAATCAAGAAGTCCCAAGATGCATCAGCAGTTTTGTCTACGAATTGACCATTACACATCGACTCAACCGTTGTTCGGGTGGACACATCTAGACCTTCATACAAAATTTGCACAAGTCTTCATTTTTCAAAACCATGATGGGGACATTGGAGCAATAATTCATTGAATCTCTCCAAGTATCTAGCTAAGGTCTCACCCTCTAATTGCACAAAGCTATTCAGACTTTGACGAATTGTCGCAGTCTTGTGATTCGGGAAAAACTTTTTGAAAAACTCCTTTATGAGGTCATCCCATGTCATGATGGATTGAGGCTGTAAAGCATAAAGCCAGGCCTTTGCCTTATCTTTCAGGGAGAAAGGAAAGAGCCTTAACTTTAGGGTTTCGTCGGACATTTGAGTGAAACGCAGAGTTCCACAAATTTCCTCGAATTCTCTCACGTGTTGGTACGGGTTTTCATTCTCAACACCTCTAAAAATAGGAAGCATCTGTATTGTGCTCGATTTCAGCTCATAATGGCCATTATCCTCGGGTATCACAATACAAGAAGGTTGACTGGCTCTAGTTGGGTACATATAATCCTTGAGGGTACGGGGTTCTCCCATTGTTTCGGTTTGATCTGGGCTGTCTACCTCAGAACTCAGAATTTCGATAGGTTCTTCTTGATTAATTCTAACAAGTCTGTTTGTTTGGTCTCTATAGGTCACAATCATGTCCTTGTAGGTACCTCAACTAACATGTTGGTCAGACAGAGCAATCGGAAACAATTTTGGACCACAAAAAGGCCCAATATTTTGGTTTAAAATAGGTTTTGATGATTTGGTTTTGAGTGGGTTTTGGTTTTAATAAGGAATTTTGTTTTTGGTTTAAAATTGGGCTTTGGAAAATTTTTTGAACTAAACCTAGCATAAATTAGCACAACCCATAAAAGAAAATAAAAAAATAATAATAATTAAGACAAGCCCATAAAGAAAAAGAAAAAGAAAAAGAAAAATAAAGAAAAATAAAGACAAAAATAATTACAGTCCCAAATAAAAAAAAAAGAAAAAGAAAATAAAGGAAAATAAAAATTATTACAATCCCAAATAAATAATTAAATTAATTATTACAAGCCCGAATTTGAATTTAAATGAGGCCCAAGTGGGTTAACTCATGGGTTAGGCTTACTTGATTTTTGGAGGGAAGCCCAAAAATAGGCTTTTGGTCCCCTTTTAGTTGCACAGCCCAGTTGGGCTTTAGGATCGTCCTTAGCAGCTTCGCGCTCAAGCCCAGCAACAACAGGTGGAACAGAGCCCAGCAGCAGAAGGTGCACAAACCCAGCAGCAACAGATCCCAGCTCAGGAGCAGCAGACTAGGAGCCCAGTTCGCAGATTAGCAGCAGCCCAGCTCAGTTGTACGAGCCCAGCAACATGTTGAGATGCAACAGCCCAGGAGCAACAGCAGCACAGCCCAGCGGCAGAGATGCACTAGCTTTGGGCTTGGTCTGGCAGCAGCAACAGCTTCCTTGGCCAGGTTCAACAGCAGCAGAAACTCACCAGTCCCAGCTGCAGCAGCAACAACAACAGTCCAGAAATTGGCTGCAAAGATTGTGTGCAATGATAGCAGGCTACAAGTGCAATGATTGCAGGGCAGGAATGAATGGCATGCAGTGATCTTGACAGAGATGCAATGGTAGATGAAAGACAGCAAAGGAAATCAGCAGATGGCAGCACCACTCCCCGGCAGCGGCGCCAAAAACTTGGTGTGCTTGGGAACGACACACAAAAGACTTGCAAGTATACAAGGCCAAGTTTTAGTATAGAGAGTAAGCAAGGGATCAGTCCACAGGGAGTGGGAGCATACGAGAAATTTTCCTAAGCTAACAATGGAGATAAGGCACTATGGCAGTGAGCAAGGCAAAGTAATATGGCAATTGCAAAGAACCAAAACAGTTAACAAAGCAAAGATGACAAAACAGCATGGAACCAAGGCTGTGAGCCAAGGGCAGGGGGAGTTTGTGCACTGATTTCAGTGCACAACAGCTACAAATTGCAAGAAATTAAACAAGCAAAACAGGTAAGGAGATAAACTGAACAGGAAGCAAAACAGAACTGAATTTAAGTGACTGTAGAAGGGATTGTGGCTAAGCTAAGGCTTAGAATCCACCTTTGTGTCCTAGCCAAGCAGTGTGATCCTAGGTTGAGTTGAAAATCCTATGCATACATCTAGAATGGGAGGAAAACTAATTTGCTCACTAGTTTTCCCCTAGCATTGACTGTCTTTTGACAGAACAATCAATCACAGGCACTATGAGCATTAATCTCTTCCCATTGCTCAATCAAAACATACATCAGGATAACTATCCTAGCAATTCACCATTTGACAATGCACTAGGCTTCATCTGAGCCTCAGCCTAATGCAGTTTAGCTCATGCTAAACTTGTGAACAACAATAAACATCATACAGGATAATTCAAACAACACACACATAACATTCAAAATAATCAACTGTGATAAAGGGACTGAATTTGAAATTGTAATTAAAATTTCTTCAAATGTCTACTGGCTAGTCCAGAGATGCCCAATTTTACACCCCTAACACCCTTTTATAGTTACAGCCAAAAAAAAACTAAAATCCCCAAATCAGTGAAATTAGGGTTTTACAAAAAATCCTTACCTAATCTCTGAAAACGATTGATATCTCTCACCCATGCTTCCTTGTCGTCTGCTGATACTACCCATGCCTTCGATTTATTCTCTAACCTCACCTATTTCATCAACTCCCAACCTAGGGTTCCTGTGAGATGAAACGATTAGGAGGTGATGTAATAAGTGGCTAGAAAAGTAGGTCTAAGTGATGATGGCTCGAGTGGTGATGGTTGAATGATTTTGGGGGAGAAGATGGTGGAGTGATTTGGGGGAGAAGATGGTGGTGATGGAGACAGCGTCGCTGTTTCAGAAGAGGGGAAGAAGGAGATGGCTCGATGGGTTTTGGCAGAAGGGTGCGTTTGGTGCGGGTAATAGGGTTAGGTTGCTTAGGTGTTAAACGGGATCATCAAATTTGATGTTTTGTGAAGGGAATCCGTGGGATGATAACTTCTGAAACGGATCTAACGGCGAGATGAAGACAGATTATGAGCGACCGTTGGATGCAAAAATACAACGAAACTAACGGCTCAAGATGGAGTTAGGTGCTGTAGTGTTGGTAAGGTGCATCGAAATCTGATGCATGATGACGCAGCGACCGTTGGATGATGGAATGGATCCAATCTTACGGTTAAGAAGGAAAACGGGTTTGGGTATTGAATTTTGGGTTTAGGATATGGATTTGGGCTTAGGAATTGGATTTGGGCTTAGGTAATCTTGAGCCCACTTCTTCTTTAAGAACAATTTCTTCCTTTTTAAGCCCATTTTTATCCTTGAGTCTTCCATAACACATTCTTCACTTCTTTTCCGCTAGAGATTCCACCGGCTTTCTCCCGTGTCTTTGCTCTTTTGGCTCCGCAACTCATCTAGTCTTTATTTGGTACCTAAAAATACAAAATTAATTAATAAAAATATTTATTCTTGAAAACAATGAAAATACAGAATATGGGATAAAATGTAGAATTAATGCACAAAAGATGAGTTAAATGCCAAGAAAAATATATAGAAATATGCACTTTTTAGCACTCATCAATTTGCAACGGTCAGTTTTTATCCTGGATACGACTTCACCACAGGGTATAGGCATCACTCATTATTGAGGCATACCAGTGAACTATCGTGTTAAGGACAGCTTGATGATCAAGTGACTCTGTCCACTGTTTGCTGTTTTCTTTGAGTGTCTATTTTTAAGTTTCAGAAATTTATTTCTTAACATCATTACTTTCAGTATTTTATTGTTACAGTACCAACATTTTCTCGATCAAAAACGAATTAAAAGTGATGGCTTTTTCAATTGAACAAGGAACTTCAAGGAAAGAGAGAAGGAGAAGAGAAGAGTTTTTTTTTTCAAAACAAAAGATTTCTGGTGTTTTTGTTTTTGATTTTGATTAATGATTCATTTAGATTAGACATATATACATATATATATATATATGATTAGATTTATATAGTTATTAGGTTAGATTTAATTTAAATTAGAATAAAGGATAAATGTGTATTTTTCTATTTTTAGGACACCCCTTATAAGAATGGGGAAGTTGGCCTAATAAAATCATGGTCCCTTCAAAAAACCCATGGTCCCCAAAAAACCGTTCTTATAAAATCCCAATTGAATTTTTTGATAGATGGTGATCTAGTCTATACAGTGTACACTACTACATTTGAGGTATTGATGTCAGTCCGACTCAAATTGATAATACTAGGCTGTTCTTCGGGAATATAAGTCCGGGTTATCAATTGGTCCCTGTTCACCTTGATTTATCAAAAAACGGAAAAAAACTCGTAGGTATATTCGTGGGAGACAGATTTATCTATTACCGTAGACATTTCTGTGTGATACAGATTTGTTTATTAAAGTCTTCGACTTTGGGTCGCAGCAATTCTTAGTTGTTGGTGAGATCATCTAAGGGAATCAAGTGCGTAGTATCCTGCTGGGATCAGAGACATAAGGAGCGCAATTGTACATTGGATCAGTGTGAGATTGATTGGGGTTCAACTACAGTCCAGACCGAAGTTAGTTTGGAGTAGGCTAGTGTCTGTAGCGGCTTAATACAGTGTGTGTTCAATCTGGACTAGGTCCCGGGGTTCTTCTGCATTTGCGGTTTCCTCGTTAACAAAATTCTGGTGTCTGTGTTATTTCTTTTCCACATTATATTTTGTTATATAATTAAAATATCACAGGTTATGCGTTTGAATCAATCAATTGGAAATCCGACCTTTGGTTGTTGATTGAAATTGATTGATACTTGAACATTGGTCTTTGGTACCGTTCAAGTGATTTCTATTATATTCAATTAGATTCGCAGATTTCTATTTGCTTAAGTAAGAATTAAATCGAGAAATTGAGATATATACTCTTTGATATACTTTTTATCTAGATTGAGTCTGACTGTCTAGTTGATTCTCTAGAAAGTATATTGGAGTTTTTTCATACAGATTGCTAAGAGAAATATTGGGTGTGGTTGTTGTACCCCCGCTTTTTCAATTGGTATCAGAGGAGGCAAACACGTTAAAGACCTTATAAGTCTGTGTTTGTTATGAACAAGAGTGCCAGTGATAAAAATAGAGGAAATGCAAAACTGAAGTTTTTACTTAAGGTACAATTTGTAATAAAAGTAACAAGAAAATAACTTGTGCTGCTACTACGTTTATCTTTTTTAATATTAATGGTTTTCTTAGTAGAAGAAAATTATAAATATTTAACAACAATTTACTTTATCGTGTATACTTTCTGGTCAATGCGATTGCAAACAGATCTAAGTTTATAAAAGAATGATTTTTTGGAGACCATGATTCTATTTTTAGTAAGACATTTACAAGCAAAGTGAAGACACCCCTTATCCAAATATTTATGTTAATACCATAATTACCTTTCCTAATTAAGTTTGTGTAATGATTAGTTATTGTAATTAAATTTTGTTAATTAGTGATTAGTGTAAAATAAAATCAATATTATTTTTCTTAAAATTAAGTTATTGAAAGGGAAGAAGAAGGAGATTATAAGAGATGGAAAAACTCAATTATTTTTTTATTTTTTGAATCTGAACCTTCAAAGAGGAGTTCGGTTAAATTTATTTTTTTGCGAACCAACCGAACTCAGAGTTCGGTTACGAAAAAATAAATTCGCGATAACCTAAGTGTCCTTTGTGTTCTTGGTTTCAGAATGTTCGGTTAGCGAACTAGGTTTTTTTCTTAACAATTCCTTACCAACATGCCACTGTAACTTCCATTTAAACCATGTTTTGATGATTTCTGCTCAATTTTCTGTTGGAGAAAATGAGTTTGTTGTTTTGGTTTTATAGTCTTGGTGGGAATGGAACTTAGGACCTTTGAGTCTCTAAGAGCACTTGCTCATTTTCTTATGAGTGAATGAAACCTTTAGTCCCACATAGGATATAAAGAGGAGTTCCACCATTTAACTATTCCTTTATGGATAGTTAGTCAAACAATGTGGGTGGAACGGGTGGGGAAAAAAATACTTGTTTCCAATAAGGCTTGAGTTTTGGGCTCAGGCTCGTTCTTGCGCGTGGACATAGGTCAACCAAGACTTATCTTTTTAGACAAATTTTTTTTGAATTATTTTCTCAAATATTTTAATATCAAAATAGATTTTGTATTTAATATGGGGGGCGTATGACCTGAAGAGGATTTATTTATTTCCGTTTTTATTTTTATGTCGACATAATGTGCAGTTAATTGTGTAGCTGTTTTTCACCGTTTTGGAAAATCTTGAATTAATGAAAATTATTCTGGTTTTATTACAAATTTATTTTCTCTTTAATTCGCTCTTAATGCACATTATTATCGACTATCTCTCTTCTCCACTATATAAACCATTTGGTTTATTCATTCCAATTTGTGTCCAGAAGAAGCTAGTATCCTTCTTCTATTCGTCTTTCTCCCTCTGTGTGGTTTTTCATTTTGTGCCATTGTTGTTGAGTTCGTAAGAGTGGGAAAGTACTATAGTGCTTATAATATTTGCAACGGTCATTTTTATCCTGGATACAACTTCACCACAGGGTATAGGCATCACTCATTATTGAGGCATACCAGTGAATTATCGTGTTAAGGACAGCTTGATGATCAAGTGACTCTGTCCACTGTTTGTTGTTTTCTTTGAGTGTCTATTTTTAAGTTTCAGAAATTTATTTCTTAACATCATTACTTTCAGTGTTTTATTGTTACAGTACCAACATTTTCTCGATCAAAAACGAATTAAAAGTGATGGCTTTTTCAATTGAACAAGGAACTTCAAGGAAAGAGAGAAGGAGAAGAGAAGAGTTTTTTTTTTCAAAACAAAAGATTTCCGGTGTTTTTGTTTTTGATTTTGATTAATGATTCATTTAGATTAGACACATATACATATATATATATATATATATATATATATATATATATATATATATATATGATTAGATTTATATAGTTATTAGGTTAGATTTAATTTAAATTAGAATAAAGGATAAATGTGTATTTTTCTATTTTTAGGACACCCCTTATAAGAATGGGGAAGTTGGCCTAATAAAATCATGGTCCCCTCAAAAAACCCATGGTCCCCAAAAAACCGTTCTTATAAAATTCCAATTGAATTTTTTGATAGATGGTGATCTAGTCTATACAGTGTATACCACTACATTTGAGGTATTGATGTCAGTCCGACTCAAATTGATAATACTAGGCTGTTCTTCGGGAATATAAGTTCGGGTTATCAATTGGTCCATGTTCACCTTGATTTATCAAAAAACGGAACAAAACTCGTAGGTATATTCGTGGGAGACAGATTTATCTATTACCGTTGACTTTTCTGTGTGATACAGATTTGTTTATTAAAGTCTTCGACTTTGGGTCGCAGCAATTCTTAGTTGTTGGTGAGATCATCTAAGGGAATCAAGTGCGTAGTATCCTGCCGGGATCAGAGACATAAGGAGCGCAATTGTACCTTGGATCAGTGTGAGATTGATTGGGGTTCAACTACAGTCCAGACAGAAGTTAGTTTGGAGTAGGCTAGTGTCTGTAGCGGCTTAATACAGTGTGTGTTCAATTTGGACTAGGTCCCGGGGTTCTTCTGCGTTTGCGGTTTCCTCGTTAACAAAATTCTGGTGTCTGTGTTATTTCTTTTCCGCATTATATTTAGTTATATAATTAAAATATCACAGGTAATGCGTTTGAATCAATCAATTGGAAATCCGACCTTTGGTTGTTGATTGAAATTGATTGATACTTGAACATTGGTCTTTGGTACCGTTCAAGTGATTTCTATTATATTCAATTAGATTCGCAGATTTCTATTTGCTTAAGTAAGAATTGAATCGAGAAATTGAGATATAAACTCTTTGATATACTTTTTATCTAGATTGAGTCTGACTGTCTAGTTGATTCTCTAGAAAGTATATTGGAGTTTTTCCATACAGATTTCTAAGAGAAATATTGGGTGTGTTGTTGTACGCCCGCTTTTTCAATTGGTATCACAGCAGGCAAACACGTTAAAGACCTTATAAGTCTGTGTTTGTTATGAACAAGAGTGCCAGTGATAAAAATAGAGGAAATGCAAAACTGAAGTTTTTACTTAAGGTACAATTTGTAATAAAAGTAACAAGAAAATAACTTGTGTTGCTATTACGTTTATCTTTTTCAATATTAATGGTTTTCTTAGTAGAAGAAAAATATAAATATTTAACAATAATTTACTTTATCGTGTATACTTTCTGGTCAATGCGATTGCAAACAGATCTAAGTTTATAAAAGAATGATTTTTTGGAGACCATGGTTCTATTTTTAGTAAGACATTTATAAGCAAAGTGAAGACACCCCTTATCCAAATATTTATGTTAATACCATAATTACCTTTCCTAATTAAGTTTGTGTAATGATTAGTTATTGTAATTAAATTCTATTAATTAGTGATTAGTGTAAAATAAAATCAATATTATTTTTCTTAAAATTAAGTTATTGAAAGGGAAGAAGAAGGAGATTATAAGAGCTGGAAAAACTCAATTATTTTTTAATTTTTTGAATCTGAACCTTCAAACAACCCAAGCATACTTCCAATTTATTTTTTTGTTGCTTGAATTGGCCAAAATTTTCTGAAAATAAGAAATTTTATAGCTTGAATTCGGTTAAGTCAAACAAGTTCGGCTACAAGATCTGAGGAAAAGGTAGACGAACTTATTTGGAAATGTAGTTTCGGCTACTTTTTCCTAAGACGCAGGTAGCGAACTCTCTTTTAATTGAAGTTTTGATGAGTTCGGCTAACAGGTTCTGGGAAGGTAACCGAATTTTTATTCTAGAGTATACAGAGTAATGTTCGGTTTCCAACATTAATTTTCGACTAAACCGAACTCAATATCAGAGTGAAGTTCGGTTAGGAGAAAAAATTCTCAAATAAATCGAATTGATCAACATATGTGTTTGCATAGTAGAGTTCGGTTAGCAATTTCTTTTTTTGCGAACCAACCGAACTCAACATTTGTTGTTCTAATACAAGTGTTCGGTTAAAGGACAAAATTTTCCAATTAACCTAACCAACCAAACACAATATATTGGTTTTCAAAGAGGAGTTCGGTTAAATTTATTTTTTTGCGAACCAAGCGAACTCAGAGTTCGGTTACGAAAAAATAAATTCGCGATAACCGAAGTGTTCTTTGTGTTCTTGGTTTCAGAATGTTCGGTTAGCGAACTAGGTTTTTTTCTTAACAATTCCTTACCAACATGCCACTGTAACTTCCATTTAAACCATATTTTGATGATTTCTGCTCAATTTTCTGTTGGAGAAAATGAGTTTGTTGTTTTGGTTTTATAGTCTTGGTGGGAATGGAACTTAGGACCTTAGAGTCTCTAAGAGCACTTGCTCATTTTCTTATGAGTGAATGAAACCTTTAGTCCCACATAGGATATAAAGAGGAGTTCCACCATTTAACTATTCCTTTATGGATAGTTAGTCAAACAATGTGGGTGGAACGGGTGGGAAAAAAAAAATACTTGTTTCCACTAAGGCTTGAGTTTTGGGCTCAGGCTCGTTCTTGCGCGTGGACATAGGTCAACCAAGACTTATCTTTTTGGACAAAATTTTTTTGAATTATTTTCTCAAATATTTTAATATCAAAATAGATTTTGTATTTAATATGGGGGTGTATGACCTGAAGAGGATTTATTCATTTCCGTTTTTATTTTTATGTCGACATAATGTGCAGTTAATTGTGTAGCTGTTTTTCACTGTTTTGGAAAATCTTGAATTAATGAAAATTATTCTGGTTTTATTACAAATTTATTTTTTCTTTAATTCGCTCTTAATGCACATTATTATCGACTATCTCTCTTCTCCACTATATAAACCATTAGGTTTCTTCATTCCAATTTGTGTCCAGAAGAAGCTATTATCCTTCTTCTATTCGTCTTTCTCCCTCTGTGTGGTTTTTAATTCTGTGCCATTGTTGTTGAGTTCGTAAGAGTGGCAAGTACTATAGTGCTTATAGTATTTGCAACAGTCAGTTTTTATCCTAGATACGACTTGACCACAAGGTATAGGCATCACTCATTATTGAGGCATACCAGTGAACTATCGTGTTAAGGACAACTTGATGATCAAGTGACTCTGTCTACTGTTTGCTGTTTTCTTTGAGTGTCTATTTTTAAGTTTCAGAAATTTATTTCTTAACATCATTACTTTCAGTGTTTTATTGTTACAGTACCAACATTTTCTCGATCAAAAACGAATTAAAAGTGATGGCTTTTTCAATTGAACAAGGAACTTCAAGGAAGAGAAGAGTTTTTTTTTTCAAAACAAAAGATTTCCGGTGTTTTTGTTTTTGATTTTGATTAATGATTCATTTAGATTAGACACATATATATATATATATATATATATATATATATATATATATATATATATGATTAGATTTATATAGTTATTAGGTTAGATTTAATTTAAATTAGAATAAAGGATAAATGTGTATTTTTCTATTTTTAGGACACCCCTTATAAGAATGGGGAAGTTGGCCTAATAAAATCATGGTCCCCTCAAAAAACCCATGGTCCCCAAAAAACCGTTCTTATAAAATCCCAATTGAATTTTTTGATAGATGGCGATCTAGTCTATACAGTGTACACCACTACATTTGAGGTATTGATGTCAGTCCGACTCAAATTGATAATACTAGGCTGTTCTTCGGGAATATAAGTTCGGGTTATCAATTGGTCCCTGTTCACCTTGATTTATCAAAAAACGGAACAAAACTCGTAGGTATATTCGTGGGAGACAGATTTATCTATTACCGTAGACTTTTTTGTGTGATACAGATTTGTTTATTAAAGTCTTCGACTTTGGGTCGTAGCAATTCTTAGTTGTTGGTGAGATCATCTAAGGGAATCAAGTGCGTAGTATCCTGCTGGGATCAGAGACATAAGGAGCGCAATTGTACCTTGGATCAGTGTGAGATTGATTGGGGTTCAACTACAGTCCAGACCGAAGTTATTTTGGAATAGGCTAGTGTCTGTAGCGGCTTAATATAGTGTGTGTTCAATCTGGACTAGGTCCCGGGGTTCTTCTGCGTTTGCGGTTTCCTCGTTAACAAAATTCTGGTGTCTGTGTTATTTCTTTTCCGCATTATATTTTGTTATATAATTAAAATATCACAGGTTATGCGTTTGAATCAATCAATTGGAAATCCGACCTTTGGTTGTTGATTGAAATTCATTGATACTTGAAAATTGGTCTTTGATACCGATCAAGTGATTTCTATTATATTCAATTAGATTCGCAGATTTCTATTTGCTTAAGTAAGAATTGAATCGAGAAATTGAGATATAAACTCTTTGATATACTTTTTATCTAGATTGAGTCTGACTGTCTAGTTGATTCTCTAGAAAGTATATTGGAGTTTTTCCATACAGATTGCTAAGAGAAATATTGGGTGTGGTTGTTGTACCCCTGCTTTTTCAATTGGTATCATAGCAGGCAAACACGTTAAAGACCTTATAAGTCTGTGTTTGTAGCGATCTGATTATGAAAGAGTCTATCTCTAATAACCTACCAGTTCAGAAATTACCGCATGATTCTAAAAGCTTGGATTCACTTGAGAGAACTGTCACATCTAAGTCAATATCTAAACATTCTCTTGATGTAAAAACTGTTGATTGAGAAACTCTCCTAGAAGAACAGTTAGATGAATTTTCTGATGAAGGTGATTCAGATATTGATAGAGATATTGATGAGGAAGTCTCAGAGTATTATAAGTTTTTGGATTCGTGGAATATGAAGAAGATTACAACTTCTCATGTCTCACCTCTTCTGACTCCTCTCTGTCGAGAAAATAAGAAGATGTTACGCATGTGTCTATTTTTAGAATCGTTCCTCAAGGATTCTGAGGAAAACTTACGTATGAAGTCACTTCAATGTGATAATCTTTATCAAAAGTACTTTTTGTTGGAAGAGAAACTTGCAGAATCTGAACCAAGGTTTAACTCTCAACAAATTAGTTTTGATGATAGAGAAAGTGCTTGTCTCGCTTGAGAAAAACGCCTTGAGGCTGATTTAGCTGCTGCTCTTGATAAAATCAAGATGTTGGAAGATGACTTGAAAACGTTCAATACTAGTTCAAGCAAATTAACCACTATGCTAGGAGAAAGTAAAAATCATCGTGATACACGAGGATTGGGCTATAAGGGAATAGATGCTCCAAGTATTAGCATAGAGGTAAAATTTGTCAAGGCTAGTGATTCTTCTCAACAAAAGTTTTCCACTGATGGAAAAAGTGAAATACCTTCACCGAAAATTAAGGTTCAAAAGAGCAAAGTATATCAACCTCCAAAGTCAGCACATACGGATCGAGGTAAGAACATTCCTTATGTTTGCCATTATTGCGTAAATAAAGGTCACCTAGAAAGGAGATATCGTTTCCGTATAAGGAATGAGAAACTTCATGATATTCTTGTTTGGGCATCACAAGAAGTTGCGAAACCAAGATCATATGTTAAGGCTAATCCCCTTAATGCTACAGGTTGTAACTGTCCAACCTTTAGGCAAAGGAATCAGTCATGTGATAAATATATTTTTTCATATAAACGTCATACGAACCCTTTTCACAATTGTAATGGTTATCAAAAGGATAAATTCGTAAAGACGAAGACAAGATCTGATGTTCCCAGTTGGAGAAAGACTAACTTGCAAAAGAAAGTAAATCCAATCCTCTTTTGAGAAATCTTGAAGAGAGTAACGGGAAGAATGTTCTGGTTGTTTCTAAATGCACTCATAAGTGGGTTCCAAAGAAAGTCAATGACACTTTGAGTGTGAAAAGGAACGATCTCCCAGAAAATTCCATGACTATGGAGAAGGAAGTATCCATGATGTTGGAACTTAAAGAGTTCTTTGAAAAGATGGATTTGGTGAAAGGTTCTAAAAGTGATCTCTTTCATGATAATCCAAAAGTCACTTGTGGTGAGCAAGACATTGTTCACCGCAACACAAATTGAGTGTGTTTTAAGTGCATCCTCACCAAGGAATGCCCTGTTATGTATACGGTGAGGGAAGCACGAAAATTGGGGCACACAAATTATGTTTGGTAAGGCTGTAGAATTCAATTGGATTCATCTAAAAATGTATGTCTATAAACTTGAGAAAGATTTGTGCTTTTATTTGCTTAGAGAACTTATAATGACTCACGTACCTTTCTTATCGTTCTTTTCTACCTAAATTGATCTGTGTTTAAGGTTCTTAAATGTTTAGGTTTGAAAATAATAATTCGGGATGTTTGGACTACATGGTACACATACCAGGTATGCATAACATCATTTAAAATCAAAATCCAGGCCCATACTTGCCGACCCTATTTCCCATTGACCAGTCAGGTCGTTTTAAATCTGCCACGCGCAGTGGAAGTGTGGCCACGCCCATGCTTGGACGGCCCCTCTTTCTATTGACCAATCAGGTCGCTCTAAACCTGTCACAGTGTTAAAAAAGGCAAATGTCACCAGATGGTCACAAAGCTAACTGGCTTTCCAAAAAACCGGCCAACATGCTAATGGCATGCCAAACGTGCATGCCAAATGTGCCATTCCGCTCCGGCGTACTAGTGGCATGCCAAACATGCCACGCCGCGCTAATACGCTAATTAGCATGCCAAACATGCAAAACGTGCCACTTTGCCGCAGCAGCATGTCGAACGTGTCAGCGTGCCATAAATAGCGCGCCTATGTGCTACCCCACCTTCTGTTCATGGAAAACGCCATAACAAACTTCAATTAGGGTTTCCTAATCAGAAACACGGTTTTTCTTTAGTGTCATTAGTCGAAACCCTAATTTCCAGTTGTGGCCCAAATTACGCCACTTTTCCCCCCACAACATGCCACGAGCCATGTGGGACCCGACAAACCCTAAAAACGGCGCCATACTATAATCACCCGTGGCCATCCTTGCGCCTGTGGTTATTCCCATATTACGGCCCTCCATAGTTCCTTTAATGTGGCCATGGCACCAATTGCATGAAAACGCCACCGTACCGCGGCCATCCCACACGCGCTAATTAGGGTTTCGATATGTCGAACCCTAATTTAGCTAAGGTTGCCACGCCAACCAAGCAAAGTAATTCTCCTAAGGCCCTAAGTTTGATATAGCAACATGGGCCAATGTTGCCAGAGACACGTTTGGGTCTAACACCAATATGCCAAAATAGTTGCCGCATCTACGCCAGGCGCCGCTATGCCACTGGCATGGGTTAAATATGCCATCATACACCGGCATATGCCAATGACGCCACTTTGCTATTATCAGATGCCAATGGAATGTGGCCATAATCAACATCCACCCTTTCTCACAGGTCACAATCTCAGCCGTCCAAATTCGCTACAGAGTTGACAGGCCTGTGGAAAGTTTTAGGCGACCAGTCAAGACAAGCCTAATAGCATCACATGTTATTTTCCTGTGGCAAGTCTCCTGACTTTGACTTGCCATACATAGAAATCTGCTACACGTTTTTCACGAAAATACTCGAGACATCAAATATGTCACATTGGGGGATGCTCATCAGGGTATTGGTCTGGCGGTTTACAGCGTTCGGCGTGCAACACGCCCATTATAAGAAAGTGTTAGAAAGTAGGGCAGTTAGTGGCGGCAAGAAGTAGCGGGTGTAAACTAACTAGTTTCCTCCATAGTGGGGACGTGGTTTCTGGCATTAACACATAACCTCACTTCCCCATTACTCAATCACTCCCACTTTCTACGAGATCAGGGTGCGTTCAACATGACTTGTATAAATAGGTTTTACCTATTTCAACAAAACAACAAGTTTTGGTGAGAACAACAACACAATATCCATAAAAATACCAAAGAACTAATAGCTTACATTCCGCAAACCAGTTCCGAATTCTGATACAAGTCATAAAATAGCCACACCTTCATAATTAACCCTTTTGGTATCAACACCTTCTTCGCTTCCCCCCTAAGACCAACCCTTCTCCTTCACTTTGTGACCGAAGCAAGACTGGAACGACCATTTCTTGGTTTAGGCCAGGATTGTACAGATTGATTTCTCGAATCTAAAGTACTCCCGTGCAGTGCATTTGTTTTAGGTTTAGATTTATTTCTCATCCACATACCTCAATTTACCAAAACCAGCAAAAATAGTTTTTACCCATAAACAATTGGCTACCACAGTGGGATATTAATCTCTCGGTTGCAATATCAAATTCCAATTTTAATTTCTTCCAATCCCAATTTCAAGATGGTAGAGCTCAGGTCCGGGTCAACAACAAACCCTGAGGCCACGCACTGAAAACGGTCTTGGTGTCAACGTTCCTTCCAGTGACATCAATGTACCACATGTCAGCACGATCAATGCCAGCTGCGCAGGAAACGTTCTCTCAGGCGTTACACCTCCTATCACCGGATCCAGAGCCGCTGCTGCCACCCTCAATGTTTCTTCAAATGTGACACCCCCAGTTGTCATCAGAGCCGCTGCCACTCCACCATCGGGATGAGATAATGGAGGAACCAGAGGAAGCCGACCCCCTATTATTATCGCCGATTTGATGGAAAGACAGGAAGTTCTTGCTAAGGCCCATACGGACATGACTTCAACTCAGAAAGAGGTACTTACTTTCCTCAAGACACCAACAGAGAGGCTACCATAGGAATCATGCCAACCATAGCCAATGAGGAGCATCTTTAATATCCCTGGCGCCAGTACCCCAGCAGGACGCACCTTTGTAGATGAAGAGGCCCGTTTTACTCCTGAACATCTATTGGAAAGGAACCAACCATCCAATTTTATTACCCGTGAAGATTTGGAACGACTTCTTCGAAACATAGACAAAGGAAACTCGATGGACATGCATCAGCATCAGCATCAACCCCCATATCCTCCTGTAGTGCAAAGAGTTTCTCTTCCGAGGGGGTATTTTTCTCTTCAATTCTCCATTTATGACGGCATTGGTAATGCGCGTGAACATATCTCTCGATTTTTGTAATCCTTGAGTGAACATGAGTACAATTATGTCTTCTGTTTGAAGGAATTTTCGAAATCACTTACCGGAAGAGCATACACCTGGTACAACAACATCGTACCGAACAACATATCCAACTGGTGTGACATGGTTACAACTTTCTACAATAAGTACTTCTTTGTGTCTGAGAAAATCACCTTCTTTGACTTAGGAAGGATGTTTCAATGAAACAATGAACATCCAAATGATTATGTCAAGAAATTCAGAATTAAAGCACTAGATTGTCATGACCCAAACGTGACCGAACAACAATTGGTGGAGTCTTGCATCAACGACATGGTTCTCATTTGTCGCGCCTTACTGGAGAATCAACGGTTCCAGACATTTTCTGAACTCCTTGAAGCTGTTAAGCGGTTGGCCACAACATCACCAGCATTGTTAGAAAGAACCAAGCTAGCCAGAGGTGAAGACGCACGCGAAACTCGAGGAAAAAATGCCTTATCAACAAGAAATATAACACTGGTCCCTCTGTAAGCGTGGTGAGTGAAGGAGGAAAAAGGAAATCTCGAGCGGCAGAACATCAACCCAAGCGTGCAACACCAACATATCAGGCGGCTCCACCTCGGAAGGTCGCGACTAAAGCTCCTTCACAACACCAAGAAGCTGGAGAAGCTACCCTAGATTTCCCATTCCCTATCGAGGAAGTAATTGAACTCTTGGAGGCATGGATCCAAGATGATGCTATCAAGCTGCCTCCTATCAGGCGCCCACCAACGGAAGAGGAAATAACAAATCCCAAGTATTATCGCTACCACAGGTTCGTCCATCACCCGACCAATGAATGTAATAGGTTAAAATGCATTTTCAAAGAAAAGGTGGAGGCAGGAGAACTTCAACTGGGCAATGAGGGAGTTCACATATATCCTCTTCCAGTCAGGAGATTCATGCTCTCTAGAGACTCTGTTCACAAAACTGTGCAGTCCATGATGCAGCGTGTGTGTGAAATCTTATATTTCTCCAAGGCGCAGCGTCAATACATATTTACAGCCGTCAATCGTGTTGTGTCGGGAAAGCGACTCTTTGCTGTTGAAGAATCCACTCCAAAATCCCAACCTCTCTCAGGAAGCGCTGTTGGAAAGTGCAACTGGGGACTGCTGACCACGGCTTACCTGAAGAATGTCAAGTTTGATGGCACACTGATTGACGCGGCCTCTGACTTCAACATCGTCAAGACTCTGAGAGCTGCAATAATTTTAAAGCAGGAGGCTACCCACTCCCCAATTATGGTCAAAAACCCGGAAGGAGAAACAATAAGCGCGTACGACTATATTAACCTCGAAATTAAGGTGGGGGATGCTTTAACACATGGCAAATTACACATTGCCAAAGAATGCCCAAATTATGACATAATTCCGGGGCACTCGTGGGTACATTATAATAAATCAAAATTAGGAATATCCCCTCTGCCAGTGTCAATACCCGAAAGAATTACCAACAAGCCATCCAACCCTGAAGATTACATGTTGTCGTATCAACAACTTGCCGATGTAACCCGATTACCTGGAGAGAGCCCGTCGAGGTTCATCCGTAGATTCCGAACACAAGTAAGTCTTATTGAACAACCCTTTCTGCAACCGGTCACTTCTCCTCTCAGCCAGGCCTGGGGACTCGGTCCAATTATCAACCCGTGCGTCACTAAGAGATGTGAATGGGATGCTGGGACCTTTTAGTGTTTCATCAAAAATTTGGAGGTTGTCTTAGTCGAGAATAATGAACCCAAGAATCAAGTAGCCGCGCAGCATCAAAACCCATTCCAAGTTGGAGATATGGTAGTGAAAGTTTCCGCTCATCCTCCTTCGTCCAACTCCATAGACGAACCACACTTAGTAGCAGAAGTTATTTTGGTAGGCTACTGCAAGCTCATCAATGCCGACAAGTTGTAAGGTGTAGTAATACACGCTCAGTGTCTCAAACCCTTTAAAGCCTGAAAGTGTCACGCCGCCTCTTGCCTCAAACTCTTCTTATTTCCTTCAGCAATTTCCCTTTTCGTTCAATATTTGTAATTCCTCCAAAATGATTGCATTGCTTGCATTCATAATTAGGGTTTCAACTTTAATTAAAGCATTACCCATCAATTCGAAACAAAAAAAATCAAAACCTACAAGAAAAATCTTATTAAAAAAAAATACTGAAGAGGGGAATACGGAAGGAAGAAGATCATCGAGTGGCGGCATAGACTCCTTCTTTCGAGAACATCTGGCTTCAAACTTTGCCTGACAAGTTCGTGACAACTTGTGCTGCTACATACCCGGGCGGCATGCCACAGATGCCTGAAGGTGTGTAATTTACAAGGGAGAACCAAGAAACAAGTCGGCCGAATCTTTAACCATTGTTATTATTTCCCCTGTTTGAGTTGCTATGGTTGACGCCGACACGCAGAGATGTTATTATGGAAAGAGTGTGTTGTTTTGAGTTGCTATGGTTGGCACCAGAACGCAGAGGTGTTATTATGAAAAGAATGTGACATGCTGACCGACGCTATGAGCGTGGCGTTCCCATCCAAACTATTTGTTTGTTGTGTCTTTGTATTTGCTGAATAGCCCATGAGAATGGAAGGACTTGTTTTTCGCAAAGGGTTTTTTTGGGTTCTTTTCAGTCGGGAGATTTTGTTCGTTCATTCAAGTAAAAACATGAAACTATCAAAGCGGAATAAAATAATATTACTTGGTGAAGACCTAGCTCCGGTCACATGAACAAAAGAATAAAGATAAATCCCTGGAGTATCAAGACAGCTACACCGCTAAAAAGTCGTTCTATGAAAGAAAATAACAAAATGGAAAACTAGTTATCAATGTCAAAGCCTTCTCCAGCACCCTCTCCAAAGCCTGTTCCAGCGTCATCTCCGAAGCCTGCTTCAGCGCCATCTTCAAAACTTGCTTCAACAATCTCTCCAATGGCTCCAGCGCTTGCTTCAGCAGTCTCTCCAACGGCTCCAATGTTTGCTTCAGCGCCCTTTCCAATGGCCGCTTCAATAGCATCCTCAACGGTTGCTTCAGCCTCTCCAACAATAGTTTCGGCATCCTGAGCCGCGCCGGCATCCTTCTCAGCAACTGCTCTAACAGACTCTTGAGGATACTCCGGTTCGTCAACATCAGAGTCAAGGATTACGATACCGTTATGAACAGGATAATTAAACTTACTCTCGCCTGGGGGTTTCTTAGGCTCGATCCTTCGCCGCTTCAGTCGAGCAGCGAACCTTTCAGCCCTGGCACTGAGTTGCTGAGATGCTTCACCACGCTGAGAATTAACGCGCTGGGACGCTTCATCATGTCTCCACTTTTCCTCCATGTCAACCGAAGCCATGAAAGCTTGCGCACGCGTCCGAACAAGGCGTAGAGGAGTGAGAGGCATACCCTGTATGATCCGACCAGATTCGCGAAACAAAGGATCGATTTTGTTCAATACCTCCTCATATGCAGAAACCCTGGGTTTGTCGACTTCAAATCTTCTCTCCGAAGAATCGGAAAGATGATCATCACCAGGAGTTCCCATCATATACTGCAAAAAAGCATTATGTCTTCCTCAACAACCTACGGGGTAAAAACAAATCAAAAGAAGAGCTACGAGAGAGGATATGAAATAATACCTGGAAAGAAGATGGATGCGATTATATGGTGACCTATATGAAAGAAAAGTCTCATGGTGGTCTTTTA
Organism: Papaver somniferum; assembly: GCF_003573695.1. Lineage (NCBI taxonomy): Eukaryota > Viridiplantae > Streptophyta > Magnoliopsida > Ranunculales > Papaveraceae > Papaver > Papaver somniferum. The sequence goes on from NW_020622934.1 coordinate 3,316,865, forward strand.
TATCACACAGATTGATGAAAACTGGGAAAGAAAACTCTTTTGCCTGCCGTATATGAAGCCTCTGGATACGGGATATCAACTGGATTAGATACTTATCTATCTAGGATAATTGGCTTACCTGGGCTACTGACGGAGGGAAGCTCGCCGCTACAGAAGCAAAGCCAATGGAACGAGGAATAAAATATGGGTGACGTCTTTTATATGCATATCACTTATGGAATTCGAGTATAAGAAGGTTTCCTTTTGGTTCATATACGGAAGAAGGCATCTGGGCCAGCGATGTCAATGTTTCATGGAACCAATCACAGTAGCCGAGCCAGAAGCACGCTAACGCTCCAAGCGCTAGCACCGTAACAAAGCCAGAGGTATGCCAAGCGCCAGCACCTTGTGGCCAAACCGCCAATGCAAAGATCATAGACTACTCATGCCTCTTGCCAAGGTCAGTCGATTTTTTCTTGCAATCTCTTCATGTCATGCCTTTTCGATTTTTTATCCTTGTCTGTCACCATCTCATGCTTACCCCACAACAATGCCACAGTTACGTGCTAAGCAGGGGACTTAATGTTGATGATGGTTTTTAGTCCAGGGTTAAAATTGTAAAACCTCGCATTTAATAGGCCGTCACTATGCAAAGAGACAGGGCCATTTAAAAATGACGAGTGTTCAACCCATCCACTGGTGCATTTATTGAGCAACTCAATATATCCGCATGAAATTTATCCAGAATGGTGCATGTAGCAACAATCCCAGATATTCAATAAATTTCGGCACCTTGCCTGTATTATTCAATTAATACAAGTTTATTTGAATGCTTTTTGTGATATGTTCCCCGGCTGAACCCTTAATATTGATATGGCATGATAATTTGTGTTCACTCGCAGCAGAGTAGCACGAATTTCCAAGTATCAAGGTTAAGGTCCTTGCGTAAATGTACTCAATCGGAAAGCATGTTGCTCTCTGGCAATAAACTTAAAGAACTTTGTGTCAACACATAGAATTCAATCAATTTTGTGATAATTCACAGATTCAGATATTACCCTGACTAATTTGCAAAAATTAGGGTTTTGCGCCCTGCGCGGCATATTAGACCCCGTCGGTCGAAACCAAGCTTAGGTAAACTAGGAAATTAATCTGCCATGGATTAGTGGGTGAAAAATCCTACCCAAAATCAGAAAAAAGGATCCGCAAAATAGGAGCAGCAACAAAGGGAGGTGTGGCCATTCCATAGGCCAGCCGGCGCCGCTTACAAGTGGCCACACCCCATGTTGCCCGACCGGCCCATGTTTCCTGTCGACCAATCAGGTTGCCTTAAAACCGCCACACGCACATGAGTTGTGGTTGGTCCCATACTTTCCGGCCCTATTTTCCATCGACCAATCAGGTCGTTTTAAATACGCCACGCGCGGTGGAAGTGTGGCCACGCCCATGCTTGGCCGGCCCCTCTTTCTATTGATCAATCAGGTCGCTCTAAACCTGCCACGGTGTTAAAAAAGGCAAATGACACCAGATGGTCACAAAGCCAATTGGCTTTCCAAAAAACCGGCCAACATGCTAATGGCATGCCAAATGTGCCATTCCGCTCCGGCGTGCTAGTGGCATGCCAAACATGCCACATCGCGCCGCGCCAATACGTTAATTGGCATGCAAAACATACTAAACGTGCCACTTTGCCGCAGCAGCATGCTGAACGTGTCAGCGTGCCATAAATAGCGCGCCTACGTGCTATCCCATCTTTTGTTCGTGACCAATGTCATAACAGACTTCAATTAGGGTTTCCTAATCAGAAACACGGCTTTGCTTTTGTGGCATTGGTCGAAACCCTAATTTCCAGTTGTGGCCACTATGCCAATGGCATGCCGCTACGCCACTGGCATGCGTTAAATATGCCCTCATACATCGGCATTTTCTAATGACGCCACTTTGATATTATCAGATGCCAATGGAATGTGGCCATAATCAACAGCCACCCTTTCTCACATGTCACAATCTCAGCCGTCCAAATTCGCCACAGAATTGACAGGCCTGTGTCAAGTTTTAGGCGACCAGTCAAGAAAAGCCTAATAGAATCACATGCTATTTTCCTGTGGCAAGTCTCCTGACTTTGACTTTCCACACATACCAATCTGCTACACGTTTTCCACGAAAACACTCGAGACATCAAATATGTCACAAAGTGGGGGATGCTCATTAGGGTATTGGTCTGGCGGTTTACAGCGTGCGGCGTGCAACACGCCCATTATAAGAAAGTGTTAAAAAGTAGGGAAGTTAGTGGCGGCAAGAAGTAGTTTCCTCCATAGTGGGAACGTGGTTTCTGGCATTTACACATAACCCCACTTCTCTGTTACTCAATCACTCCCACTTTCTGCGAGATCGGGGTGCGTTCAATATGACTTGTATAAATTGGTTTTACCTATTTCAAGAAAACAACAAGTTTTGGTGAGAAAAACAACACAATATCCAGAAAAATACCAAAGAACTGATAGCTTACATTCCGCAAGCCAGTTCCAAATTCTGATACAAGTCATAAAATAGCCACACCTTCAGAATGAACCCTTCTGGTCTCAACACCTTCTTTGCTTCCCTCCCTAAGACCAACCCTTCTCATTCACTTTGTGACCGAAGCAAGACTGGAACGACCATTTCTTGGTTTAAGTCAGGATTGTACAGATTGATCTCTCGAATCTAAAGTACTCCCATGCAGTGCACTTGTTTTAGGTATAGATTTGTTTCTCATCCACACACCCAAATTTACCAAAACCAGCAAAAACAGTTTTTACCCTTAAACACTCCTCCTGATGTCACCATCTCCCCCTGATTGTAGTCAGGGGAGTTCAAACAATTTCCTTAGTCCAATACACTTTACATGCTTTTCAAATAAGGACTTAGGAAGTGACTTAGTAAATAAATGTGCCACATTCTCATCAGACGGTACTTTGCTGAGTTGATGTTTAAGAGACTTAGGTGAAATATGTTTCGTATTGTCGCCCTTGGGATATCCTTTCTTCAACTGTTCGATACAAGCTGCATTATCTTCATAAATGCATGTCGGCTCTTCAGTGGTAGAACTCAAACCACTAGTCCCTCGAATATGTGTAATGATGGACCTTAAACATATACACTCACAAACCGCTTCATGTAGGGCAATGATCCCCGAGTGGTTCATGGAGGTATCCATAAGAGTTTGCTTGGTCGATCTCCAAGATATCGCTGTGTTCCCTATGATGAATACATAACCAGTTTGGGATCGAGCTTTATGTGGGTCAGAGAGATACCCAGCATCAGCAAAACCAACCAAAATATTGTTCGGGGTTTCAGTGTAGGGAGTTGCATTTTCATTAGCGGTCCTTCTTACTTCTTCATAAGGATACAATAAACCCATGTCAATGGTTCCTTTTAGGTATCTGAAAACATTATTTATACCATTCCAATGACGTTGTGTAGGCGCTGAGCTGTATCTAGCTAACAAGTTCACTGAGAATGATATATCAGGTCGAGTACATTGCGCTAAGTACAATAATGCGCCTAGTGCACTTAGGTATGGAATTTCAGATCCCAATACCTCTTCGTCATCTTCCTTGGGACGAAATGGATAATTTTGTGCATCTAAACTTAGACAAATCATGGGAGTGCTAGTAGGGTGCACCTTTTCCATATTGAATTACCTGAGTATCTTATGGATATATGCAGACTGGTGGATCCACAGACTCAGTGTTCTAGTTCAAGTCCTAGACAAAACCGATTTTTCCCAAGATCTTTCATCTCAAATTCAGATTTCAGATAGCTTGCGGTTTCTCTTATTTCATCAAGAGTACCTATTATGTTCATATCATCAACATAAAAAACTATAATTGCAAATCTGGAACTCGTTTTGTTTATAAAAACGCAGGGGCATAACTCATTATTTGTATATCTCTTCCCAATCAAATAATCGTATACCACATCCGCCCGGATTGCTTTAATCCGTAAAGTGAGCGTTTCAACTTAATTGAAAATGCACTATGTGGTTTAAATCTTACTTGATTCAGGAAATGGAAGGCCATCAGGCACTTTCATGTATATCTCTGAATCAAGATCCCCATAGAGATATGTTGTAACCACATCCATAAGCTGCATTTCAAGTCCTTGTGAAACTACCAAGATAAATAAGTAGCGGAACGTTATGACGTCCATTACGGGAGAGTATGTTTCCTCATAATCAATTCCATGACGTCGTGAGAAACCTTGCGCCAAAAGGCGAGACTTATACCTCAAGACTTCATTCTTCTCATTATGCTTTCTGAAAGATACCCATTTATGTCCTATGGGATTTATACCTAGTGGGGTTAGCACTACCGCACCAAATACTCATCTCTTTGCCGGTGAATTTAGCTCTTCCTAGATTGCAACTTCCAATTTAGGCCAGTCTGCTCTTCTTTGGCATTCTGCAATAGAGCGTGGTTCGATGTCATTGTGCTCAATGATCTCTTGAGAAATGGTGTATGCAAATGCATCATCAATCTGCGTGGAGGATATTTCCATCAACACGTATGCACTCTTATAATCCATAGAGATTTCTTGGTTCCGTGGGATCATCTCAAACATCAGAGCATCCTCCATTAATGATTTATGGACATAGCTATAGTCAGAGATAACCTTATGAGGTGGATTATCTGCATTGATGATACATGGATTATTTTGTGCCTTACCAACTATTTTCTTCCTTGGGTGAGTATCTATTGAACTAGGTGGTCTTCCCCGCTTCCTTTGGGGGGCCACGTCCTCAGCTACATTTCCCTGCTTTCTTGGTTATTTCGGATCATCTCAAAAATCAGAGTGTCCTCCATTAATGATTTATGGACATAACTGTAGTCAGAGACAACCTTATGAGATGGATTATCTGCATTGATGATACATGGATTAGTTTGTGCCTTACCCACTCTTTTCTCCCTTGGGTGAGTATCTATCGAACCAGGTGGTCTTCCCAACTTCCTTTGGGGGGCCACGACCTCATCTATATTTCCACCAAGTGTAGGTTTGACACCTCTAAATAGGGTGCCTTTTCCCGTATGAGGGATTTCTAACCTTGCAGGCACGTTTGCAGCTGGTATGTGTGATGTCGTCACTTTAGCGATATTAGTGAATGCATCAGGCATTGAGTTTGCCACATTCTGAAGATCAATAATTCTTTTCACTTCACTTTCACATTGTGAGGTGCGGGGATCAAGATGAGACAAAGTGGGAACACACCACGATAATTCCTATCGTTCCCTTAGGAAATCCTTTTCCATACCTTCCCCTAACGACGGGAAGGTTATCTCATCAAAGTGACAATCCGCAAATCTAGCGCTAAAGAGATCGCCTGTCAAAGGTTCCAAATAACAGATAATCGTTGGGATTCATATCCAACATAAATACTTAATCGTCTTTGGAGACCCATATTAGTATGTTGTGGGGGCGTAATAGGCACATATACAACACAACCAAATATGCGTAAATGTGAAATATCAGTCTCATATTCAGTTACCAACTGGTACGCAGAAAATGGTTGGCTAATAGTGGGTCTAAAGCGAATAAGTAATGTTGCATGCAATATGGCGTACCCCCAGGCAGTAATAGGTAGGTTGGAACGCATAACCAATGCCCTAACTATCATCTGTAACCTTTTGATGATAGCTTCTACGAGACCATTTTGAGTGTGTATGTGAGGTACGAGTGCTCTACGTCAATTCCCATATACATACAAAAATCATCAAATCCTTTAGATGTGAATTCTCCCGCATTATCAAGTCTGCTAGACTTGATTGGATAATCGGGGTGGCGAGCCCTCAAACGTATAAGTTGTGCTAGGAGCTTTGCAAAGGCAGCATTTCTGGTGGACAATAGTGAAACGTGTGACCAACGGTCCAAAGCATCTACCAGAACCATAAAATACCTGAATGGTCCCCACTCTGGATGTATAGGTTCACAAATATCACCTTGTATTCTTTGTAAAAACGGAATATTTTGTTTTGTATCTTTAGCATAGGATGGTCTCGCTCCTGTCTTTGCTAAAGAAAAAGCTTTGCAAAATGAGTGTTGTTCTTTTGACAAATTCCATGAAGTAGAATGAGAGAGGGGTTGCACATCAGTTACTTTAGATGGTAGTGGATGGCAGACGTTGTTACTTTGCAATGTAACTGTCTTTTGTCCCATTTTATTTTTACTCGAAAGAAGGGGTGTTCGTGTGAGTTCTTTAAAGCATGGATCATCGTATCACGACCTGGGTGCCCGTAACGGTCGTGCCAAATCTTGTATGTGTCATTGTTCGACAGTTCATCGTTGGTAACAACATGGGATTCGATAATCCGAATAGTAGTAGTGTACAAACCACTAGAGTGACTCATTAACTTTTCTAAAATGCGTTTTCTTCTACATTTATTAGAGATAACATTAATATATTCAATTCCAGTTTCACAATGAGTTTCCAAATGATAACCATTTGCACGGATATCTTTGAAACTCAACAAGGTACGGTTAGCTCTTAGTGCATATAGAGCTTTTGTGACTTTAATCATTGTGCCATTTGGCAACAAGAATTGAGCATTTCTTCGCCAAATAATCACTTGTGATGATCCAATTATCGTAGTCATAGAGGATTCATAAGGAATTAAGTCAACAAATAATTTCCTATTTCTTAAAATAGTGTGTGTGGTGCCACTATCATCTAGGCACTCAATCTCTTTAGGAGACGACCTTCTCAGCGTATGATTGACAGGAAAAAAATACAAACGGAAGTACCAAATCCACACCATGATAAAGCTCATGCTTGATAACGTTTTGGAGTGCTAATTAGGGAAAATTAAAAGGTAGAACTTCTTATTGATAAAAAAGGCAGCAAGCATTACATAGGTATAATGTTCTTTATATACAGAGAAAGGGAAATCCCTAGTCACCTAATGGCCCGCACATCCATGGACCGTAGGCCATATAATATATTTTTATATTTTAATTTTATCTTAAAAAACATTTTATATTAAAAAGAAATAGTAGTGGGACCCTTAAAAACCAAATCTATTCATTTTTCTCTGAATTACCATAGCGCAAAAACACATTTGTTCATCCACGTGGCTCAAAAAAAAATTGTTGATTGCTATAGGAATTTCCCTAACGAGCGTCCAGGAATAGTGAAAATTATTGTAAACCCCATACTATATGGGTCATACATTAAGAAACTCAACAAAATGGATCCTTCATTGTCAACTCCATACTTTAGGAAAATGCTATTACTAGGCCCAAAATATCAAATTTTCTTCATATCTGGCCCATAATTAATTATTACGAATTTTAATAATAACAACACTACCCTTTTGTATATATATACAAGAGGAATATCAGAAGATATTTTCATTTCTCTATTATGTTTCTCTCTCTTCTCCATTCTCTTTCTCTCTCGGCTCCAGCGAATTCAGATCGGTGAAGAATAAGAAGAAGAATCAATTTGATTCATTAGATTCTACAACTGATCATCAGTTAACCTACAAACAATAAATCCAGTGAAAAACACATCAAATTCTCACCAGATCTTGAATTTTAAGAAGTTTTTGTGCCTATAATGGAGAATAATTGAGTAAATTCATTATCAACAAATATCTGAAGCTTTAATTAACAAAGACTAAATAAAAGATAAGTTTCCTTTGCTGTATCCTTTTAATTTTTTCATGTTTTAGTTTTGAAAATTGTTATTCATATTTCGAGACCTAAAACTTCGATTTCAGTTCATTTTTATTATCTAATTCATGATTAACATTCAAATCTACTTTCGATTCCTATTTCCCTTCATTTTGAGTTAGAAATTTCGAGATTTTTTTTTAAAAAAGAGTTCCCAAAACTTTTAGGGTTCTTCCTCGAGAATGCGTCGATCTTTCTATCATTTACCTGATTGAAAATCAGACTCCAGATTTGTAATCCTCGTGTGTGAATCTGTGTTATCCATCTAATATTTTTGTAAATGAAGTAGTTTAATTTTTTTCTACCTGATCTGATTTGTTGATTTTGTAGATTTTTTGTGTGAGATTTGACAATAGGAGTCAATTTATGAAGATGTTGTTCTTATTGTTGTTTTAGGTTCGATATGTTGTTTTTTGTATTTCAATGTTGATTTTATAGGGTTGATTAACGGTGGTGGTGATAATTTTGATGGGGAGGTTGAATTATAAGTGATGATAATAGGCGTAATTGCAATGAAGAAATGAGGTTTTCAGTAACTGATGAGTTCATAACGTTCAGAACAATCTTGAGAACTTCAATTGTTTGAACTTTGTGTTTTAAGTATATTGTATAAAGATTGCCTAAACTCTTTTATTTGAGAGTATTGTTTTTACGTTCACAATAGATTGATGTTCAATGCGATTGAATTTCTTCAGGTTAGATTCATGTTTAAATTTTGTTGTTGTAAGATGAATTTTGTTATGTGATCATATACAACATGTGTTACTTTCGTCTATACACCCAATTTGCATGTGTAACTTGCTTCTACACATCCAATTAGCATGAGTAACTTGCAGTTACACATAAATATATCTTCTTCTAGTTTTGAGTAAGTTTTTTCTTTCAATTAGTATGTGTAACTTGCGTATATATATCCAGTAAGCATGTGTGACTTGCTTATACACATCCAATTAGCATGTGTAACTCACAGTTACACATAAATATAACTTCTTCCAGTTTTGAGTCTGTTTCTTCTTTCAATTAGCATGTGTAACTTGCGTCTACATATCCAGTAAACATGTGTAGCTTGCGTCTACATATCCAGTAAGCATGTGTAACCACCATTATTGCCAGCAACAGTACATATAATTTAGGTACCACATGAACTCATTTTGTTGATGTAGTATCATCGAATGAGTCGTTTATCTAACCCATCGAGTACTTGCCGATGCTGTTGCAAGTAGTTTATTGATGGAGAATTCAGAACAAAAATTGAGACTCTTGCTTCTTCACTGACAATATTTTTTGTTGATATCTTATCTTTATGCATTATTTTGCTGGAGCAATGTTACATTGAGAATGGTTTCATTGTAAGCAAATTACTTTTGTTAATATGTTGTATTTGTATTTTGAGTCAGTTTCATATGTGTAGGAGCTATTAAAGATGTAGATGGATGCAAGGAGGTCTATTTAAGTGTCATTGAGAAGTTCTAAAGCTTGTGATTTGGACGTGAAGAAAATGAACAGGAAGTAACACGCCAACCAGTACCAGGTCAAGGGAAGTTCTTTGTCCTCAACCTCGTAGTGTTGTTAGAACTCCTTATATAGTTGATAGTCTTACAAGACTTTGCCTCACTTTGAGAAGGTAAGCAATCAAGTTAATTACTGTTTTTTTTCTTTGCTAATTCTTTTGGTTGTGGTTCTCTCTGGATTTTTATTTGGCTCCATCCTAGGATAGATTGTTTGTGGATGTGTAACTGCGGAGTACACAAGATATTTGCATGTGTAACTCCTGATTACACAAGATATACACATATGTAACTCCTGGTTACACTAGTCAGATGCATGTGTAACTACTGGTTACACGTGCATTTTGTATATGTACCAGTAGATCACACACGCATTTTGTATGCGTATCATCATATTTTGGTAATCACAGTGTTGTTGGAGTATGTGGTTCATTTTTATTTTATTTTTGATTAGTGATTGAAATATTACATAGTTAACATGGTGTACATGCCAGGTACACTAGTTAATGCATGTGTAACTCCCAGCCACATAGACAGATGCATATGTAACTCCTAATTACACTAGACAGGTGCATGTGTAACTTTTAACTACACATGCTAACATGAGTTATTAGATGCTTTTGTATGATCTTTATTATTCGCCTTTAAATTGTTCTATAATTCAGTTTCTTTCTTTTTGTTCATCCAACCTAATCCCACAAATGTTTATTTTATTGCAGATATGCAGGCATTTTTGGTATCGACGAAGGCAAGAATGAATGGGAACAGTTCTATTATAGGATGTGGTGGCTCATTTCTAGGATTTTGTTTTGCATATCAAGTATTTTAACTCGTGTATTGTTATCAATAACAGCTGATTATTATAACTGATAGACGAAGAAATTATCGTAAATAAATATTAAGGCTAATACATGTAACTTTGTATGTTTTTTTTTGATGTGCAACTGTGGACTACACATGGCATATGCATGTGTAACTTATCATTACACACTGATATAACTAATGAATACATATCCATATGCATGTGTAACTTTGCATTACACAAGTCATATGAATGTGTAACTTCTGGGTACACATACCATATGCATGTGTAACTTCCGTGTACACATCTATATGTTGGTGGTGGCCGGCGGTGGCGGCGGGAGTGGTCGAAAGTGGTCTGATGGTGGTGGTTGGTGGCGGTGGTGGTCGGAGGTGGTTGGAACATCATCACACTATATTTTAATAATTTTGGGGCTAACTTTAAAATTTATTAAATATGCATAAGGATATCAAGGTCTTTTAATATTTCGGGGCCTAGTTTAAACTTCTTTTAATTAAGGATATGATATCATGGGCATCCATGAATCAGGCCTTAGCCTAAATTTTCTCCCTATTCCATAAGCAAGAAACAGACCCGTGCATTGTACGGGTGAGAAACCAGTACCAAAAACACATGAGTTAACCGAGTTGTCCTTCGCTAATCACTCAAATCTCGTTTTTCATTTTCTTCTCTCCAATTTTTTTTTTTTTTTTAAGGTTAAGGTGAAAACTGAGAACCCTAATTATTCATAGTTGACTATAATCGGAGAAGAAGAAGATGAATATCTTCAGATTAGCAGGGGATATGACCCATCTTGCTAGTGTTCTGGTTCTCCTTCTCAAGATCCATACTATCAAATCTTGTGCCGGTACATATCCATTTATCTAAAATTTATTAAATTATCTGTTTTTTTTTTTGGTATCTAGGTTATATTGTAATTGGGAATTTATGTTCTTTTCTTTAATTACTGTAAACCAGAGAAATTCTGAGATTTAGAGCTGATTTGCAATTAGGGTACAAGTTATTTTATAGTAATCGTTTTGTGGTTCGGAATCTGTTGAGTACCTTAAAAATATTAGTTGTCTAAGGCACCAAGTAGGTTTCTTTATCTAGGTTAGCAAGTTGTATTATTGAGTTGGATGTGAATGGGTTTTTTTTTTTTTTTGCTGAATTAAAGAGGTTTGTAGAGATAGAGGCCCGTTCTTGAGCTACAGAATCACCAATTAGGTGCAAAATATCGTGTTAATATATTTGATAACATTTATATAAGAAGTAGGGAGTGAAAACTGACGACTATAGAGAAATGAAATACATTACACTACTATAAAATTTTGTATTTCTGTGGAGATCTCATTATGCTTTGTATCTCCTTTGTAGGAATTAGATTTCATAGGCTCTGTTCATAATTAGATACAACGGCGCACCGTTATCTAGTGTCGTGAACCCATGACCTTCTGTTCCATGTTAGATGATTCAACATCAAATTTATTCCCTATTGCAAATAGAGATGAGATGTTCCCTGCTTTTAAGTTATGAAATCACCAGAAAAAGAGATACAGATGCTAAAAACACATTTCATGTTAGAGATTGAGAATGGTAGGTTGACACCGTTGGAGACTCCCCTGACCAAACTACAGCCATACTTCGTGCCCTATTACTACCCCCAATTATAAAGTCCACAGAAATTTGTTACTCCATTGTCAGCTGCCATTAGTTATGGCAGTGAGTTTGTTTCAGCGTACGAGGAAGCAAATGCCAGTCTCGACGAATTAGGTGCATGCTTTCACTGGCATGTTCAATAAATTAGCATCTTTGGTAATCACTTCGTTTTTCTTCCTCGGTGTTCCCAGTTTTTGTGTATCAAATGATCAAAGGGACGTATTAAGTTATATCGCAAGACAGAATTCGGTTATAGGCTCCCATTTGGAAATGTACCTTTGATCGAAGAGCTCCGACTTTCTTATAATTTTTGTCTGTTTCTAGCTAGATCTAAAGTTTCTCAACTTGTTTCGTATGTGCAATACATTGCACTCTTTATGGCTTCCAGCCTTCCACTTTGCATTTGCTTTTCTTTATTATTTATTTAATAGGTGTTCTTGTTTAGGTCTTTTATTTTGTAAGGCGTGTAGACATTGTAATACCTGATATTTTTTTTTTTATTTTTAAGGCATGTAGACATTGTAATACCTGATATTTTTTTGATAAGCAGGGGTTTCTTTGAAGACTCAAGAACTGTATGCTCTTGTATTTGCAACTCGGTACTTGGACATATTTACCCATTTCATATCATTTTATAATACCATGATGAAGTTGATATTTTTGGGTAGCTCGTTCTCAATTGTTTGGTACATGCGACGCCACAAGGTTGTGCGTAGATCGTATGATAAAGAACAAGATACCTTTCGCCATTTGTTTCTTGTTATTCCATGTGTGCTCTTGGCCCTTGTAATCAACGAGAGGTTCACTTTCAAGGAGGTAACGTCATATGTGCTTTAAGCCATCATTTGCGGCTAATGAGTTATGATTAAGTTTATTCTTGATTCCTTATTTATGTCCATATTATCACTGTTCTAAATCTGTTGTGCTTGTCATTTGGGTAGTTCTTCATTGTTAGCTATACTACTAACAATAAGTTAAATGCCAAGCCCGCAGTCTTACATAGGATTTAAAAGGTGTTAATGCTGAAGCGTACACTAGTTGGCTCTACCAAGGAACCCTGCACACTTGGTGGCATTGCTGTTGATTATAGTTGGTCCCAGTTTGCTGGAAGTTTATCTAACAATTGTCAACCACTTTCTTTCTTCTAATTTGTCTGTAATGAAATTTTTCAAAATTGAATGAACAGGTAATGTGGACATTTTCCTTGTACTTGGAGGCTGTTGCAATATTACCTCAGCTGGTGTTGTTGCAGAGGACGAGAAATATCGACAATCTAACAGGACAATATGTTTTCCTTCTTGGGTGAACTACTTCTCCGAATCCTTCTTTACTCGATATGCAATTTGGAAGTAGTTGTTTGATGTGTATGGATTTACACTGATTTACCTGACCTTAACTTTGCAGTCTTTGCTTCCTGCCATTCTGTCGTGGAACTTCTTTATATTCCTCTAGGCAGCTTAATATGAAAAATGAATCAACTGCAGAACCACTATTTCTTCTAGAGAACATCAGTTGTCTTGTTTCTTTGCTTCTTTCAATCCTTTGAAGTAATGCATTCTTCCCTTATGCAGTGCTTACCGATCTCTATACATTCTCAACTGGGTTTATCGTTACTTTACTGAGCAGCACTTTGTGCATTGGATAAGTACGCCCAACTCTTCTCACACTCGTATTATATATATATATATATATCTTTTTTTCTCAATTTAATTTAGTATATTCTGTGTATTTCTTCTGTTTACCAGCTCTCACTTTCCTTATAGTTTAAACATGTCGTTCTATTATGCAGCTTGGATATCTGGCCTTGTTCAGACATTACTCTATGCTGATTTCTTTTATTATTACTTTCAAAGGTATGCAACTATTTTCCATTTTGAAATGGATGGAAAATTCTACATTTGCCTAAAAATCAGAGTTCCTTATGTATTCATATTTTTGTTTCTTGCAGCTGGAAGAACAACGAGAAGCTCCAGTTGCCAGCTTGAGTTCAATGCCAGCATGAGCACTAGTGATCAAAGCATTGTTCAGGACCTAGATTTTGAAGGTCTCCGATCTTTTATGTTAAATTGTATGTTGTTCAAGTTCAACCCTACGCTTGGCACCTATATGGAAAATCCTTAGGCTGAACTTTTGTGAGGTGTAGTTGGTCCTCGTAAAAAGAAATCAAATGTGTTTTAAAGCTACTAACATTATTAGAAAGACGATGCAACTTTTAAGCTAATGGAACTGCCGTTTTTATGATGGATTTTAATTACTCCAAGTGATGCTAGAAGACTAGAAGTTGTAGAATGATGAGATATTTTTCTTCGTGGGAATGATGGATGAGATCAAGTAATCTTTGCAGAAACTTAGCCCTTTCTGATATTCAATTTGGCAGCACATATGAAACAACTTAAGATGTTTCTCGGAAGCAAAAATTCTAGAACAGATCTTTTCCTTATTTTCCCCTCCTTTCGCTATGTAAGTTGACTACCACGTTGAAGTTAGAATTGAAGACAAGATACAGGGTAAGATTTATTCAAGTAAAGCTAAAGTCTGCCATTTGTTCATCCTCACCTTTTTTTTCTTTTTCTTTTCTAGTTCTTTGGTGAAAGCCGTAGCCACCTCCTCCTACTTCCAGCATGACATCAGTTTCATCCCCGTCTTGCATTCCAAGCTGCAACAACCAAGGATTCATCCATCCCAAAAACATCTCAAAATTAAGAAGCAAAAAGCTTGGACCAAAAATTGAAGACATTATGTCTTGTGATGTAAAATGATTGTTTTAATAGAGGAAATATATTTTACTTCGATTGGGGTTTGGTGTGGTTTAATCACAACACCACCGAATAAGAACCTGAGGAATTTGATATCAAGATCTTTTCGTGCACAGTAAGCAGTCATAATCTTACATAGTTGAATGTTGTTCCTGATCTTGAAGAAAAGCTCCGTTTTATCAACCTACAAACATAACCAGGAACAGTAAATCTGTAACCATGAAAATAACAAACCATACAAGACCACACCACTCTCACTTATACTAAAATTTAAATCAGTAAAAATGATGGACTTGTATAGCGATACAGTTGGAGAAAACCCTTGAATAACACCAAAAGAAACACTAAAGCATACATATATCTAGATTGAAATTTGGAGAGGGAGGTAGTTTACATTATAGATGATCTTGATATTAATGTAAGTGCAACCAGCTTGCTCACGAGTTGCCCTCCCATATTCTTCTAGACCAACACTTGTAGCTGTAGACATTTTTGGAGCTTATATTAGACTGGAGCTTGATTTTTCGGAAAATTTTGCTTTCTTTTTCAGAACTTTGCTCCACAATGTTGTTCAAGAACAGGAAGGAGAAGCTTTATAGCTAGAGAAGAGAGAAGTACGAGAAATAATTATGTGCTTCATTTTCGTGTAAACAAAAAAAAAGAAAAAAGAAAAAAAAAATCATGATATATACATACATGAAACTCACTTGTCTTTTTTTTTTTTTGACACAATCCACGGGGTTTAAGGAAACACCCAGAACCTAACAAGCAAAAATCAAAAAACACAAGAAAACAAAAGAATAACTATGGCCTAAAATACACTTCCCCACTCCTATCCTCTTCAAGAAAGTTATTCATCTCACTATCTAAACTGTCAGAACCAATGATAAGAAATTTCTTCTGAGGGTGCTTCCCAGCAAGCCAGTCTGCAGCCCTGTTAGTTTTCCTATAGACATGAGAGTATCTAATAGCAGTAAACTCCTTCTACAGATGTTGAATTCGTCTCCAAATGTGTAATACACTCCATACAGGAGAGCTAAGCCCAGAGAGCAGACGATAGAATTCATGGAATCAGAACAAAAATGCAGTTTTTGCACTTATTAATCTTAGCTAGCTTGAGTCCTACCTCAACTCCTTGCAGCTCATGAGCAAAGACAGTGGCAGGGATGGATCCACCACAAGCTGCAGCAACAGTATCACCCTGGTGATTTCTAATGATAGCACCACTTCCTCCAGAGTCATCTTTTCGAGAGCCATCAGTATTCACCATTACTTCGTCTTCATCAGGAAACAGCCAAGAACATGAAATCACCCTTACCTCCTTGTACAAACAATCAATGCCCCAACTTTCCATAAACCTTCTAATGTAAGTTTTATCAACATCTGACACCTTAATTGCTGAGCACATAAGTCTGATATCTAAAGTAATTAAGTGACTGACCCCCTCGACACTTGTCTTTTTAGTGGAAAAGATCATGTTATTTCGTTCCATCCAAATATGATAAACAAAACTATTTAAACATAATTTCTTGATAGTACTAACTGCACCTTCATTTTTGAAGTTGTTCTGACACCAAATAAGCCCTTCATCCCAATTTCTGGCCACATCTATGAAAACACCCATCTTGATTAATAAACCGTTCCAGATAAGACTGGAAAAAGAGCAAGTTAAGACAAATAGTCTTCATCTTCAGTTCCTCCACCACACAAGGCACAAGAAGCATTGTTTACGAGGCCCCATCTCTGCATTTTTTCTTTAGTTTTAAGCCTTCTATGACAAGCTAACCAACATATGAAAGAATGTTTAGGGATATTATTCTTAAACCACACCAACTTAGTCCATCCCACCTCAATAATGTCGCCAGTAAGAGCCTGAAAAGTTTCTTTCATAGAAAAATCACCCTTCTTGCTGCCCTTCCAAATCACCTTATCTTCATCTCTTATATCATATTCCACCCCTTGAAGAATATTATTACCATCACAGTGTGGCCAATGATAATAATCAGGAAATTTAAGAATGCCCCGACAACTAGTAGCTAAGCATTCATCCACCATCCAATCACATAACCTGCCTTTTGGATGCCAAAAACCATAATAAAGACTAGTATGTTCTCCATTTCCAAGGCAAGTTCCCATAAATTGCTTAGCAATGTCTCTGAATTCAAGGATCCTCCTCCAGCTCCATGAGCAATCCTTAGGAACAACCAATGACCAGAAATCTCTCTGCTTAATAAGATTAGTATGGATCCATTGAGTCCAGATGGTGTCTTTACCTGAATTTATGTCCCATATATGTCTTAAATTAG
This sequence comes from Papaver somniferum, assembly GCF_003573695.1. Taxonomy (NCBI): domain Eukaryota; kingdom Viridiplantae; phylum Streptophyta; class Magnoliopsida; order Ranunculales; family Papaveraceae; genus Papaver; species Papaver somniferum. The sequence goes on from NW_020622934.1 coordinate 3,333,582, forward strand.
CTGTAATATTTGTTTGTTCCAAATCTCTTACACCAACACCACCTGCTCCCTCAACAATGCAAATCTGACTCCAACTTATTGGATTGTGCTTTCTACCAAGATCAGATCCTGCCCAAAGAAATCTCTTGAAGCTAGTGTTTAACTCTTTTATCACTCTCTTAGGAAGAATGAAACATGAAAACCAAAAATAGACCATACCAATAAGAACAGCTTTAATGAGAAGAAACCTTCCAGCAAAAGATAAATGTCTAGCGTTCCAAGATTTAACTCTCTTTGTAACTCTGCATAACAGGGGTTGGCAGTCCACATAAGACAATCTTGAAGAGATCAAAGGAACACCAAGGTATCTCACTGGAAGCTCTCCTTTGGAAGAATTCAGACATCTAGTAATATCTTCTAGTATCCCAGCCTCCACAGAAGAAGAAAATAGAGAAGTCTTATTACAATTCACAACTAGCCCAGAGAAATTACTAAATCCTTCATCAGTTGAGAAAGAACCTGAATTGATTTCACATTGCCTTTGAAGAAGACTAAAATGTCATCAGCAAAACACAAATGTGTTAATTTTGTGCTCTTACACTTAGGGTGGAATCCATAATTGCCAGACAGAGCTTGATGTTGTAATATAATGCTTAACACCTCCATCACCATCACAAATAAATAAGGAGACATAGGACAACCCTGTCTCACCATAAGGGGATCCATTTATCATTACAGAGAATTTAACAGTAGAGATACAAGTTAGAACCCAATCAATAAATTTCTCTGGAAAGCCAAACTAAAACTTCTTAATTACAACAACAATTGCTTCCCAACTGACAGTGGATATGCCTTTTGAAGATCAACTTTTAAAGCATACCTAGTACTACCACTAGATTTATGGTAATTCCTAACTATCTCATGAGCTAGAAGTATATTATCTTGAATGGATCTTCCTGAAATAAAAGCAGACTGACAAGACCTAATAAGACCTTTTAATATAAACTTCATTCTAGAAGACAAAATTTTTTTCAAACACTTGTAGATAACATTACATCAAGAAAAAAAAGTGACGCTGGTGAAGAAGAAGTGTTAAGCCGTGTTGCTGTTTTCAGAGGAAGGAAGATGCTGTCATGAAAGCAAGGTACAAAAGCAAAGTTATTGTTTCTTAACTTGTTATATGTCAAGCAAAGTGTTAGATTGGAAGCTAAGGTTCGAAGCTGTTCTAGTTTGGTTGCTGTTAGACGATGTTGTTATCTGTTAAAAAAGAGTGATGCAGTGAGGATGGATGTCGTAGTTGGATCTGCAACAAGTTGTTGTCTTGAATGATTGGTGGTTGATGTGAAGCTTAAAAAAAACGTATGCTGTCATGGATATATTCTCAATAGTTTGGTGAGAAGAGTTCGAAGCCAGGATGTAATAAAGATTATGTTCGAGGCTATTTTGGGTTAAGCTCAAGTCACTGAAGTTTTGTGTTCCAAGTACTTTAAAAAAAAGACAGATTCACTCCTAAAGACACGCACATGTGTGCTGGAAAACAATGAAATTAGGTCGAATTTTAGTTGTTGCCATTTTATGCAGTCGAACTTTGATCGTGATGGTGAATCGGTGAACCCGGCGTGTTTATCTTGGACGTGTGGTCTACTTGTAAATCAAGTATTTCTGGTTTTAGAGTTTGGTCGGTTTAGAGTTTTCTAGAAGTGTGCTTTATTTAGAGTTTGTTTTTATTAGGAAAGTACTTTGAGTGATTGTCAAGTTTGTGAGACTATAAGTAGGATGTTAAGCCACGAGAGAATGTACACCAAACTGATTATCGTCGTGGAAGAGTTTTTGTGGCAGAGTTTATTATCGAAGAAGATAGAATCAGGGTTTGTCAATTTGGGTTTTTCGATTTGATGAAGCTGAGTTTTACAGAGACAATAAAGATGAGTCTGTGGTTGGATTGCTGGTTGAAGTTCAAGGGTGTTATGAAGTTCGGATTAGAGCTGTTGGTGTTGTTATGGTCCTGTATTGGGTTACTGCTAGTATTGGCAGTAGACGATGAATGAAGCTCATGAATGGTTTGCTGGTAATGAAACTCGATGGAAGAGAAGATGCTAAGGCTTCCAATGGAGTTGGTGAATGGTTGGATGGTAATGAAACTCGATGGAAGGGAAGATGCTAAGGCTGCCAATGGAGCAGGTAATTGCCTGAGAATGATTCTGTTGATCTTTGATGTTGATTCTCGGTGATGTAGAAGTGAACTAAACAGATTTTTGGAGCGTCGTTTGCTGGAGATTTGAGGTTTCACGACCTAAAAAAAAAATCAGGTGAGAATAGTTACTGTAAAAGGTAGAGAACGTATTTGTTTGGTTAGTGATGGGGAATACATCACAGCTTATGGTATACTTGTAACAGAAAGTGTTACAGTTATCAACAGAAGTGTTTCTGAAGATTTGTTACAGAGTGTAACAGAAGAAAGTGTCACAGTTTGTGACAGGAGGCGTAACAAAAGTGTTACAACAGCGAGAAAGTGTGACAGTTTCTGTCAGAGGTGTTGCAAAAAGCAGATTTGATAATAGTTGAGGTAAGTTTGAAGAAGCTTTGGGTGAGTGGTTGATTTAAAGGGTTAAGTCATGAATTTGAAATCAATGAGGATGAAGGATCAAAGCTGGTATTGCAGTCAAGAAGGACAGGTACAGTTTGATGTAGGATCAAAGGTATCGAGGTCAAAAAGGACTGATACGGGTTAATTAAGTTGACTAGAATTCAGAATGATCAGGAATGATTGGATGGTTATGTTTGATCTTAAGGGAGGATGGTAGCATGTTAAGCTCAAACATGGTGATTGAAGATTTTGTGGCAGAAACTTGGAGATCTTACAAAGTGTGGCAGACTTTGTGTTAGTTATTGCTTGTGGCAGAAGCGTAACAAGATAAAGATTGTGAGAGAATCTTGAAACAAAGAAGAAGAGAAGAAGAAAAACAAAAATAATATTGTGAAGAAAAGAGAAGTAATCACCAAGGGTGATGCGTGAGAAAGAACAACAATAGTGGTTGAAAACCCAATGAGTTGTGATTATGAAGATTAAGCAAGGTGTGCTTGAGAAGAGACGTCACAAGGGTGTGATCGTGTTAAGAAGAGAATCTAAGCAATCCCAGTGGGGATTTGGCTAAAGTTGTATGAAGCAATCCCAGTGTGGGGATTTGAGAAGAGAAGTGAAGATATTCCAGTGTGGAATTTGAAGAATGTGAAAATCCTGCCTGTAAAGTAGGTAAACAAGAGTTGAGTGGAAATCCTGCGAGTACAGTAGGTAAAAAAAATATGAAGATGAGCTATAATGCTCGGTGATGAATTTGTGTTTGGTTAGAAAGTTGAATAGAGCACATGAGGTGTTTCTAGCTTGTTAAGGATTTGTTCAAGAAAATGGTATCAGAGAGAAGGAGAGAAAGAGTTAAAGAAATTAGTTAAAGAGTTAGCAAGTCGTTAAAAAAAAAGAGGTTTCGCGAATTTATCATTGAAAAGAAGATGGTGAAGGTGGTTGTTGATACGAGTTGGAAGAATCAGCATCATAAAAAAAAAGTGACGCTGGTGAAGAAAAAGTGTTAAGCCGTGTTGATGTTTTCAGAGGAAGGAAGATGCTGTCATGAAAGCAAGGTACGAAAGCAAAGTTATTGTTTCTTAACTTTTTATATGTCAAGCAAAGTGTTAGATTAGAAGCTAAGGTTCGAAGCTGTTCTAGTTTGGTTGCTATTAGACGATGTTGTTATCTGTTAAAAAAGAGTGATGCAGTGAGGATGGATGTCGTAGTTGGATCTGCAACAAGTTGTTGTCTTGAATGATTGGTGGTTGATGTGAAGCTTAAAAAAAACGTATGCTGTCATGGATATATTCTCAATAGTTTGGTGAGAAGAGTTCGAAGCCAGGATGTAATAAAGATTATGTTCGAGGCTATTTTGGGTTAAGCTCAAGTCACTGAAGTTTTGTGTTCCAAGTACTTTAAAAAAAAGACAGATTCACTCCTAAAGACACGCACATGTGTGCTGGAAAACAATGAAATTAGGTCGAATTTTAGTTGTTGCCATTTTATGCAGTCGAACTTTGATCGTGATGGTGAATTGGTGATTGAAGATGAGAAAAGACAAGGACGTGCTAACATCGATCAATGGAAGAAGATGAGGAGTAAAGGAGGGTTACTGAATCTCGTTGAAGAATATCTTGGTTTAAGGGAGGATGTTGGAAGTTAAACCAAGATATTGGTCAAGTTATTCTGTGGAAGCAACTAGTCGAAGTTGCTGCTGAAGTTGATACTGCTTCTGTGGAAGCAACTTGGTGATGTTGACGCCATTCTGGAAGCAACTAGATATAGTTGACACGGCATGTTTAGCTTGGACGTGAAGTCTAATTATAAAGCAAGTATTTCTGGTTTTAGAGTTTGGTCGGTTTAGAGTTTTCTAGAAGTGTGCTTTATTTAGAGTTTGTTTTTATTAGGAAAGTACTTTGAGTGATTGTCAAGTTTGTGAGACTATAAGTAGGTTGTTAAGCCATGAGAGAATGTACACCGAATTTGATTATCAATATGTAGTCGTTTTTTCTTCCGCGTGTGCTCTCCACTCTCTTGCTCGAGCCTACACAGTTGCATCCAAAAGCTTTATGAACCAAGGGATGGTTGATACCACTGTCATTGAAAATGAGAACACGTGTATATGGGCGAGGAATTTAAATACATCAAAGTAGGGTTTCTCTCAATTCCTAAAATGTGGAAGGATTTCTTCAAAATGAATAAAATGTGAAGGAGTAAAGAACAATGAACAAGTACCACAAAAGATGATTCCAATCGCAAAGGAAATACAAAAGTACACATTCCCTAACGAGCACAATGAACAATTTAGAGCAGGACATCACTTGACAGACTCTAGATTAACATTTTAATTTTTCTGAATGAACTGTCTAAATCTCCATGAGATATATAAAAAGGAGGAAAAAAAGAGAGAAAGAAATGTAAACCAAGGTTTTGTGAAGATACTGGTGAGTAGACAGTAGTGATTGTCCTTACAAACATAGGCAAGATACTTATATTTACCTCACATTGAACTAAAATTTGATGTGTTAAGAAGAAGTGCCAACAACATATAAATCCACAAACCCTTGCTATTCACAGAGCCTTGGAGCTTAAAAACCTGCACAAAATGTAACACAGCAGAGCCAGGGAGAATAAAAGTCTCACCACCTTTAACAAGTAATCTCAGGATCAAACAAGTTCAGGAAGATTATATATAAAACTGAACCTTCCATTATTATCCTTAGTAGTTTTATGAAACTCCTTCACTACCCTACTGTGCGGATAAATTCGCGGATTTACAAAACCAACCGCAACCAAACCGCTAAACCTTGCAGATTTGAGAATTCACCCGTGACCTGCCCATTAACCCTTGCGGATTGGTTTTCACCCTCAATTTTACGGACGGCTGCGGATGAAATCCACGGTTCCGGATTGTATGCACACCCCTAATTCCTTGTCACATTCGGAAGAGAGGAATTAAATGGCCAATCCTCGTGGAAATCTAAAGGTTTGAGTCAAACCTTATAGACGGACACAATATCAATCAAACCTTATTGACGGACTGAGTCAAAACGGTAAAGGCTGTTTGATCCCGAATCTTGTCTAAAATACCTTTTAGCCCTTTAAGACTTAACCAGATGTGCAATGGGCAGAGTATATAACCCAGACCCGTAAATGATATAACCGAATGACACATTATATTTCCTCTTTTAAACTTCGATCTCCTTCAGTTCTCTTTCTCCTCCTTTTATCCTACTTACTGCCTTGTTCTTCTCCGGTGGCTGTGTGAAAAAAAGTATCAGGAGGATCGAGCGCTGATGGAGGGGAATCCCAAATTCACTATTTTTTTTTCACCTATGATTAGGTTGGTATTAAGCATGTGTATTGTCTACTGTTGGTGAAACTAAGTTTTTTTGTAATTGAACCCTAATTTGGGTTTGTGATGAGATTGTGGCAAATGACACCAGCGACACCAATTGAACCTAATAGTGAACCTGCAACTAACCCTACTGTATTCTCTAAATGAATGTGTGTACTAGAATTAGTAGATGGAGAGCCTTGATTTGTGTTAAGTTTTGATTGTCTAATGTGGTATGTTGACAGTTTTATCTCTAATTATTTTTTGATTTTGATTGTTAAATGGTTTGACTCTGATTTGATATTGTTCTTGAAACCTTAATTGGAAAAAATACTCTTATTTTGATTGTTTTGAATTGACTGTGATTAGGTTGTGAGGTATTTGAGACTGATAGTCGATTAAACCTTTTAAATTGGATTCATAGTTTCTCTCAGTTTCATATTGCTGCATTACTTATGAATTGAACAGTGTCTCCAAAACCAATATTTATGCTTTACACAATACAATATTTCCCTGGCTCAAACTGATGCAACTTTAACTTCCAGCAAATGATAACTTAAACTATGTTAGTGTCCAATAAGGTGAATTTAATGCTATTGCAACAAATTTTAAAATTCAAGGGCTCGTGGTTACCATAAAATTTATCTTTGTCTGTTCAAACCATAGAGTTTCACTCGAATATCTTAGTAATTTGTACTTTATCTTTTGTATATAATATTATATATGTTTCAAATTGCTGGGTTGCAGCTCTTCTATGCAACATTAACCACATTTTGGGTGTGCAGTAAAATGTGACATTCTTTACAAAGCATCAACGGAAAGACAACGAAAACACTATCCAGTCTTCGTAAATTACTGCACTCCATTGTAATTTATGCGACCTTGTGAAAGAAGTACCAAATTAATATTATGCAGCCGTTTTGGATAGGTACCCAATTTAAATTTTTCGACCCTGTTAAATAAGTACCCAATTAATATTTTGCGACCTCCTTAAAGAGGTACCCAATTTATATTATGCTACCGTGTTAGAGTGGTGCCTAATTTATTTTAAAAAGACCGTCTGATGGATGATATGGGAATGAAGTGTTGTGTTAAATTAGCAAGTATATGAAACAAGTATTAGAAACAAATTAGCATGTATATGAAACAAGTATAGGTAAGCACTGCCATCTGCATATCCTTCTGCAGGCTATAGAGATCAAAACTGAGCTAATTTCGAGAATGGACACTGAATATATTACTTAGAGACAATGAGCTATTGAATGGAGTTGGTTTTTTTTGAAGATGATTTAAATTATAGAGGATCACCCTTTTCCTTGACTTCCGTTGGCATGTTTTTAGCATGGTCATTATACTATGTTGAAATATTCAAATGTCTGTTTTTATTTATTTTTTGCAGTCTCAATACTTTCCATCTTGCCGGTCAAGGTGAAATGAACGTCATTATGGGTGTCCCTCGGTTGAAAGAAAATCTAATGAGGGCTTCTGAGAAAATCCAGACTCCTGTTATGACCTGCCCCTCGCAGAAGGGGAAGACAAGGTAAGTAGACACTTTATTCAACCATTGCTTGCCTATCAATAGGTTTAGGTTTTGAACTTAGAATCTGGAGTTTATTTCTTATATCACTTAATCACTATCCGGAGCGACTGTATATTTCATTTTTGTGCACTCTTAGATGGCTAAACTCATTAACCGTGTACGGGCCTCGTTCTAGGATTTCTAAACAGCAGGTCACAATTGTTTTTAAGCTGGAAATCAAGGTCTTTGGACCTGAACATTCCCCACCCTATATGAATATTACACTTGATGATTGTATGCAGACCTTGGATGTTTTATTTTTAGGTGAGTTGAGACTCTAGGAAAATCATTTGATCATGGTATCGGAAGTCATTGGAATTACAAATATGGGTAAGGAATCTAAAGTTGTTATTGAGGAAGAGAAAGAGGGAGATAAGGATGATTGTTGTAAGCAATAACATAATACAGGGGGAAAAACTTATGACGATGAAGGGGGTGGCAATGATATCGAAGCAGAAGATCTTGGTGTTGATGTACATAAAAGAAAAGAACAAGCTACATATGAGATGGATTATGGTGAAGATGGGATGGAATCGGAGACTTCAATCATTGAGAACGTAGATGCTGAAGGCGAGGGTGAAACTGTTTTAGTTGGACTGGTAACAAATTATTAAGAGTATTTTAGTTGGTCTGGTAACAACTTAGTAAGACTACTTTAGTTCGACTGACGACTCATAACATGATCGCATAAAATTTTCTTCTGTAAATTGTAATACTTTTTTTACTTCACTTTCGCAAATATGGTGTTCTTTTTTTTATGGGAATTATTGTTACCGTCTTTTTTAGAAGCTGGCAACTGAATTTTTGTTTTGTACCACCATGTATCTCTTAAATGCGTTATTTTGTTCAAATCTAATGATGGGAGTCACTCAAATGTCTTAACATTGTCCATCAGTTACTTGTTCAAATGAAATCCCGAAACATTGTCCATATTCTTCGTCTTCTACCCAAAATCCGCAACAACAATTCCATAATTTCCATTTACTTAAGACAACTTCTCACTGATACTTCAGATTAAAAATACCTTTCAATCGATGTTAAGCTTTTCATTCACTAATTGCGAAGCTTATGAAATCCTCACACATAAACCCAGTTCAGTTGACAAAAATCTTCAGGGTAAACAGGCTTTTGTTTTGTTAGAGAGAAATGTTTGATCTTCCCTATGCAGTACCCATGTTGGATTCGGGTCATTTAAGCTATCCATATTACAAACGGGTTTGAAAAGTAACTACAGTTGGATTCTATTAACTATGATTGGGGGTAAATTTGGAAGAAAAAAGGCGAAACTTAAGAAATTTGAACGGACAACCGGTTTTGTCCGTCTCTTTAGCAAAACTCAAACCTTTTCTTTCTTTAAGGAAAATTAGAAACCTTTGGATTTCTCTGCGGATTACTCGAATTAAATGATACATACACCCTAGACAGCTGTATTTTTGAGTTTACTTTCCATCTTGAACCATTGAATTATTTTGATTTCATGCGATGATGACCAAGATCAAAATTTGAATCGGTATGCATGGCGAATAATAATACAAGGGAATTAACATTCACTACAAGGGAATTGCCCTTGAATACCTTCCAGATACATAATCTTAGCAATTGTATAGTAATTCAAATTAGAATATCTATTATTAAGTGTTTTAATTCATCATCCGGTTCTGGTTATTTTCTGATGTAAGTTTTCCGGTTGCCAAGTCACGGAATGATTCATTTAAAGCTTGGTGGTGACATTCAAAATGGACAAAATTTACACCTAGCTAGGCCCGCCAAATACGCTTTCCCTAAATCTGGAACCGTTGAGTTCTCTTTGGTCTTTTGTGAGATGGTGATTTAGCATGTTATGTAGGGGTGCGTGTAGACTTGCAACAAAAGTGAATCAAATGGTGACGCTGCTGCTGCTGCTAGGTTCTTTTCACGTTGGATTCTCAAATTTTCCCAGTTACTTTAGGAATCAGGAGTCCGTTTCTCCCACTGGGGAAACCCATTTGGCACTGCTACTAACGTATGAGATTCTCAAATCAATTGGACAGTGTGTTTGTGTGTGTGTTCCTTGACAAAGGAATAAATAAATTGAGAGGGAAATAATGTTAATCTCTGCATATATGCAAAGGTTAAGTAGCAGTTAATGCCCACCTTCTGCTTTTTGGTGTTTGAGAAACTTCAACACCTTTTGCTTTTATTTCTCTTTCTAAATATTTCCTTTCTATTCTTTTTGAAACCGAAATCTTATTTCTCTCTAAAATTTCCATATCTCTTCTTTTATTATTATTATTATTATTATTATTATTATTATTTTCTTTTGAGAATAAATCGATTTATATTAATAAATCCAGCTAAGTGGTTTGAACTAGAACATTAAAGGTTGTCCTGGGTAGGGCTTTGCCTCCAATGTGAGCCCAAGTCACCCGCTTCATAAAAAATACATATGAAATAAAGTTGAAAAAAATAGGACTCGTTTTGGTTGCCTCATTAAAAACCTTGTCAAGAAAAACCCATAGTGATAAATTCTTGACTAAGGAAAAGAGTGCGACGCGAAATATCCACAAAGCTGTAACAAAATTAAATTTATTTAACATGATAAAATTACATCTATAATTTTTCAAATTCTTTGAAATTTGTGGCTCTCCATCGGTACCCAATGAGCTATCTTCTAATGCTAGCAGTATGTATGTCGCCACAAGCCAGTAGTGGAAGCTGAGCGTCTTCACTCGTGATAAAACTATCAATGTATGGTCCTGAGCCCTTCTATCAATGGCAAGACTAATAGAAGTGTCACGACGGCTTGTACAGGATAGGAAATTCGTCCTCTTAGCGATTGAGAATATTTTCTTAGCCTTTTCTGCAATCAAGAACTTATAAAATGAGAAATGTATCTCCAAAGAAACACAAGTAGATGTGTCACGATTTATTCGGACCAAGACAAAACATAGCTAACATTGATTTCAACATCATGTTGTTTCACAAGAAAAGCCATTCTTTCGTGAAAAGAAGAACTACACATGTAAATTAATCGGTAATTGCTAATTAAAGAGACGAAACAAGAAAGAAAGGATGGTGCAAACCAATGCACAGAAGGATAAGCCTCTTATTTATGACCCAAAAATAAACTTCAAGGAAATGGCCTATAACCAAGAAACTGAGCAAAGATATTTACAATGATAAAAAGCTAGAGAATACAATAACTCTGAGCCTTAAAAAGATCCTAACTGCCTACCACCTTAAAATTAATCCTAGATTTATAACTAAAAGGATACAAGACTATAAAACTAAAGTATTTAATGGATACTACAATTTTATATAAACTAGTGAACCTAAATAATATGCATTGGAACAATATAACAGAAAGGGAAACTGAAAAAGCGGGGGTCTAACAACCACACCCAATATTTCGCTTAGCAATATGTATGGACTAACTCCGATATACTTTCAAAAGAATCAACTAGACAGTCAGACTCAATCTTACGAAAAGTATATCAAAAAGTTATATCCCAATCTTTCAATTCAATCCGCAATCAAACAAATAATAATTTGCGAGCCCGATTGAATATAAGAGAGATAACTTGAACGGTACCAAAGACCAATGTTCAAGGATCAATTAATTTCAATCAACAACCAAAAGTTGGATTCACAAATTGATCGATTCAACGCACAACCTATGATATTTTAATTATATAATAAAATATAATGCGGAAAAGAAATAACACAGACACCGGAAGTTTTGTTAACGAGGAAACCGCAAATGCAGAAAAACCCAGGGACCTAATCCAAATTGAACACACACAATATTAAGCCGTTACAAACACTATCCTACTACAAACTAACTTCGGTCTAGACTGTTGTTGAACCCCAATCAATCTCACACTGAATCAAGGTATAGTTGCGCTCCTTACGTCTCTGATCCCAGCAGGATACTACGCACTTGATTCCCTTATTTTATCTCACCCACAACTAAGAGTTGCTACGACCCAAAGTCGAAGACTTTAATAAACAAATCTGTCTCACACAGAAAAGTCTACAGGAATAGATAAATTTGTCTTCCACATAAATACTTACGGGTTTTGTTCCTTCTTTTGATAAATCAAGGTGAACAGGAACCAATTGATATATCGGACTTATATTCCCGAAGAACAGCCTAGAAATATCAATCACCTCACAATAATCTTAATCGACTAGCGAAACAAGATATTGTGGAATCACAAACGATGATATGAAGGTGTTTGTGACTACTTTTCTATCTTGCTTATCAGATAAATTAATCTCAAGACGATCTTACGATTGTACTCAAATATACGATAGAAACAGCAAGATCAGATCACGCAACTACAGAGAAAATAGTTGGGTCTGGCTTCACAATCCCAATGAAGTCTTTAAGTCGTTAACCTACAGGGTCTTGAGAGAAACCTAAGGTTAAAGGAGAATCGACTCTAGCTTACACAACTAGTATCACACAGGAGGTGTGGGGATTAGGTTTCCTGGTTGATAGAGTTCTCCTTTATATAGTCTCCAAATCAAGGTTTGCAATCTAGGTTACCTTGGTAACAAATCATTCAATATTCACCGTTAGATGAAAACCTGATTAGATTCAAGCTAATATCTTTCAACCGTTAGATCAAACTTAGCTTGTTATACACAAATGAAATGTAACTTCATTTAGGTTTGAGTAACCGTACCTAAACGTGTACACTTAGTTGGTTCAACAATAGTTAACCAATGGTTATCCATATGAGCACTTTCGTATCAACCTTATTCATCTTCACCACAACTAGTTCAAGTGACTCAAATGAACTAGTTAGAGAGTTGTTCAATTGCTTAGATCTCATAGAAGTATATAAGACACAATCGAAGAAAAATCGGTTTTGATTCACTCGAATCAATTCATGAACATTATAGCCACGGTTTGTAAAGATTGCATTCCTTATTATATAAATGTATTAGTTCAAGAACAAACCGATTTTAGAAAGTAACCTACCTAAGTATGCGAACAGTTACGCGTACTTAAGTAATCGGATTGAGTTTGTTTTCAATTACAAACTCCAGCAGAAATTCACGGACGTGAACCTTCCGCCAGTTTGCGTACGGGTACGCATACTGTCCCGGATTTCCAACAACCGCCAGTACGCGTACGGGTACGCATACTTTGAGTTCCCGGTTTCGGACTTTTACACAAATATAAAAAACATATGCTTATATCCAAAGATGGTTACATATTTTAAAGTCCCATTTCAATCATTGAAACATTCTTAGAGGATGTTATATTGTTGTTATTCACAAACTATTTTTCACCAAAGCGATTTTCAAAATATTGAAACAATCAACATGACTTTCGTCACGAGTAAAGATGAACTTGTCCAAAGCGAAAGCTTACCAACATATATTTCGAGAAACAGATAAGCGAGATAAACTCGGCTCGAAATAGCAAAGGTGTATAATCGAATTCTATATAGCAATATGACTTTTGTCTCAAGATATGAGATAGAGTAGATAGAATTTTGAGTGATACATAACTTTAAGTCTCCACATACCTTTTTATCGATGAAGCTCCACCAGTTCCTTGAGTAGTTCTTCGTCTTTGCATGATAAACGCCGTGGAGTCTAGCGCTCAACTACACTTACTATCCTAGTCTGAGACTTAGCTATAAGTAGACTAGAAATCAAGACTTATAGTTTTGGCAACTAAACTTGACAAACAAGCTTGAGATAGCAACGCTTGCGAGTTCAACCGGGCAGTGCTCTAACAATCTCCCCTTTGTCAATTTTAGTGAAAAAACTATCAATACATATGGAATACAAAATAATAAACTTTATAGCTTCTCATCCACATGCTTGATCTCATTGGTTCTTCAACATTACTCGAAATCTTCGTCACTTCCAAGTACTCCAATGATTCCAAAGATATTCAATTCAGCATCATCATTGTTGAAGATCCGTAGCCATAACAATGAGAAAACAATAACTCTCAATCATTGTTATACAGTGTCATAGTATTATTACACAGCGTCAAAGTTCAATTGTATCGCAACTTCGAGAACAATACTATGGTGATATGTATCACTCCGCCTTAGTCAATACTTCATCTCACATGAAAACCACTCCTCCTTACATAATGATCCGAAAACCATATGTATTTGTAGTGTGAACTACACATTAATTCTCCCCTTTTTTGTCAATAAAATTGGCAAAGGTACAAAACCTAGTGGGATCCTAATGAAATTTTCATAGAGACACTTCATGACAAAAAGAAAGCACATATCAACTTTTTAGATGCAATCATATAGCCGAAACTAAATGCATTCATCAAGGAGTTTATAAAGATACAAGATAACCCCTATAATATTCCACAACCGCACTCCCCACAAAGATTTGGAAATTAAGCACAAGTTCAATTAAGAACTCTCCCCCATAAAATGTCATTCCCGAAAGAACAACAAGAGTGACCTTACTTTCACAAGAAAAGAAGAATTTCTTTGGACATTAACAAATCACATGAAGCATGAATTTGTATCCAAAAATCTCAATTAAATTAACCACAAGAGAACCTATGATTAATTTAATCGGAAATGCTCACATAAAAGGACTGACGGAGCCGCACAGTATTTACATAAAAATATGGATCAGGGAAGATCAATACTGCGGAATAAATAAAGATCCATTATATTCTTTATCACTATTTGCACAATGACATATAATAGACTTAATCTTTGTGAACAAAATCTCATCCTATCTTCCATCAATATTTGCATAATGATATAATAGGTTTATCTTTTGTTTGTCAAAAGTTCATTCAATCTTTTATCAATACTTGCATATTGACATGTGAAAGACTTAATTTTGACCACGTATGGGACAATCATAGTTCACGGACGCAAACACACATATCCCATAACAAGTTTCAATATATGAAATCATAAAGATTAATACTGCAAAATCATGTTCCAAATAAACTTTAGAATTTAAAAAAATAAATCTAAAAACATTGCAAGATGAAAACACTGGACATAGCTTTGTGTACTCACGATAATGGCTATTCCAAACCCTAGTTATCCTTCTTAAAAACACAAGAATAAATTCTCATAAGAAGTTTCTTAGACATTGAGACCTCTGAAAAATTCTTTATTGTCTCCGAACTCCTTGTCGTCAACAGCCATGGGCACATATGGTTCGTGAAAAAAGGAGTCAATTCCAACAAACCTTCTAGGCTGATGATGTCGAACCAGGGCCTTCTGAATTTCAAGAGTTCTCATAACAAAAGACTTTATTTGTTGAATCTCTTTCCTTGTCTCCTTCAACTCTTCAAGAACATCAGAAAACTTCTGAGAAGGAACAGCTCTTGGCTTCCTCACATTCCTTCTTTTTCTTTTCAAAGTTGGAGGTAACAGAGATCTTTCTTTTTCCTTCATGATTGATGGCTTAACAATCATATTAACATCTTTTCCACCAGAAGACATGATGCTTGGAGTATCCAAATGCTTACAGCATTGTGAAAGGAAATCAAAACTTAAACTCAACAAGTAGTCTTAAGTTAAAAAGAGTTCCAGACCCAATTACAGGAGAACCCAATTACACAAAGGCTAAAGTTCAGGACTTTTACCAAACAACATAAAGTCAACAAAGATAAACCAGACCCAATCAACATTGGGATTTTAGGAGAATAAAAATGGATTGCAAAACTCAAATCCACAGACCCAGACGATATTGGGATACAAATAACTAATTAAAGATCCACATTCCAGGCTCAAACATGAAAAGAAAATATAAACACAAGCTTAAAGTTATCAAACCAGGGACAGATTCAAAATTCTAAACCCACGTTGTTTTGAATCAAATACTACCATAATGACAACAACCTAAGAGGGGGAGAAGAAGCAGAAAAACTTGATGCTTCTAAGTAGGCAAAATCTACAAAAATGAGATTTTAAAGAAAAATCTCAGATCCCCTGTTGTTGTTGTACCTAATACAACAATACCCACAACAACCTAGAGAAGGGGAAAAGAGATTCAATCAAAATGAAAACAGGAGCAACAATCCGAGGAAATACTATGTCAAATAGAATCACAGCTAGTATTCTTCCTGTATGTTCAACAATTAAAAATAAAGCAATATTATGAAAACTAGATAAAACTCCTAAAATTTCATCACCACTTTGTCAATCAAAACATTCAGATCCGCTCCTCATATCTCATGACCCGTTAATCACCCGCAGCTTAGCCTGGAGATTACTCTTCCATGACAAAAGAGTAGAAGAAACTTTTCTGTTTTTTTTTTTTCAAAAGAGAAAGAGAAACACTATTTCAGAGAGGATAGAGGAAACTTAAGTTGATCCGTATCTCTTTGAAACCGACAGTAATACAATCTATATTCAAGAACTCTCGATGGACCGCCACAAAAACCATCAGAAAACCGTCTTTCTCACATTTTTTTCATGATGGGACCCAAAAATGGTTCCCTGTTAATCCCCACAATCGGTGGGACCCGCCCTCATGTGAGAGGGCGGTTTTTACATGGTTTTATTTCTCGGTCCGTAGAGAATTACTACTACATTTCTTGATTTTCGGGCGTATGTTAATTTCCTTTTGAAACTTAGTACCCAATATACTCTAAAGTTCCCTCTTCTCTGTTAGACGAAGAAAAAAAATGATTCAACATTTTTACCATGTTTAAAAATCCATTGTATCAAACCATCAAAATTTGAGAAGAATTGGATTAAAGCATAGTTTCATAATAAGAAGAGAGTACCAAAGACATGACTTCAAATCATATGTCGGATATGAAATTTGTTGTTAATCTCTACAATGGTTGACTAAAGAGATTTCTTAGGGATTTTCTGGAGAAGAAAAATTAAATGGGAAAAGTATTTAAGATTTAAATCATTTACAAAGAGAGATTTTTACCAAAAATAAAAATAAAAATATCAAAGAGTTTCAAAATCTAAAAAAAAAAATTTAAAAAAAGACAAAAATATGACAATTAGATTTGTTTCTGGGTCTGAAGTTCTGAATCGAACCAGGACGATGAAGAAGACAAAGAAAGAGATAATAAGTTACTCGAGAACAAGATTTAGCGGTATAAGGATAAGAATGGAATCTTCTTATTTATGAAACCGAAATTTGTTTTGTTAGTATTCCAATATAAACTTTACGGAATTTTATGTAAAATATAATTAATAATTTGGTCATATCCTATGCGTGGGTATACTCACGCATAGGATATGACCAAATTGTTAATTATACTCATATATATCATTTCCACATCTTAATATTTAGAGCTACCACCTATCTAATGTTCGAAGGCATCAATTTCGTCTCCCTTTTCCACATCTTAATATTTAGATCCACCACCTATCTGATGTTTGAAGGCATCAATTTTGTCTCCCTCTTCCGATTGAGGTTGCAGGCATTAGCCAAACCAAAATAAACATCTCCAAAACTCGTATGTAAAAGGGTCTTCCTTTATATGCCCCCTAAAAACACTAATGGTACCCTTTGGTAGCTGAAAATATGGTTAAAATTTAGTTAGTGGAAAATTTGATAAAAATTTCAATTTTTTTTTATAAATATACCCCCTCGCCCTAATAACGGAAACTATATTTAGATACCTATTTAGAAGTTATAAACCCTAAATCCATGCTTTAACCCTTGCCTATTCTCCCTATGATATCTATCACCTGTTTCAACATTATACCCATCATATATCTCATCAAACTAATCCCCTTCGTATCTCCTACTCCTCGAACAAATTCCATTTTGATATCCACCTTCCTTCTGAAACTCCATCCTATAAATCTGAACCCAGTTCCAGAATTTAACATCTCTTTTCCTTTCTTTTTCCAATCTAGTTTAGATCCAATTGCCCAAAATGGAATTTGATGAAATTTCTAATGGAGATGGACAAGAAGGTGAATTTGCTGGTTTACTAAAAAAAAGAGTTGATTATGATAATAGTGGTGTAGAGAAGATAAAAGCAGGCAAGTGAGAAAGTGTACCAAAAGAATGTTGATGGTGGTGATTCATTATGGGTCTTTTGTGAAGTGTAGAGAGGAGAGTTTTGGATTGAAATATTATGATCGACATTTTTGGCTTTATATTGAATTCACAACATGTGATGTTATGATATTGATGTGGTTGATGTTGGTGAAGGGAGGTGATGGTTGTTAGAGCATTGCTCGGTTGAACCCACCAAGCGTTGGTATGTCAAGTTTGGTTGTCATATTTTAGTGAATCAAAACTCATGTTAAGAGTCGCTTGATTATGTACTAGAGTCAACTTCGTATAGATTAGCTTGAAAGTATTAGGATATGAGACATTACAAGTATTGCGAAGTCTTGAAGATGTGAAGAAGCAAGGAGCTACAACGACAACAATCATCCTTCCACTTGAGGTTAGTGATATTTGACTTGAATTGTTTCATTCCCTAACGTATCTTTCAAGTCGTGCATATTGAAAACATAACCGTGAAGCATATTTGAACTCTAGATAGACATAGTATTAAGGAATACAATACGAGGTTTATTGCTTAGCCATTAAACTTTGTAGATAAGATATCGCCATAATCATTTGAATGATATTGTGATTATGTATGGGTATGAGGTGAGGATTTCATTCTAGGGAACAATGTTTACATGTGTTCTAAGGAAGTAAGTTCATAAACTTGTTTGTGGACCGAAAAGGAAATTGCCAGGTGTTATTGGTTTTGTTATTCATTACATATCTTATGAACAACCAATATGTGTGATAGAGTATAACCGCTCACAACTTGTTGTATTCTTGGTATAACTATTCACAAAGGCCTGACTTATGTATTGGTATAAATTTTATTAGTAAAACCGATCTTAAGTAGTCACATGTGGTATGATTGGATTTTGTATGTCTGACCAATTAAAAGGAAAGGGGAACCGATCCTTGTAAGGAGTGCAGTACATCAAAAGGAAGCGATCCTTGTATGGGGTGCAACAAGGTTTATAGCAGAAAGGGGAATCGATCCTATGGACATGTGAAACACGTTTTTAGGCAAAGGGGAACCGATCCTATGGACATGTGCAACACATATAAATTAGATACCATATATATGCGGGGAACCGATCCTAGTACCTAGTCAACCGAATTTTTGGAAACCTAGTGTGACTATGCACAGTACTCACATGGAGGTAGAACCGAAACTTGTTTTGATAGAACCGTAAACCCATGAATATGATTGAATATTGGTTTGATCAATCACATAGTTCTTGAAAGTCAGATGAAACAATTCTAAACTTGTTTGGAAGTGTGGAAAATCAGTTTCAAGGTTGTAAGTGTGAGAGAGAACTTACAAAGTAAAGATGTCGACAAACTTTGAACACGTGATGTGAATGTTTATTTCTTTAATTGTTCAAAGATATTCCTTAACGGTTAAGGGAAGAGAATCCCAGGATAAGTAAGTTAAGAATCTTTTAATTAAGGTTATTAATTTCATTTTGTAGGGAAATTACAGAATTAGTAATGTGCATTTACTAATTAGATTTTCCGAGAGATTTCGATCATTAGTTTTGGACAGAGCATTTCCAGGAATTATGAAAACCGAATCTGTGCTTTTATGAATATCTTGAGAATATTTTCGGTTTTGGAAATTCCTTTGCGTCCAAACTTCCTTGTCTATAAATACTCGAAGTTTGACTTTCTAGCAAACTAATCCTTCATAACAATAGATTTACTCTTCTGTTGTTGTTACTGGTGTAGCCGCCTATTCGGAGAGGAGAGTAACCTAATTAGGCGAAATCTCTTACGGCCGCTCAGTTTAAAGTCTTCTTTGGGATTGAGAATCTCTAGCGTGTACCGTTGGTGGGAAACTAGATAATTGCGGTTTATCTTTTGTTTTCGATTGATTTGATTGACTAACGGTGGTTGAAATCTGATTGCACCTAGTTTGTTTATTCTTGAGAATCTTCTCTTATGATATAAGATTCACTCAAACTAGTTCAGAGTTTTGACAGGGATCTTTAGACTGTTGTTAGTTCTAAAGACGATCTTGTGATAATCCATTGTTAACAGACTCCGTTATGTGCGTGATTGATCATAAGAGATTCAAGTGATTGTGTGCAGGTTTTTATTGAAGATTTAAGAAGATTTGAAGACAAAGAAGATATTGAAGATCTGACTTGGGTTTTATAATCTTTGGTGTGCACAATACTTGTTTCGGTAAAAGGGGATCCAATTAATAATCGGTTTATCCTTGTGGTAGATTGGATTGATTAATTGAGTAGATCGACATCAACACAATTCCTCGGATTAAAGGTGTTATTGGCTTGATCTTAAACGATTACCTTTGGGTGATTGGATATAAGATAAATCTAAGGACCTGACGAAGGAGTTTATGTTGAGATAAACGGAAGAGCCTTTGTCCGACTCATTTCACTTGGTTGAATAGAGTTGATACCAAACAGATTTGTTGTTCCTTTACTGTTTGGAATTCAAACCAAAGAAATTGTTCCAAGTACGTGACTTATTTACAAGTTGGAGGCGTGGGAATATAGAAGGAACTAGGTGAACTATAGGGTTAGTTACTTGGTCTCAACTATACGAAGTTAGTGTAATTTTGTGTAGCGGCTTAATCCTAAGAGTATTCAATTCTGGACTAGGTCCCGGGGTTTTTATGCATTTGCGGTTTCCACCTTAACAAAATCTTGCTGTGTCATTTACTTTTATATCCCGCATTATAATTGTTTTATTATAATTAAAGTAAATTACACAAACGTTAATTCCTATTTACTTGATAAGAAATCCTATTGTGTTTGGTTAAGTCCGAACCTTTGTATCAAGTAAACATACTTCGTTGTTGTATTGTCTCGATCTTGTATCCATAGACGATCACAAGAAGTGTGAACCAATTAGTTGTATTGTCTCAACTCAGTCTATAGACAATCACTTTCGGAGAAAGGACTTATAGGTAGGAAAAGTTTTATCTTGAGGTATATTTGGGTACCCTCGCCTTTTCAGTGGTGATGGTAATGCTGGGGCGTATTAATGAATATTAAGATGCGTTTGTTTGTAGGAGTAATTGATTGTTTTTTAGGATGAAGATGATGAAAAAAGGGCGGAGTAGGATCAAATCGGAAGAAAAACCAATGCTTTTTTTCATCGGGTTTATGCTTTTATATTTGGGAATCGTGGGTATACAAATTTAATAGATTTGATGGGATAGAAATATAATCTTTATGGGTACCAAGATAAAGGGGCACCATTAGTGTTTTGGGAGGTATAGAAAGAACACCCATGTAAAAAGTAAAAAGGAAATAAATTCATTATAAATCGATCACTAATGCGTAGTGTTGTAACTAAAAAGAATAAAGAATTAGTTATGAAAAAGTCCTAAATTCATTGAAATGGATAAATGGTTATTTGAAAAGTTAATAGATAGAAAATAATTGATTTACCGCATCTGGGGTATGATCCGCTGTTACCCGAGTACCATCCATTAAGAATGCAATGATGTTGATATCAAGTTCTTTCCGGTCACAATAAGCAATCATAAGTTTACCTAACTTAGTGTTGCGCTTGGTCCGTAAGAAAACTTCAGTTCCATCCTGCAATCATGATTGACGACAGTTTAATAAAGAGGCACGAATTGATGCTACTTAATAACGAATAAATTCCCAACCAAATATGTTCGACTCAAACTAAATTTATCATTAACACATCAGGAAGAAAAAAACAAATAGAAAATAAGAAGTTGTATGATTCGTATTCGGTATTCATACTAAAAACGTGATAACAAATTCTGATGGATGATCATAACATAACTGTGATGAATATACATCTAGGTACTACATAAATTCTCAAATTTTGAAAAAGTAAGCTATTAAGTCGTACATATTTATCTACCCATAATACAAGTTGCATTACTAATCTCCGAAACACCATAACATACAAACTTTAATAAGTACTAAAACGAAAGAAATCCTTAAACCCATATCTCAAGTATACCAACAAAATTATTAGTTAAGAGCATCATCTAGTGAAAGATTCAGATATAGATTTTCTCAAAATAAGAAGATGAAAGATTCAGAGATAGAAAAGAGGCTTTACGTACATTGCTCTTAACCTTAAGACTAATGAAACCAGCTTGTTTTGTTGCTTCTCCTGAATTACCAGACATATTTGGAACTTAAATTAGGATTTCTCTGCCACTAAATATTTTCTTACCTATGAGTTTTAAACAAATCAACAAAGGAGAAGAAGTTTTATATAGTGAGATATAGGAGAAACATGAAGCGTTTGAGTTTCAATTTTCTTGAGATCCGGCGTCTGTGTTTCAATTTTCTTGAGATTCGGCGTCTGTGTTTCAATTCATATACTACTACAGTAGAATAATATGTACACCACCCGAGGTGGATATTCATCATCTCCCCTAATCCTTAAACCATTTAATCAGTCGTCTCGATTTGTGATGACCGAGAATGTCCGGGTATAAGTAATGGAGCCTTTACGCCAGATTCTTAACACTTTTGTCATTGGTTGGGGGCTTTTGGATCAAGAGGGTGGAAAACTAGTACTCAACTAATAATTTAGATTTTTATATTTTATGGATCAAAATATCCTTTAAAGTCTACTCACTCGATATTTATATAAGGCAATGACTAAATACAACCCAGACATTGGTCAAATGCAACCAAGATTCTACTTTTAGAATTTTTATGTGTTATTATTAAGTATTTTTTTTAAGTTCTTTTCTTTCTAAGAGGTGGAAGAGAATAACCCGGTTGATGCGTAATGGTTATGCGTTTGTAATGGCATTGTATGTCCCGTTGGTCCCATTCTTATACCCTTTCCCGGGAGTCGATGGCTATTCATAGCTATTACCTTGACACTAAAGAAGAGTTCGACCCAATGCTTTATTTCTGTCCTAGTTGATCCTGATTCGACATTAGAAATATATTAATTCACCCATTATTTTTGTATCAATATACTCTGGCAACTCCAGTTCGATCTTTCATTAGTCAAAAGTTCAGCTTTCACTACTAGGAATCGATCAGTGTCTGTATAACCACAAGTCGTAGAATAACTAAAATGGATTAAAGATATGTCATAACCATTATTCATGCTAAAATAGATAGAACCTGTTGTGGGTGGGATATGTCAAGCTTATCAGTAACGGTGAAAAGCGCCTTTAGGAGTCATATCTATGAATTTTTTAGTAGAATCCATCTGAATTCCGCTTCTATTACGAGTATAGTCGAAGACTGAAGTCAATAACGAAGTATCAGATCTTCCTTTTGGCAAGGATTGCGTAGATCCCCGATGTTGATCCACGAGAAATTTTCAGTGAAAATATTATACAAACCATTGAATTTAGGAGCTGCTAGCTTGGGCTGACATCTTTAGAAGATTTTCTTAACAAAAGATAGAGCTCTGCCTTGTCGATTTTCTAGGACCTTCCAGTCCCGAAAAAGAGAGAATCTATAAGCTTAAGCATTCTTTTTTAGCCTTTAATTTACCAGAATTTAATGATTGTGGTTTATGTAAAGTTTTTTCCCCATCCATTAGAGTCAAAGGCCCGGAAAAGATCTCTTTTTAATTAAGAAACGAAATTCTTTTATTTAACTATCCCCTAGCTTCCCCAATCCTTATATTCTTTAGGACTTATTTGTGTCAGGTACTTTTGATTGCGAAGATACGTACGAGCCGAAACCAATAGCATTACAGGGAACAACTTTAGAAGAGCATCATCAATTAAAAAATAGAACTGGACCGAACGAAGTCAAAGGAGATTTAGGCTTATGATTTGTAAAAAAAAGATATCTTGGCATTCTCTTCTTCTTGCATTCAGAAGCAACTAACTTTATATTGTAATTCTTTTTTTTTACTTTTAATATTTAGATAAACTCTTGTTCATGGATCAAGGATCTCATTATCTGCAGGCTCAAAATTGCTAAATTTGAGGCCACCCAACATAATAGTTTTTCCACTTTCACCAATTCCTGCCCAACTAAAAGCGCCAAGTAGCCGATCTGATAGCTATGACAGGCCTAACCCATCTGAAGAAGGAGTACTCAAAACCAACTAATTAAGTACAACCCAAAAAGTCAAGTCAAACACTAATTATGACCTAAAAATAACTTACCAAACATAACTAACACATTTTATTAATCGTGCGATTATATTATCTTTCTCTTCCTCTGTATTAAATATACTACTTTGCAAACCCTAATAACACTATTCCACGAGAGATTAAACTTAAGAAAATCTAAGGCCAAACCTTAATTGCTTTTTGGTCCGACATTTTTGTTCGATCTTAAAGTATAACAGTCGTTCTTGAATCTTTTTGTGCCTCCAACTTCAGTGAGAAGATTTTTTTAATTTTCTATCAAACTTTCATTAATGATATGTTATGTTAGCATAAACGGTTAAGGTGTTATTTTAATGAGTCAACTAATAAATTCATTACAATCTAGAACCATATACTGTATTTTTTAAGTGACTAACTACAACAAGAAAAAAACAAAAATTGGCAGGAACAAATGATATTCTCTATGATCATAATTTGTAAAACCCGGTGGTAACAAAGACGGATTTTGGGGGGATTTTGGAGAGAGGGTTTTGGAGTACGCATCTTTTAAATTAATTTCTTCCACTTAGGTAACTATTTTCATCTTGAGAGGATGATTTTTTTCTCACTCTCGATCGATCAGGAGCATATTAGGAGATTAGATTTTAAAGCATATTAAGAAATAAATACTGAAAAAAATATTAAAATTAAATAATTCAACAGGGTTTGGGTTGTATTTAACAAAATTGTTGAAAGCAAGTTGGTTGTATTTTTGTAATTACATATTCATAGCGATTGTATTTAGTCTGGGTTGTAGTTAAACCAATTATGGGTTACATTTAGTCACTTCCTTATACAACTAACCTAATGATTCACTAGTTTCACTATAAATATCCAAAACTCTAAAATCCCTAAACCCCAATTTCTTTTATGATTGTTGAACGTGAAATTATACGGATTTTGGACACTTTATTACTAAAACTGTATCTTGGATATAGTTACAACGACAGTCACAGGTGAATAAAAAGATTTTGAAGATTGGAAAAATGACACTCAACCCTTAACACTTTCTTTTACATTCTTTGAGTCTCTGTCATCAAATGTACCTGAGTTTGCTGGAAACGAAGAATCTCATGTACCCAAAAGATTAGAGCATGGTTTTCGCTTCTTTCTACGTATGTATAAAAACAAAATATCAGTCTGTAAGACCTTCGTTCGTCCACACCAGTAGGATACAAATGAAATATTCACTTTCAGAGTTCAAAAAGTGAAATGCAAATTTCTCCAGCGTACATAAGGCGATGAAACTCACCATGTCACCCTTAACTAAATAACAAAGAAATGAAACCTTCCATTACCATCAGAGTGATGGTAAAATACAATATTCCTCTGCCATTTCAGTAACAATGAAATTCAACATTTCTCTATTAACTAAGTAGTGGTGAAATGGAACTTTACCCCAATATTGAAAAGAATATGGTATCTACTAGCCACGTTAACAATAATCATTAATTCGGAATAAAATTAAAACGATACCATTGAATTCACTTCCAAATTTTCTTATTGGATTAGCTAAAAAAAATGAAACCTCAGTTGCTTGACTGAAGCGTACCTTGGAAGAATGAAAAAATATGAATATTTGGTAGGGATCGAAAAACCAACAATGGTTCGTATTGATAATTTCTAGTTTATATGTTGTTATACACATCTTTTATTGTATATTTGTAAAGGGCACTTCTCAAATACTCGTGAAATCCATTTGATAATTAATAAATACAAGAAATTTTCGTATTATCAAAATCTTTGAATTTTTTGGTCGTACAATGTATAAATCAAAGTTTTAGTTCTACCATTGAACTTTTCAAATCCAGTTTTATTTGGAAATCAAGATATCATGTTTTCACATTATCCAGAACCACTATGAGTTAGAAATGGATTTAATATTTCTGTTTCTGTCTGGTGAGCGAGAAATATCACTTTCTTGTTTACTAAAGATAATGAGAATGCAAAATAAAATCCTAGAGTTTGCAAAATATTTATTCCAAATATTACTTTGTTAAAGCATGGCCTTGCTATTACTTCATGAGCTAATAACATAAAAACAAGCATGTTTAACAAGAAACCGATAACATAAAATCAAACAGGTGTAACATTTCAAGCTCTTCTTGAATTTGTTGTATAACTAGAAAATAAAAAGAAAATACTTGAAATACAAAATATTGACAATGTAAGACTAAGAGCTATGAAAGTCAGTTCTTGCGCTTCTTCTTTTTTATGTAGGGTGCCATCAAAGTTATGACAAACACATAATCGTCGAAATCAGGGAAAACATCTGATCTTCCAAGGTTGTCATAATTTCAAGAATCTTAAGTAAATGAGCCTTTTTGGAAGGGATTATTGACTCATCTTCAGCTCCAGAGCAGACTACAAACTTCTAAATAATGTGGTACGTTCATTTACTAAACCAAATAAGAGTTTATTTTATCAAGAAACTTCAGAATACCATTGACGCTAATAAATTTTTCTTAGGTAGTCGATCGCCCATTCAAATTGACGCTAATAACTTTTTCGTCGGCCTTTGGGGCAATCTAAAACATCAGGAGATGTACCGAAGACATGGTATTATTTAGTTACAACATAACCTCCACAATTAATTGTTGACCAATACTTTGCAACAAAATTAATCAAAATTGATAGACTCTGAATGCTACCGTGGAATTCAAAAGGAGAATTAGTAATTCAGTCTTAACTTTATATAACTACTTCTAATTGGATAACCTAAAATACTTGACCCTAATTGTTAAATGTTTACATTCATCACAAAATAAAAAAAAAATCAAAACCACTTGAAAACTAAAAATAATAAAACGCAAATATCAAAATGAACATGAGTAAACCACTTCGTGAACATTATAAAAGTAACTGTTAGAGTACTGCTCGGTCGAACTCGCAAGAGTTGCTATCTCAAGCTTGTTTGTCAAGTTTAGTTGCCAAAATTATTAGTCTTGATTTCTAGTCTACTGATAGCTAAGTCTCGGACTAGGATAGAAAGTGTAGTTGAGCTCTAGACTCCACGGTGTTCATCATGCAAAGACGAAGAACTACTCAAGGAACTGGTGGAACTTCATCGACAAATAGGTATGTAGAGACTTGAACTTATCTATCACTCAAAAGTCTACTTTATCTCCTATCTTGAGACAAAAGTCGTATTGCTATATAGACTATGATTATACACATGTACTATTTCGAGTTGAGTTTATCGCAGTTATCTATTTCTCGAAATATGTGTTCGTAAGCTTTCGAATTGTCCAAGTTCATCTTTACTAGTGAAGAAAGTCATATTAGTTTCAATCACTTGAAAATCGCTTTGACGAAAAATAGTTTGTGAAAAATAACTATATAACGTTCTCTAAGAATATTTCAATGATTGAAATGAGAGTTTAGAATACATAACCATGGTTGGATATAAACATTGTGAGACAAATCATATGTGTGTAAGTCCAATATCCTTGAACCAAAGTATGCGTACTTTTCTTCTCAGGATAACCGGAACTAAAGTCCGCCTACCAGTACGCGCACAGCCGGAAGTTCACATCCGTGAATTTCTGCTGGAGTTTGTGAACTGAAAACAAACTTAATCCGAGTACTTCAGTCCGCGTACCAGTATGCGTACTTAAGTAGGTTATTTTCTAAAAACAGTTTAATTCATGAACTAAGACATTTATATATTAAGGAATGCAATCTTTGCAAACCTTGGCTATAATGTTCATGAATCGGTTCGAGTGAATCAAAATTGTTTTTGTTTCGATTGTGTCTTTTATACTTCTATGAGATTTAAGCAATTGAACAACTCTCTAACTAGTTCATTTGAGTCATTTGAACTAGTTGTGGTAAAGAAGAATAAGGTTAATATGATAGTGCTCATATGGCTAACCTATGGTTAACTACCGTTGAACCAACGACTTGTACACGTTTAGGTACGGTTACTCAAACCTAAATGAAGTTACATTTCATGTGTGTATAACAATCGAAGTTCAATATAACGGTTGAAAGATGGTAGCTTGAATCTAATCAGTTTTTCATCTAACGGTGAATATTGAATACTTTGTTACCAAGGTAACTAAGATTGCAAACCCTGATTTGAAGACTATATAAAGGAGAACTCTAACAACTGGGAAACCTAATCCCCACACCTCCTATGTGATACTAGTTGTAAGTTAGAGTCGATTCTCCTTTAACCTTAGGTTTCTATCGAGACCCTGTAGGTTAACGACTTAAATACTTCATTGGGATTGTGAAGCCAGACGCAACTATTTTCTCTGTAGTTGCGTGATATGATCTTGCTGTTTCTATCGTATTTGAGTACAATCGTAAGACTGTCTTGAGATTAATTTCTCCTATAGGAAAGATAGAAAAGTAGTCACAAACACCTTCGTCTCATCGTTTGTGATTCCACAATATCTTGTTTCGCTAGTCGATTAAGATTATTGTGAGGTGATTGATATTTCTAGGCTGTTCTTTGGGAATATAAGTATGGTATATCAATTGGTTCCTGTTCACGTTGATTTATCAAAAGACGGAACAAAACCCGTAGGTATTTCTGTGGGAGACAGATTTATCTATTCCTGTAGACTTTTCTGTGTGAGACAGATTTGTTTATTAAAGTCTTCGACTTTGGTTTGTAGTAACTCTTAGTTGTGGGTGAGACCAACTAAGGGAATCAAGTGCGTAGTATCCTGCTGGGATCAGAGACGTAAGGAGGGCAACTGTACCTTGGTTCAGTGTAAGATTGATTGGGGTTCAACTACAGTCCAGACCGAAGTTAGTTTGTAGTAGGATAGTGTTTGTAGCTGCTTAATACTTTGTGTGTTCAATTTGGACTAGGTCCAGGGGTTTTTCTGCATTTGCGGTTTCCTCGTTAACAAAACTTCTGGTGTCTGTGTTATTTCTTTTCCGCATTATATTTTGTTATATAATTGAATATCACAGGTTGTGCGTTGAATCGATCAATTTGTAAATCCAACCTTTGATTGTTGATTGAAATTGATTGATCCTTGAACATTGGTCTTTGGTACCATTCAAGTGATTTCTCTTGTATTCAATTAGACTCACAGATTTCTATTTGGTTGAGTAAGTATTGAATCGAGAAATTGAGATATAAGTCTTTGATATACTTTTTATTAAGGTTGAGTATGACTGTCTAGCTGATTCTCTTAAAAGTATATTGGAGTTTGTCCATATAGATTGCTAAGCGAAATATTGGGTGTGGTTGTTAGACCCCCGCTTTTTCAATGGTATCAGAGCAGGCTAACACGTTAAAGACATTATAAGTCTGTGTTTATAGCGATATGACTCTATAGACAATAGGAATATCTCAGATAACGCAACATCAGGTCAGATTCTTCCTAATGGGTTTCAAAATCCTGAAACTTCCAAGAAAAACTCTATTTCCGATCTTTTAACTGAATCTGCATTCAACTAGGAAAAATCTCTTGATGAACAGTTGGATGATCATTCAGATGAGAGTGATACAGAAGAAGGGAAAAGTATTGATGACGAAGTCTCTCAATGTATCAAGATCTTTGACCATGCTTTGAAAGAAAAAAGGTCAACTGCTTGCTTGAGCAAATATTTGGCACCTCTCTGTCAAGAAAACAGAAAGTTAAGAAAACTCTTTAAAGGTTATGATTGTGGGTATAAACTCTTACAATCTATCATTAAAGATCGAGAAGAAGATGTACTCTAAAAAAGGTCCGAATGTGATAATCTTCTTCGAAATCTCCTTGTGTTGAAAGAAAGACTTGTGATTGACACATTTATGTGTCTATTTTGTTCTCAATGTTATGTATTGTTAGACTCGATTAAGTACTTATTGTGTTATTTTGTGTTCTTGTAGGAAATTTTAGAGAAATAAGCCCTTGCGGCGAAATGGGCTCAAAAACCAGTGTTGTACACCCCGGAGAAATGTACCGTAGGCACCCCCAGAAATGCACGGAAAGCGTCCCAGAAATGTCCCGGAGGAACCCAGAAAAATTACTATTTCCACCCCAATTGATATTCGCACCCCAGCACTCTAGATAAGGGGCACCTTCTTCAACAATTTGAATTTGTGTTTTTGGCGGGAAATGAAGTTTTCAACTGGCAGAATTTTGATTGTCAAAATGAATGGGTTAGAGTGCGATTCAATCGCTGAAAATTGGCAGAAAGATGTGATTTGGCATAAGGAACAAAGTTTGGGTGGTGGTTTCGATCAAATTTGGATGGAATACGTGTTTTAATTCTCGAGTTCAAAACAGGGCAAGCATGCACTGGAGGATGATAATCACGCGTCATGGAGAGTTATGGACGTGTTTTGATGATGTGGAATGGCTCGAGCATCACTTTGGGTCGTGAAGAATCGATTTGGAGCGTGGAGGGAGGAAGTTTACGCAAGAAATTCCAAGTTTGGTAAGAAAATATTGTTATTCACTGCCCGCATAATGAAGAATTATATTGGAGTTATTGGCGAGATTTGGAGCTGTTGTTGGGTATAAATAGGCTCTTTGGGTCTACTAGAGAGGGTGTCGAGAGTTTTGGGAGCTAGGGAGAGCTAGAGAAGACGAAATCATAGTTTAACAAAACTCTGTTTCTGCTGCTGCATGAAGATGAACACGAAGAACAATAGACTGTAAGAGACTGTCGTTCTTCAACAGTGATAGCGACAGTGGAGTGTGGGTCGTAGTTTCCCAAAGATTACAGCATTTCATATGTATCGTTCTTGTTTGACGCTTCCTGTGGGTCGCACATTAGCTGTTTACACCATTTTCTCTTCTTCTCATCATTCGTAAACCATTTTTGAGCCATAATAAATTATTTTGAGAGCATTTATACTATGATGAGCTAATTCCCTCGTAACCAAGGCAATGGAGGAAGCTATTCACGCAACATAAATGGGTAACTATTTCATTTAATTATATAATTCACCTAATCGTTGCTTTTGCAGAGTTTTAAATTATTTGAATGATTGTCTTAATTATTTGTTATTCAGTTTGATAGGTTATGATTGGTTTAATCTCTTGATAATCTATGCTTAAGGTTTACAAATAATGTTTGAGAATCTGTATGATTGATAGTGAATTAAAGATAAAAGAGGACTTAAGAATTGAATAGAGTTTTGAAATATTTATCACTCAAGTGGAATCTAGTGTCTTGGTTACCTCTCGCACCCATTGTTAATAATTTTTTATATAATTTTATTAAATCTAAAAATTTCATTTCCTTCACAAGTCTGAAACGAATCCTATTTACTACAATCACTATCAAAAACAATAATCATTTTGGCGCCGCCGACGCGGATTTGTGCTTAGGTAGAATTTTTAGGTTTTTATTATTTTTTTTACTATTATTTGTTCCTTTTTACGTTTCTTTTTGTGTCTTTGATTTACAGGTTCGAAGTGGAATACTAAGGACTTGGGAACAAAAAGCTTAAAGCTAAAAGCTAAAAGAGAAGAAAAAAAAGACATAAATTTTTTTTAGGATTTATAAATAGGCTTTATTTTTCATAATTTTTGTAATTTTTGGACTTTTTATTTGGACTTTATTCTGGACAATTGGACTTTTTTTTAACCCTACGGAAGGGAATTATTATTAAAAAAAAATAATTATATAAACTGTGTGCAGGGAAGGACGACGATTACTATATCGTCTCGGCCCCTCGGGTTCGTACATGACATAGGAGTCGTGGCCCGAGTCGACTTCAACGGTTCATCCCCCGTCTGGTACGGGAGGTAAGTCCATCGAAACACTCGCGAATCTTCTGTGAGCGGGTTTACTGTATTCCTTAAGGTGATTCATTGATTGAGGATGAATTTGGACTGTTTTTAAATTCCTAGTAAAGGGAAAGGCCTGGCCAATACAAGATAAGGGTTCGGATTTCATCACCGCTCCCTTCTTGCCCGCCTTAGGTAAACGAAACCTAACGCGAACCCAAGCTTTAAAATTTGGAATAACGATAGGGTAACGAGCTTAATAGGAAACTCGTTCGAAAAATATTGGTTGCTCTTTAAGCACACTTCAAAGTTCATGATGGTTTCTGTGAGTTGAATGCGTGACTGCGCCGCCTTCTAATGCGGTGAGGCCTTGCGTATCAAAGCTTTACTAAGCTTCCCTCGCCTCGATTCAACTTACATTAGCTCGGATTGATTCCAGAGGGGTGTGCTCAAATTGTAACGAATTCCTTTTCGAAGGAATATAAGCTGGTCTAGAAAACAATCTAAGTGAAGCCATCATGCTTTTTGTTTGCTAGAAATCTTTAGGTTTGTTTTGGTAGAGTCGAGTCGGCCTTGTTTGCGGTTGTGTAGAATTCCCTTGCAATTAAGAATGTCGAACTGGTATGATAGAAGCTAATACAATGAGTATCGACCTGAATTTGAATATGGACGTCATCAGTTTTATGACCATGGTGGGAATAGTAGTTGGGAACGCCAACCTTTTCAAGGTTATGGTTCATACCATGGTGAGCCCAATTACTATCCACACGCGAATTGGTCTTACGAGAAAGAAAATCAGGAACGCTGTAGTACTGGTTACTCGTTTTTGGAAACTAGTCCTGATTATGATATTTCTGAACCTGTTCCATCTCTATAAGAGACCCAACAACGGATTGAAAGGACGTATAAACATTTAGTTGCAATGAATAGTTCAAAAGAAGAGTGTACACGATATTCTGAGATGATAAACGAGAGTGGTGAACGTATAAGTGTTATGCACGTCTAGAGGCAGAAAATGAAAAGTTGGCTAATGCTGCTCGAAATAATCTAAATTTCCAAAATAGGGTTTCTAATTCTACCCTTGATATCAATAGTGAATATTTGCCTAATTTAGAGGACGAGGTTAGAATTGGTAACACTACTTGTTTTGATAAGGTTCGATCATTTTCATATTATTATAGTGATGATTATGATGAGGATAGTATTGATGAAGAACATGAAATATGTAGGCATAGTGATCAGGAATTTGTTACTCCGATTGAGCTTTATAATGATAGTGTTGTTTCTAATACAAATCCAAATAATTTTAATAATTATTCACCTATTCAAAAGGATGTGGATTTGACTAGAGATACCACCGTTTTAGACGATGTATTTCATGATCCTTTAGCCTGCAATATGTTAGATAATCCATTATTTGATGTGCCTATCAGTGAATCGGAGGAGGTAACTATGATTAAAACCTTAGTTTATGAGCCTTTCTCTGATAATCCTTTATATGATTGTGATGATGGTTTAGAGGAAAGAGTTTACCCTGAGAATACTGTTTTAGAATCTAGCGATTTAGAAACACTAGTCTTAGAAGATGATAAACTCGTAGAAATGAGTGAGGATGAACCCAACTTAGAAGAATCTATTGACCATTTCCATGAATCTGATGACCTAGAAATTAGGGAAGTTGTGACTAGTCTTTCTACAGACACAGAAAACTCTAAGTTTGGGGGTGATTATCATTCTCCGTGTGCCTTAACTCTTAGAAAGTACCCTCCTGTAGGACTTGACATTTGTGCCTCAACCATCTTACAAGATTATATTCATACACGTTTTCCCGAACCTAATGATGTCCAGAAAGAAGCTCAGTTGTTAGAAACCCATCCTCTGGTTGATGTGGTTAACCCAGGCTATGATACCAAGATTGACTTTGTTTTCCCACCAAAAACTTTTCAACCAATTGTGGGAACTTTTGATTTTAAGATGTGTCGGTTATTAAGTTTTGAGACTAAACCTAATCACTTTAGGATATTAGGGTCGACACATTTTCTTAAGGAAGACCACCTCTTTCACTGTGGTCAACTATGTAAGTCATATCTGATTGACTTAGAGGATCCGCAATTATTTAGGTTATTACTTCGTGATTCTACGTTCGTATTTGAGTTTTTACAGACTCTAAGACCTAGTGATTCGGATCCCATCTATGAAGAAACACAGCCAATGAAAATATTATATTTAGACCCTTTCATAGAACCTGAACCGCAATTAGCGATAGTTTTCAGGAAACTAGGTAAGGGCATGCTTTTCTTGTCCATTTTCTTGGTTCACTGCAGTTTCCTATGGTAAGCTCTATTTGGTTTTGAAGACCCACAATTATTTTGACTGTTACTTTATGGTTCGAGTTGACCAATCCTTTTCTAAGTCTGGATGAAGACTTTAAACTTAGCGCTTCTTGGGAGGTAACCCAATCTCATGCAACACGGTAATATCATTCCTTAACTCTTTTGCTTCAAATAGTAACCGTTTCTCCTTGTTCATGCTTTTAATTTCATCTAAGTGGATGGGAACATCTTGGTTATAGGAGTTGAGGAACCAATCTGATTAGATGGAAACATCGAAAGAGTCTATTCATAAAAGCACATAGCTCAGGTGTTAGAAATAACATGATAGTTGCACCATATCTCGTTGAGTCCTTTTCATTTCTTTTTTATTTTATTTTTCATTTTAAACTATGTTTCTCTAAGTGATTAGGTGGGGCACACGTTTCAAGTTGTTACCACTGCTAGGGTGAATTAGAGTGACTGAGTTACTAAAAAAAAAGACCGGACTAGTTAGACAAATCGGAATAAGTATTAACACTTGGATAGAAATATGCGTGTGTTCTCCCTATTTCCGTCGCCTAAGCAAGCGTGGAATGCAGGACCCATGGGAACTATCGTGTAATCTGCTGACAAGAAGCATGCGCTTGGATCAAAAAGATATATTCATGTCGATAAGTTAAAAAAAAAAAGGTTATTGTTCTGTATAGTCAACTGCTGGTTCCCTTGTATATGCCAGTTGTGTTGATATTAGTCAGACCGTTATCGCAGTCCATTAGGATAGGTTCATTCTGGCAGTGGCCTTCAGACAGATATGTGAAACATCGATCATTTGGTTAACATCAAAACCATCTACATTTTTCTATTTCCATCTCCTTTTTCTATCCATATGATTAGTTTGACTCCGAATATGATGTCCATAGTGCAACTATCTGAGTAGAGCTCTGTCACTTTATATGAATTTTAGTATGCTTGAGTGAAAACTAGTGTACAACAATTGGAATTTCGCATCAGGGTTCTTCCTCCCATAAGCAATAAGTATGCCAACCAATGAGGTTATTTAGTACCTTCCAAGGTTCTGCGTAGATAGCTAGGGTCTGGAGTAAAGGTTTTGTGGGTACACCTCTGGTAAACCCCCCGGAGACAACACTCCGCCACTAGGGCCACCTAGGGGTTCAAATGATTTTCCTTTCTAGAATAAATTTGCTCGAGGACTAGCAAATAATAAGTTTGGGGTATTTGATAGACGCATTTATGTGTCTATTTTGTTCTCAATGTTCTGTATTGTTAGACTCGATTAAGTACTTATTGTGTTATTTTGTGTTCTTGTAGGAAATTTTAGAGAAATAAGCCCTTGCGGCGAAATGGGCTCAAAAAGCAGTGTTTTACACCCCGGAAAATGTACCGTAGGCACCCCAGAAATGCACCGGAAGCGTCCCAGAAATGTCCCGGAGGAACCCAGAAAAATTTCTATTTCCACCCCAATTGATATTCGCACCCCAGCACTCTAGATAATGGGCACCTTCTTCAACAATTTGAATTTGTGTGTTTGGCGGGAAATGAATTTTTCAACTAGCAGAATTTTGATTGTTAAAATGAATGGGTTAGAGTGCGATTCAATCGCTGAAAATTGGCAGAAAGATGTGATTTGGCATAAGGAACAAAGTTTGGGTGGTGGTTTCGATCAAATTTGGCTGGAATACGTGTTTTGATTCCCGAGTTCAAAACAGGGCAAGCATGCACTGGAGGATGATAATCACGCGTCATGGAGAGTTATGGACGTGTTCTGATGATGTGGAATGGCTCGAGCATCACTTTGGGTCGTGAAGAATCGATTTGGAGCGTGGAGGAAGGAAGTTAACGCAAGAAATTCCAAGTTTGGTAAGAAAATATTCGGAAAATATTGTTATTCACTGCCCGCATAATGAAGAATTATATTGGAGTTATTGGCGAGATTTGGAGCTGTTGTTGGGTATAAATACGCTCTTTGGGTCTACTAGAGAGGGTGTCGAGAGCTAGGGAGAGCTAGAGAAGACGAAATCAGAGTTTAACAAAACTCTGTTTCTGCTGCTGCATGAAGATGAACACGAAGAACAATAGACTGTAAGATACTGTCGTTCTTCAACAGTGACAGCGACAGTGGAGTGTGGGTCGTAGTTTCTCAAAGACTACAGCATTTCATATGTATTGTTCTTGTGTGACGCTTCTTGTGGGTCGCACATTAGCTGTTTACACCATTTTCTCTTCTTCTCATCATTTGTAAACCATTTTTGAGCCATAATAAATTATTTTGAGAGAATTTATACTATGATGAGCTAATTCCCTCGTAACCAAGGCAATGGAGGAAGCTATTCACGCAACATAAATGGGTAACTATTTCATTTAATTATATAATTCACCTAATCACTGCTTTTGCAGAGTTTTAAATTATTTGAATGATTGTCTTAATTATTTGTTATTCAGTTTGATAGGTTATGCTTGGTTTAATCTCTTCATAATCTATGCTTAAGGTTTACGAATAATGTTTGAGAATCTGTATGATTGATAGTGAATTAAAGATAAAAGAGGACTTAATAATTGAATAGCGTTTTGAAATATTTATCATTCAATTTTGCATAATAGTGGAATCTAGTGTCTTGGTTACCTCTCGCACCCATTGTTAATAATTTTGTATATAATTTTATTAAACCTTTAAATTTAATCTTCACAAGTCCGAGAGTTTGAACCTCATTACTACAACCCACAAAAAATATTTAATCAACTTGCAGAATCTGAAGCAAGATATGACTCTCAGCAAAAATGTTTTAATGACAAGGAACTCAGTCTTCTCGCCAAAGAAAAATCTTTGAAGACTGATCTCGCTGCTGCCCTTAATAAGGTGAAATCACTGGAAGAGAATCTAAGTAGGTTCAATTATAGTTCTACAAAATTATCTTCTATGATTGGAGCATGTAAAGAACATCGTGATACACGTGGTCTGGGATATAAAGGAATAGACGCTCCAGGAACTAGATCAATTTTGTTAGTGCTAATGATAACTCTTCATGTGAAAAACCTTTTTCAGCAAGTAATGTTCCTAGGAACAAGGATTGTGGTCCTTCGAAATCTACTCACATGAGAACAGTCAAGAACAATTCCTTTAACTGTTATTATTGCGAAAATAAAGGACATCCTGAATGGAGATGTCGTTTCCGACCAAGGAATGAGAAACTTCATAACATTCTTGTCTGGATGTCTACAGAAGTAATTAAACCTGTTTCTCATCTTGCTAGAGTAAAAGGCACTGTATGCAATCAAGAAAAATGTTGTGATTAGCCATTTCTTAGTTATGATTTTGAGACTAAAGACGCCTACAGTAGTAGCAGGAAGAATGTTAGATGGGCAACTGACTCTTCAAATATCTTTGAGAAGAGAAAAAGGCATCGGAGAAAGAAAAAAAGTTCAATTTTTTTTACCCTATCCGAAGAAGGTCTTTAATCCAATTTTTCTACTCCAGACTTTATTCATATCAATAATTGAGTCTCGAAGCTCAAGATCAGTATAAACAGACTCAAACGGAGCATTAAGAAGGCAAGGAAAGCAGCAGGCTCAGGTATATCTTGTCCTCCTTTGTTTAAATCTCTTTCAACTAATTCTAGTGATTTTTATGAAAATCCTTATAAAGGGAAGATAGAAGAAGTCAATATTCTTGATAAGCAAGACGCTCATTAAAATATAACTTGACTACTCAATGTAACATCCTTCTTATAATTATGGAAGGATGCTCTTGATTCTCAAGAAGTTTTTTTTTCTCCTTGAGATAGTAGTCGTTGTTTTTTTGCCCGTTTTCCTGTACTTTTTGATGATAATAAAAATTGTTGAGCCTTGATCCAGTGCTTTACATAATGTAATGATGAT
This sequence comes from Papaver somniferum, assembly GCF_003573695.1. Taxonomy (NCBI): domain Eukaryota; kingdom Viridiplantae; phylum Streptophyta; class Magnoliopsida; order Ranunculales; family Papaveraceae; genus Papaver; species Papaver somniferum. Next base: position 3,371,009 of record NW_020622934.1, read on the forward strand.
GATCACCTTCTCTTGAGAATAATTTCTTGGTTGATTGCCTTCCCTTCAATTAGTTATTGATTATCAACAATCATATTATGTTCTTTTGAACTAAGAATGTCATTATCCTGGATAAAATGGGTCCTTGAGTTTCTTCAAGACTTCTTTTTAAATTTAGATCCACTACTCTCTTGGTCGTATACCAAGTTTGTAACCGAAGCACACGTACACCTGACTTGCACAGAACATATACGAGTTTCCCTAGGGTTCCTATGAAACTCTCATATATATATATATATATATATATATATATATATATATCATACTTCTCCTTGATACACACCGAAACGTCAAAAGGTTCATCAGAATTTTTGTGTGCACAATGGATGGAAGAAACAAGGATGACGAAGTTAAGAAGGGTAAGACTATCGAGTTTCACAAGAACCCTGTTTTCATAACCTGCTATCATGTTGTTGGTCATGAAAACAAACTACCAGTTCAAATGTCATTACAACTGGTAGGAAATCTTCGAGATTTTGAGGTCATACGTGAACAACTTGGAATTGCAACAAGGAATCTTGATATTCTGAAAAACGAACCGAAGAAAGCAACTGATGAGCTCGTCCATGTTCAATCTCTGGTTGCTGACTATGTTTAATGTTTTTCAATTATGTTCTCTAAGTGTTGTTTTATTTTGTCTAGGAAACTTCTTATGAGAATTTTATTCTTGTATTTTTTAGAAGGATTACTAGGGCTTGGAAAAGCCATTATTGTGATTACACATAGCTATGTCCAACGTCTTCATCTTCATTTTTTTTTAGATTTATTTACTTAAATTCTAAAGTTGTTTGGAAGATGATTTTGTAGTATTAATCTTTATGATTTTATATATTGCATTTTTCATGGGATATGTGTGTTTGCGTCCGTGAACTATGATTGTCCCATACGTGGTCAAAAGTTAAGTCTTTCGTATGTCGATATGCAAGTATTGATAAAGGATTGAATGAACTTTTGACAAAAACAAAAGATAAGCTTATTGTATGTCATTATGCAAATACTGATGAAAGTTAGGATGAGCTTTTATTTACAAAGATTATGTCTATTATATGTCATCGTGCAAATGGTGATGAGAAAAATAAAATGAATCTTTGTCTATTCCACAATATTTATCTTCCCTGATCCACATTTTTATGTATGTACTGTGCAGCTCCGTAAGTTCTCTTGTTGAGCATTTCCGATTAAATTAATCATGGGTTCTCTTGTGGTTAATTTAATTGAGTATTTGGATACAAATTCATACTCTTATATGATTTTTTAATGTCCAAAGAAATCCTTGTTTTCTTGTAAAAGTAAGGTCGCTCTTGTTGTTCTCTCGAGAATGACATTTTATGGGGGAGAGTTATTAATTGAACTTGTGCTTAATTGCTAAATCTTTGTGGGGAGGGCGGATGTGGAATATTATAGGGGTTATCTTGTATCTTTATAAACTGCTTGATGAAAGCATTTAGCTTCGGCTTTATGATTGCATCTAAAAAGTTGATATGTACTTTCTGTTGGTCATGAAGTGTCTCTATGGAAATTTCATGAGGATCCCACTAATTTTCGTACGTTTGCCAATTTTATTGACAAAAAGGGGGAGAACTAATGTGTAGTTCGCACTAAAAATACATATGATTTTCGGATCATTATGTAAGGAGGAGTGGTTTTAATGTGAGATGAAGTATTGACTAAGGGGGAGTGATACATATCACCATAGTATTGTTGTCGAAGTTGTGTGCTAAGTAATAATACTATGACACAGTGTAACAATAACCGAGAGCTTTTGTTTTCTCATTGTTATGGTTATGTATCTTCAACAACGATGATGCTACATTGAATATCGTTGGAATCATTGGAGTGCTTGGAAGTGACGAAGATTTCGAGTAATGTTGAAGAACCAAGAAGATCATGCATATGGAAGAGAAGCTGCAAAGTTTATTTATTTTGTATTCCACATGTATTAATAGTTTTGTCACTAAAATTGACAAAGGGGGAGATTGTTAGAGCACTGCTCGGTCGAACTCGCAATATTTTCTATCTCAATCTTGTTTGTCAAGTTTAGTTGCCAAAACTATAAGTCTTGATTTCTAGTCTACTAATAGCTAAGTCTCGGACTAGGATAAAAAGTATAGTTGAGCTCTAGTCTCCACGGTGTTCATCATGCAAAGACGAAGAACTACTCAAGGAACTGGTGGAACTTCATCGACAAAAAGGTATGTGGAGACTTGAACTTATCTATCACTCAAAAGTCTACTTTATCTCCTATCTTGAGACAAAAGTCGTATTGCTATATAGACTATGATTATACACGTGTACTATTTCGAGTTGAGTTTATCTTACTTATCTATTTCTCGAAATATGTGTTGGTAAGATTTCTCTTTGTCCAAGTTCATCTTTACTAGTGACGAAAGTCATATTAATTTCAATCACTTGAAAATCGGTTTGACGAAAAATAGTTTGTGAACAACAACTATATAACGTTCTCTAAGAATGTTTCAATGATTGAAATGAGAGTTTAGAATACATAACCATGGTTGGATACAAACATTGTGAGACAACTCATATGTGTGTAAGTCCAATATCCTTGAACCAAAGTATGCGTACTTTGCTGCTCAGGATAACCAGAACTGAATTTCTGCTGGAGTTTGTGAACTGAAAACAAACTTAATCCGGGAACTTAAGTCCGCATACTGATCGAAATTTTGATAGTGGTAAATAGGTTATCGTTGACTCGGACTTGTTGAGAAATTGTTGAAAGACTAAATAAAGAAAATAAGAAAAATATATACAAATATGATGACAGGATGAGAGAGGCTGGGACTCAGGATTCCACTGTTTTTCATGTTCATGGGGTTCAGAAATTAATTGTAGACATTTAAAGCTCAAAACAAAGGAAATATCAACTCTATTCTTTGCCAAAGTAGATTTCATAAAATATTACGCGTAGGTCATAAGCATGGCGCGTCAAAATTACTTAGAACTGAGCATGCTCCATCAAACAAAGTCACGAGTAGTTAATAGAAATCATAATTTGTTAAAAATCGATGCAAATAGTAAATAAACAATTAATTGAATCACCCCAATGGTGAAATCCAGCTTCCTCCATTGTCCCAATGTTGGGGATTAGCTCATCACGTCGAAAACACACTTAAAATACTTATTCATGGCTCAAAAAGTGGTTTACAAATGATGAAAAGTGAGAAAATTATTAAAGCAGTGATTTTCTTTTCTCTTCCAAAACTCTCGCCAAATGTGCTCTCTAGCTCTCTATTTATACACAAAAATATACATCACTCAAATATATTCTTCCATAACTCCAAAATCTTGTTCTTTTTAATTAAAATATCTTCAAGAATTTTTCCTTCTCTTTATTCTATATATGTCTTTACTAAACTCATATCTTCTTTAATTCGCAGAATAAAATCCAAGATAAAATCTTCTAAGGATATCTTTCTTGTTTAATACAAGATAACTTCCGTTTTCTTCAAAACTTCATGTTTGTAAGGCAAGAAGATATTCTTATCTCAAAGATAATAAATTCTTTACCGCTGAAACCAAATTTCCCGCCAATTTTTCTTTTCAAATCAAGGAAGAAGATGGACCCCCTTAACCAGTAATGGGGTGCGATTAGCAGTTGGCTCCCTGGGGTGCCCCTTATCAATTAGGTGACCCTTATCCAAAACTGAGAGTCCGAATAACATGTGTCCTACGGGTGCCTATACCAACTTTTCGAGCCGAATTTTCCAAAAATACCTACAAACACATAAAACAACATAATAAGTAGAAAATCGAGTACCAACAATACTGAAAATTGAGGACAATTCAGTCACAAAAATGTGTCTATCACGTACCAGTATGCGTACTTAAGTAGGTTATTTTCTAAAAATAGTTTAATTCGTGAACTAAGACATTTATATATTAAGGAATGCAATCTTTGCAAACCGTATCTATAATGTTAATGAATCGATTCGAGTGAATCGAAACTTTTTTTGTTTCGATTGTGTCTTGTATACTTCTATGAGATCTAAGCAATTGAACAATTCTCTAACTAGTTCATTTGATTCATTTGAACTAGTTGTGGTAAAAAAGAATAAGGTTGATATGAAAGTACTCATACGGCTAACCTATGGTTAACTACCATTGAACCAACGGCTTGTACACGTTTAGGTACGGTTACTTAAACCTAAATGAAGTTACATTTCATGTGTGTATAAAAAGCTAAGTTCGATCTAATGGTTGAAAGATATTAGCTTGAATCTAATCAGGTTTTCATCTAACGGTGAATATTGAATGCTTTGTTACTAAGGTAACTAAGATTGCAAACCCTGATTTGAAGACTATATAAAGGATAAATCTAACAACTGGAAAACCTAATCCCCGCACCTCATGTGTGATACTAGTTGTAATCTAGATTCAATTCTCCTATAACCTTAGGTTTCTATCGAGACCCTGTAGGTTAACGACTTAAAGACTTCATTGGGATTTTCAAGCCAGATCCAACTATCTTCTATATAATTGCGTGATCTGATCTTGCTTTTTCTATCGTATTTGAGTACAATTGTAAGGATTAGATTGAGATTAATTTCTCGGATAGGCAAGATAGAAAAGTAGTCACAAACATCTTCGTCTCATCGTTTGTGATTCCACAATATCTTGTTTCTCTAGTCGATTAAGATTATTGTGAGGTGATTGATATTTCTAGGCTGTTCTTCAGAAATATAAGTCTGGTATATCAATTGGTTCCTGTCCACGTTGATTTATCAAAAGACGGAACAAAACTCGTAGGTGTTTCTATGGGAGATAAATTTTTCTATTCCTGTAGACTTTTCTGTGTGATACAAATTTGTTTATTAAAGTCTTCGAGTCGTAGCAACTCTTAGTTTTGGGTGAGATCATCTAAGGGAATCAAGTGCGTAGTATCCTGCTGGGATCATAGACGTAAGGAGCGCAATTGTACCTTGGATCAGTGTGAGAATTATTGGGGTTCAACTACAGTCCAGACCGAAGTTAGTTTGTAATAGGCTAGTGTCTGTAGCGGTTTAATACAGTGTGTGTTAAATCTGGACTAGGTCCCGGGGTTTTTCTGCATTTGCCGTTTCCTCGTTAACAAACTTCTGGTGTCTGTTTTATTTCTTTTACGCATTGTGAATACCGATATTCTGCGGAGCACGTGTCACGATCTTAGTGGTCGTATGCAGAATAACTGTGTATCCCTCGCTATATAGAGAAACGTAAGTGGCAGAGGATACCTTCGCAGATCTACTTTATCTCATCCCAAGAAGGGATACCTCGACGGCCAAGATGGATAAAGTAAAGCCTAGTCTAGAGAGAGGCAGCTGGCGAAGGTACATAGGTAGATGACGCATCTAATCAGCATTAAATGCACAAATCTCTTATCTACACGCATAACCTTAGCGCGTGGAGAGAAGTAACGTGGGGGAATCTAACTGGCAAATGTTAGCGCTGAACGAAGGTACAATCTGTGCTGAGGCTGGGAAGTTCCCAAAGGAACGTGGGTCAGCTGAGGTGGCAGAGTTCGACTGAAGAAAGCACGCGGCGAATGAAGGTACCATTTGTACGGAAGGTATATTAGGAAACGATGGATCCAAAGAGAAAAAAGATATACCTGGAGCAGAGGGGGTTATAAATACCAAGCCTCGCCAACAAAGTAAAGGCATTCAATATCTAGGAGAAAGAGAACTAGTCTTAAGCTTATACCTCTTTAATGTTTAGAACTTAAGTATTTACTTCGACTTGAGTTCTCTGTATTACTTTGGAAATCATTTAAGATCTTTGTAACCACCACAAATTAATACAAATAAATCACTCATTACCCCGTGGACGTAGACGAAAGTTGAACCACGTTATATCTTGTGTCTCATGATAACTTAGAAGTATTTACGCTACATTATTATCCTTTGTTAATATCGTGATCTTAGATATCATTTATTACTTATTATCATCAGTTCAACAGAGGTATCGTTACTACATATTATCCGGTCCTCTGAGTTGTTTACATTATGTAGACTATGGGAAAATTATTAGTCACACTTATTATATTTTGTTATATAATTGAAATATCACAGGTTATGCGTTGAATCGGTCAATTGGTAAATCCAACCTTTGGTTGTTGATTGAAATTGCTTGATCCTTGAACATTGGTATTTGGTACGGATCAAGTGATTTCTCTTGTATTCAATTAGACTCGCAGATTTCTATTTGCTTGAGTAAGTATTGAATCGATAAATTGAGATATAACTCTTTGATATACTTTTTATTAAGATTGAGTATGAATGTCTAGTTGATTCTCTTAAAAGTATATTGGAGTTTGTCCATACAGATTGTTAAGCGAAATATGGGGTGTAGTTGTTAGACTCCCGCTTTTTCGGTAACAATCAACCTCAAATAATCACACTTAACGAATTTTCTCATGGATTTTGGATTTTGGATAAAAGAAAAAGTTTCTCTTATATTTAGATTCACCGTCCCATAATATGTGTTGATCCCGTTAAAGATGATTTGGTTAAGATTTTTCGGAAGATTAGAAAAATATTTGTACCACATATTTTTTTTTCTTTACGGATCAGAAGAATAAGAAGTAAATAGAAAATTATTACTATTTTTGACTTTGAATCGTGTAAGAGGTTTTGGGATAAGATAGTTTTGTCTGATTCATAGAAAAACACGGGACACGGCGTATTAGGTGAGTTAAATATACTTTTCTCCATCCAAAACCCCCTCCCTATAATAAAAGTGATTCTTATTATATTAGTCCTTCAGATGGAAAAACTCGTTACTCTACCACGTGCCTTGGAAGATTATAGAATTTAAACATGCAAATCCTCAAATACTACATTTTTGCTGGCTAGTTAGTGATATAATTATGGAATAACATACAAACAGAAAGTGATTATATATTTACAGTTAGGATTACTAGTAGCGCGAAAAAATCAGTGATTGACAGGAAAAAACAATACTTAATCAACTAACAACGTAATCATATCAACAAAAGAATCAAAAGAAGAAGGAATATGATTTGCAACGTAACATGACAAGTATTCTTTGGGAGGGAAATTATTAAATCTCGAAACATCAACTTTTGAGTTTAATCAAACTCTAAAGAAAAATTCCCACACATTAAATCTCTCCATAATTTCCTTCGTGAGTACGACTAAAATTTTTGAACAAGATTAGTATTGTACAAAGTAACTACCAACACTACACAAAGTTTCTATTAGCCGCACAAAGTAACTAACAAACGAAATCTTACTACCAATTTAAATGCAAGATACTCGAAATGTGCATATTGGAGTAGCACATAAAAGAGTATTTATTGTTGAAAACAACGCAAGTTGCTGCTGGTTCACCTCATAATAAAGAAACTTAAGAATTTTAAAAACCTACAATGGTTAAATATTGTTGGATTTTTTCAAAAAAAGCCTGTTCTGTTTGCCTTATTGCTTTTACACTTTAGGTTATTCTCTAGGTAGAATTCACAGTTGCATCTTTTGCTGTGTTTGTGATGGAATCTGAAAATTAATTGGATATTCTTGCGATCTACATATCTTAAGACTTTTGATAAATGAGAGATTAAATTATGAATTTTAGTTGTTGATAAAAATACATGTTTGTGAATAATACAACCTCTTGATCAATATCTTCATCTTATTGATTACTTCCAACTAATTTTTTTCCTTTCAATTTAGTTTTTATTGCTAGATAAAATCAAAAATCCTCCATTGGTTACTTTAGAAATTGAAATTGAATAACAACAATAGCCTCCCATGGAACGAATTCATTCTTACAATATATTTCATTTATATTTTGTTGAGTGAGAAAGCAATATAATTTTAACGCGTTGTGACAAGCGATCATCTCATTGATAATCTACCATTTATGTATCTTGGACTTCCACTTGGTGTAAAATATAACTTTAAAGCTATTTTGTGGAAAAATTTGATAGCGAACTCGCTACTTGGAAGAAAACTCAACTCTCAAAGGAAGATAAGATAACTTTGATAAAACATGTTCTCTCTAGTTGAAAAAGCGGGGGTCTAACAACCACACTCGATATTTCGTTTAGGTAGTCTGTATGGACTAACTCCAATATATTTCCAAGAGAATCAACTAGACAGTCAGACTCAATCAAGGAAAAACATCCAAGAGTTATATCTTAATTTCTCAAATCAATCTGCAAACGAACATATAGAAATCTGTGAGCCGGATTAATATGACAAATAACTTGGATGGTACCAAAGACCAATATCCAAGCGTCAATCAATTTCAATCAACAACCAAAGGTTGGATTCACCAATTGATTGAACTACGCACAAATTGTGACATTTCAATTATATAGAGAATATAATGCGGAAAAGAAATAAAACAGACACCAGAAATTTTGCTAACGAGGAAACCGCAAATGCAGAAAACCCTGGGACCTAGTCCAGATTTGGACATCACACTGTATTAAGCTGTTACAGATTCTAGCCTACTACAAGTTAACTTCGGACTGGAATGTAGTTGATCCTTAAAAATTCCCACACTGATTAAAGTAAAGTCGCGTTCCTTACGCCTCTGAATCCCAACAGGACTCTACGCACTTGATTCCCTTAGCTGATCTCACCTACAACTAAGAGTTGCTACGACCCAAAGTCGAAGACTGGATAAACAAATCTGTCTCACACAGAAAAGTCTATTGAATAGATAAATATGTCTCCCACAGAAATACCTACGAGATTTTGTTATGTCTTTTGATAAATCAAGGTGAACAGGAACCAATTGATATACCGGTCTTATATTCCCGAAGAATAGCCTAGTAATATTAATCACCTCACTATGATCTTAACCATATGGTAGCGTAACAAGATATTGTGCTATCACAAAATGATGAGACGAAGATGTTTGTGACTAATTTTTATCTTACCTAGCGTAGATTGAATCTCGAGCAAAGAGAATATAGTACTCAATACGATAGAGCAAAGTAAGATCACAACAGGCAACTACATCGAAAATAGTTGGGTCTGGCTTCAGAATCCCAATGAAGTCTTTAAGTCGTTAACCTATAATGATTTTGGAAAAACCTAGGTTAAAGGAGAATCGACTCTAGTCGCAAGTAGGGATCCGGTTTCCCAATTGCTAGAGTTCTATCTTATATAGTCTTCAAATTAGGGTTTGAAATCAATGCTACCTTGGTAAAAAAGCATTCAATATTCGTCGTTAGATGAAAACCTGATTAGAGTCAAGTTAATATCTTTCAGCCGTTAGATTGAACTTAGCTTGTTACATACAAATGAAATGTGCCTTCATTTAGATATGGGTAACCGTACCTAAACGTGTACACTTGGTTGGCTAAACAATAGTTAGCCGAAGTTTACCATATGAACACTTTTATATCAACCTTGTTCATCTTAATCACAACTAGTTCAAATGACTCAAATGAAACTAGTTACAGAGTTGTTCAATTGTTTATATTCTCATGGAAGTATACAAGACACAATTGAAGCAAAATTGATTTTGATTCACTCGAATCAATTCATGAACATTATAGACACGGTTTGCAAAGATTGCATTCCTTATTATATATGTATTTATTTATGAACAAACCGATTTTAGAACTTAACCCACTCAAGTATGCAAACGGGTACGCATACTTAGAGTTCCGGACTTGGTCTGTCCGCTAGTATGTGAACGGGTACGCATACTGTCGTTCACGACCGAACTCAGTTGAATTAGTATGCAAACGAGTATGCATATTAAATTCCCGGACTTGAGCTGTTAAGCCAGTACGCATACGGGTATGCATACTAAGTTCCTGGACTTAAACTGTTAAACCAGTATGCATACGTCCCGGACTTGGAGTAACTTGCAACAGTTAGCATATAAGTACGCATACTGTTTTATATCCAATCAGTGGTAAATTGTTCTAAACTCCATTTTAATCATTGAAACATTCTTAGAAGAGGGGAATAGCTGTCTCACAAAAACTATTAGCTTCAAGGCAATTTTCAAGTGATCAACAGATCAATACGAAATATTATGAGTCTACATTAAGTGACTCTCTCATACAAATCATGTAAGATGTTACCATGCGATTTACACATGATCATCTTTTGACTTTCGTCAAGAATAAAAGATGAACTTGGTTAAAGCGAAGCTTACCAACACATATTTCAAGTAATATGTAAGCGAGTTAAACACAACTCGAAATATCAAATCAAATGTGTATAAAGTAAAGTCTATATAGCTCTCAATAGGAGATAGAATAGAAATAGACTTATGAGTGATAGATAAGTTTTAGTCTCCACATACCTTTTGTTGATGAAGTTCCTCCAAGCTCTCCTCAGTAGATATTCGTCTTCAATCGATGAACACCGTGAAGTCTAAAGCTCAACTACACATTCTATCCTAATCCGAGACATAACTGTAAGTAAACTATAAATCAAGACTTATAGTTTTGGAAACTAAACTTTACAAACAAGCTTGAGATAGCAACGCTTGTGAATTCGACAGAGCAGTGCTTTAACACTAGTCTTCCGCTATTTCTTCAGATTTTTCAAATCCCGATTTACATTACAAATTTGCTAAAAAAAATGGATAAGAGATTTCTTATGGAATAACAAAAATGAATTGAAGAAAAAACACCTGCTAGTAGGTTTTTGTTGTGTACACCTGTTGATAAAGGTGGTATGGGCTTTAGGTATTTTCAGCATTCTAATATAATTTTGTTAGCTTAATGGTTTTGAAGATTTGGAGTAAAAAATAGCTAGAAAGTTGTTCAATTTCTTAGATCTCATAGAAGTATACAAGACACAGTCGAAGCAAAATCGGTTTTGATTCACTCGACCCGATTCATGAATATTATAACCACGGTTTGCAAAGATTGCATTCCTTATTGTATAAATGTTTTAGTTCATGAACAAACCGATTTTAGAAAGTAACCTACCTAAGTATGCGAACAGGTACGCGTACTTAAGTAACTGGATTGAATTTGTTTTCAAATCCAAACTCCAGCAGAAATTCAAGGACGTGAACTTTCCGCCTGTACGCATATGGGTACGCATACTGTCCCGGATTTCCAACAACCGCCAGTACGCGTACAGGTACGCATACTTTGGGTTCCCGGTTTTGGACTTTTACACAAATGTGAAAAACACACTATGCTTATATCAAAATCTGGTTACATATTTTAAACTTTCATTTCAATCATTGAAACATTCTTACATGATGTTATATAGTCGTTATTCACAAACTATTTTTCATCAAAGCAACTTTCAAAATATTGAAATAATCAAAATTACTTTCGTCACGAGTAAAGATGAACTTGGCCAAAACGAAAGCTTACAACACATATTTCGAGAAATAGATAAGAGAGATAAACTCGGCTCGAAATAGCAAATGTGTATAATCGAAGTCTATATAGCAATACGACTTTTGACTCAAGATATGAGATAGAGTAGATAAACTTTTCAGTGATATATAAGTTCAAGTCTCCACATACCTTTTTGTCGATGAAGTTCTACCAGTTCCTTGAGTAGTTCTTCATCTTTGCATGATGAACGCCGTGGAGTCTAGATCTCATCTACACTTAGTATCCTAGTCCGAGACTTAGATATAAGTAGACTAGAAATCAAGACTTATAGTTTTGGCAATTAAACTTGCCAACAAGCTTGAGATAGCTACGTTTGCGAGTTCGACCGAGCAGTGCTCTAATAGTCTCCCCATTTGTTAATTTTAGTGACAAAACTATCAATACATATGGATTACAAAATAAATAAACTTTGTAGCTTCTCATCCAAATGCTTGATTTCCTTGGTTCTTCAACATACTCGAAATCCTCGTCACTTCCAAGTATGATTCTGAACATGTTCAACTCAGCATCATAGTTGTTGAAGATCCGTAGCCATAACAATAAGAAAACTATTATTCACAATCATTGTTACACAGTATCATAGTAACATTACACAACATCAAAGTTCAATTGTATCACAACTTTGACAACAATACTATGGTGATATGTATCACTCCCCCTTAGTCAATACTTGATCTCACAATGAAAACCACTCCCCCTTACATAATGATCTGTATACCATATGTATTTTTAGTGTGAAGTACACAATAATTCTCCCCCTTTTTGTCAATATAAATTGGAAAAGGTACGAAAACTAGCGGGATCATAATGAAATTCTCATAGAGATACTTCATGACTAAAATAGAACATATCAACTTCGTTTCGATGATTTCACATAGTCGAAACTTAGTGTATTCATCAAGGAGTTTATAAAGATACAAGAAAACTCCTACAATATTCCACGGCCGCACTCCCCACAAAGATTTGGAAATTAAACACAAGTTCCATTAAGAACTCTCCCACATAAAATGTCATTCCCGAAAGAACAACAAGAGCGGCCTTACTTTTACAAGAAAAGAAGGGTTTCTTTGGACATTAACTAATTACATGAAACATGAGTTTGTATCCAGAAAACTCAATTAAATTAACCACAAGAGAACCCATGATTAATTTAATCGTAAGTGTTCAACATAAAAGTGGATCAGGGAAAGATCAATACTGCGGAATATACAAAGATTCATTCTATTTTTCATCAATATTTGCATAATGACATAATAGACTTAATCTTTGATATTAAAAGTTCATTCTGTGTTCCATCAATATTTGTTTTATGACATAATAGACTTTAACTTTTGACATATATGGGACAATCATAGTTCACGGACGCAAACACATATCCCATAACAATATTTGCAATATATAAAACCAATAAAGATTAATGCTGCAAAATCATCTTCCAAATAAACTTTAGAATTTAAATAAATAAATTTAAAAACATTGCAAGATGAAAATCGTTGGCAATAGCAATGTGTAATCACAATATAGGCTATTCCAAACCCTAGTTATCCTTCTTAAAACACAAGAATAAATTCTCATAAGAAGTTTCCTAGACATTGAGGCCTCTAAAAAAATTTTATCGCCCCCGAACTCCTTTTCATCAACAGTCATTGGAACATAAGGTTCGTGAAGAAAGGAGTCAATTCCAATAACCCTTCTCGACTGACGTCGAACCAGGGCCATCTGCATTTCAATAGTCCTTATAACAATTGCTTTTATTTGCTGAATCTCCTTCCTTGTTTCCTTCAACTCTTCAAGAACACCAGAAAACTTCTGAAGATTAGAGGGGATGGCCCTTGGTTTCTTCATATTCTTCATATTCTTCATTTTTCTCTTCAAAGTGGTAGAGGAAGGAGACTTATTTTTTTCCTCCATGATTGATGGCTTAACAATCATATTAACATCTTTTCCATCAGAAGACATGATGCTTGGAGTCTCCATACAGGTATGAAATTGTGAAAGAAATACACAAATAAAGCTCAACAAGCAATCTTGTGATAAAAAGAGTTTTTCAGAGAAGGAAAAAGAAAAGTTGGGTTACGGAACCTTTATACAGAGAGGATTCATGTACGACCAATTCATAACCCTAAAGAAGGTAGATTGTCGATTTTAACCTTTTTTAATAAAAAAGGAAATTTTTTTCAATACCAATTTATGATATGAAAAGATCAACAGAATTTCAGAAAACAACAACCAAAAAGAAAAGAAAAAATCTTTTCCTAAAGCCTGAACTGTGCAAACTCTTGTCTCCTTGAGGTCAGACACATGAGATAAGACGCATTTTCAACACAATTAAGCTGTGTTGGGGTGAACAATAATTTGTCCACCATACACATCTTGTACGGAATTCTTAGTACCCCCTTTCACGGAACGTTTAGACCTTGTTCTTTTCCGGAGAGGTCTAATTAATTTTTTAGAAATTAAGTTTTTCGGAGAGGAAATGAGTTTTTACTTACTTCGGATGAATTAGACCTTTGAACAAGTTTGAGCTTCTTTGCTAATCGATTTGCTCTGCGATGAAGTTTATTGAAATATCTTATTTTATGTTTGTACTTGCAACACATATAGAGTTCATGACCCTTAAAAGTACAATAAGAACATTTCAATGTGGAGGACGGTTCAGACACCATAGCTGAGCATGCTTCTAAGTAAATTGAGGTACCCGAAACATGTGAAATAGAATTTTCGGTAGACATGGAAAAATCCATTTTATCCTCCATAGTGGTTGACGAAGTTTCTCCAAAAAGAATATCAAGATTGATGTTCGTATTGTTACAATTATCATAATCAATATTTTCACCAAGGACTGCAACACTTGACTTTTCATCTTTATCTGAATCATAGTGATCAAACATCTCATCAAGAGTTGCAGCAAGACCTTTGTTCCCAGTATATTTTCTACGATTTGGACACTCATTAGCAAAATGACCAAAACATTTACACTTGAAGCACTGTGGCATATCCTCATCATCAGTTTCAACGGTGTCCTTGTTTTTAGGAGGAGCACAGTCATGAGGTTTGGCTGATGATATGGGTTTATCTCTGATGAACCGTTTACTTCTCTTCAAAAGAAGATCTCTAAACTGTCTTGTGATCAGTGAAACTGAGTTGTCAAGATCTTCATCTGATGAATCAGTCTCAATAGGATCAACAACAGAGTTGCCAACACTTTTACATTTGTCAAGAAATTTAGTGTTCTTTTGTACTAAGCAATATCCTTCCCAGATTTGGATATATGCTCATCATCAAAGATCTTTAACTTCCCAACAAGATTATTTCTGGATAAAGTATTAAGGTTATTTCCTTCAACGATGGCATGCTTCTTAGAATCGTATTTGGCTGGCAACGATCTGAGAATTTTTATCACAATGTCCTTTTCAAGAATAGTCTTACCCAATGCAAAAGATGCATTAAAAATTTCACACACTTTATGATTAAACTCGTCAAATGAATCTTCATCAACCATACAAAGGTTTTCCCAATCAGAATTTAGGTTTTGAAGCCTAGCTTCTTTCTCAGAGGAATTTACTTCGAATACAGTTTCTGAGATATCCCAGGCTTATTTAGACTTAGTTCACATAGTCACATGGTGCTGAAGATCTGGGGTAATGGCATGAATGATAGCATTTAATCCCATCATAATTTTTCTTTGTAGCAAGAATCTCGACAGGATCATAAGCACCAATATCCTTCGTAACAGTTACATCGCCTTCTGCAACAACCGGAGGATCATAGCTGTTAATTAGACGAACCCATGATTGAAAATCACGCGCTTGAAGAAAGGCACGCATAGTAATTTTCCACCATAAGTAATTTGAGTCATCGAAGACTGGTGGTACGTTTATAGAGATAACGTTTCTGTTCATAGAGTCAGATTGCTACAAACACGGACTTATGATATGTGTCGTGAGTGCAATCAAATTAAATCACTTATTTTCACACAATTAACTGGTAATATAATTGAAGCAAGGATCTTTCTCACGAAGAGCAGGGAGTTCAGTTGTCAACAAGGTCGCAATTGGGGGGTTCTGTTTTTAGATTATAAACAAAGTAAATAAAGCAATTGAATTGAGTTGCAAGCAATAGGGAGAAATATGATCAGGGAATCCTTTTTCGTTACTAAATAGTCATCAAAGTAGCATATTCATCTATTCTTTATCATTCACAGATTATCATCAACCGTAGGAAAGCAGCTAGCGCAGTGTTATCCTCAAAATTCCTTAAGTCACTGGACACCAAAGCGCTCGAATGCCAGATTCTATTCTATAAACCACCTACAAGTAGTGCACTCTAAGTATAATTTGTTCGAATGCTTTATATGTTGTGAATTTAGGTCAATCCTAGTAGTTGAACTCTTAGCGCAAGGTGCACTTTCTAGTGTTGTTTCTACTTGTGATTGCTCCACAGAACAAGGTTTCACAATTTCTACTCATGTAGAGAATTATTCAACAATTATGGATATCCTAATTCTCTACTAGCATTAAGTTAACTAATAAACTAGTTCAGTTGTCCACCTAAACAATTTATCAATCAATCAAACATAAAATTAATTATTGTAAAAACAAACAATAATCATGTGAAGAGTTAAAATAGATTTATATGCTAAATTGAATCATATATTAGAACTTAAAATTCATCCCCAATCACTAAGAAGTTTATCTACTCATGGGATTAGTGAAACCCATGAGATACATATGATAAAAGTTAGAGAAATAATTACAGTGATGAAAATAGCTCCAAAACCCTAGGTTTCCCATCTTGTATTCTTCTCCCCAAAAGCTTGATAAAAGATTAAAAGATATTTCCCAAAAATATTGGAAGAGCCTCTTATATAGTACCCAAGTTGTAGGTGCGCCAGTGCTCGAATTCCGGTCGAAATCAGTTGCCAGAAGCTCGCCAAAATTCCAAATATAAACCTCTGCCAAAGTTTGGCCGTGAGAAATCAGCTCAAATGGTCTCGCGCAGGTAACAGGCCCAGCCCAAATGTCTTTTTTTTAAACTGAAATTGGCCTGCCAGTTGGCTGGAACTGACAATGTATCTTTAATCTTTATTATGGACATGATTTTCCATACATAAGTTTTCCGGTAACTTTTCAAACACGGCTGGGTTTTCCAGACGCAAACTCTCCTGGAACTTTTCTCATAATTTTTATTTTCAATTACGATCGGGATTTCCCATATGATACTTGTCCCGGATGTTTTTCTTAAAATTCTTCTTTTCCGTAACGGCTGGGTTTTCCATACGAAACTTCTCTTGTAACTTTTTCATTATCTACTGCTTCTACGGCTAAGTCCATCTCGAACTGGAAGAGACCATGTCCTCCAACTCGAGCACCACAGCACCATCATCTCTCTGTTTATATCTCCACCGTAACTACATCATAATTCCATGTCTTCTCTCGAGCTCCACTGCAATCAGCAGCAGTAATCTTCCATTCCCATCCAACAATCCACCTTCGTTAGTTGCAACCCAACAACAACAGCTTCAAACTCCTTCATGTTCTCGTCTCCCTGTTTTGATCGAAACTCATTTATTCTCATTCCACCGATGATGATCATCACCAGCCACAACTTCATTCTACCTTCACTAGTGGCAACAGCAAATTCGAGTTCCCATCAAACATCCACAGCTCGACTCAAATGGCAACAAGGATTTATCGCTGCCAAAACCAAACTCCAGTTCATTATTCTCTTCCTGTCGAGCTCGACTCACTTCTCTTTCTCACCATTTCGAGCTTGTCATCACTGCCAAGAAGCACCTTAACAGCATATTTTCTTCACTGCCATTAACTCGATCGAACTCACTTCTTAGCTCCATCATCACTGTCTCAATCTTCCATACTCAAACATCTTCTATCAACTCCAACTACATCGACACAACCAATGAGCCAACCATTGAGACGCCCATTTTTACAACTAGAGCTCATCAGGTCTCATTCTGACCTGTTTTGTATGTTAAATTCATCTCTAATAACACAGAGTAAAGAGAGAAACAAAATTCTTCATCACACAACAAGAGTCCGTACAATGTAATAAATACACACAGACTCTGACAAGAAAACAACACTACCCACACACGTGTGGAGATCAAACCACATAAACAAATAAAGACTGTGTGCAGATCATATACATAAACAAGAAAGGACTGTATGCAGATCATATACACAGAAGTAAAAACTAAATACTCTTGTTACAACTGATCGAAATTTTGATAGTGGTAAATAGGTTGTCGTTCACTCGGAATTGTTGAGAAATTGTTCAAAGACTAAATAAAGAAAATAAGGAAAATATATACAAATATGATGACAGGATGAGAGAGGCTGGGACTTAGGATTCCATTGTTTTTCATGTTCATGGGGTTCAGAAATTAATTGTAGACATTTATAGCTCAAAACAAAGGAAATGTCAACTCTATTCTTTGCCAAAGTAGATTTCATAAAATATTACGCGTAGGTCGTAAGAATGGCGCATCAAAATTACTTAGAACTAAGCATGCTCCATCAAACAAAGTCACGAATAGTTAATAGAAATCATAATTCGTTAAAAATCAATGCAAATAGTAAATAAACAATTAATTGAATTACCCCAATGGTGAAATTCAGCTTCCTCCATTGTCCCAATGTTGGGTTTTAGCTCCTCATATTGTAGACACGCTTAAAGGATACTTTATTGCTCAAAAAAAGTGTTTACAAATGATGAAAATGGGAGAAAATGATTAAAACCGGGTTTGACAAATATAATTGTTACAAATAGCCTAACTCTCCATTTCGCCCTCTGCTTCTCTACGTACACCTTAAATAGCCTCTCAGAACCGAAAATAATCCTCCATAACTCCAGCAAATCTTCCATTACTCGGTATTGAAGAAAAATGTTCTCGGGAATATTTTCTTCTCCTGTTTCACGAGATTCCGTGTATCTTCCTCTTTGATCGAATTGAAAGCACTTACCAACCCTGTTATAGTATAACAAGCTGGTATATATCCAAAACAAGAGAAAATCCGACCAAATATCCATGAGTTTAATGGAGAATATCTTCCCATGCACGTACGCCTCTGTCTTCTTCAACACGAGAATCTAGCCAATTTTATCCGACAAAATAAGCCATACCTCGGTTAAGACCAGTCACATCATCCCAACAATTCTCAGCCATTGAATCTCTCTAAAATGTCCTCAAATCTCGAACTAAAAATTCTGCAGATGAGAAACAAGTTTCCCGCCAAAATTCAGTTTCAAATGAGGAAGATGATGGTTTCCCCCTATCCAGAGTATGGGCGCCTTTAACAGCTGGGGTGCCTGGGGGTGCCCTTATCCAAAATGAGGGTGCCTTTGGTACTTTTCCGGGGGGGTGCCCCGAACAACTTTTTGAGACGAATTTTCCAAAAATGTTTATTTCCCAAAAATACATACAAACACATAAAACACCATAATAAGTATGAAATCGTGTACCAACAATACAGAACATTGAGGACAAATTAGACACAAAATTGTGTCTATCAAATACCCCCAAATTTATTATTTGCTAGTCCTCGAGCAAAACTAATCTAGAAAAATAAAATCCTAACTCGCTAGGTGGCCCTAGCGACCGAGATATAGTCTCGGGAGGGTTTACCAGAGGTGTGCCCACAAAACCATTACTCCAGACCCTAGCTAACTATGCAGAACCTTGGAAGGCACTAAAGAATCTCCTTGGTTGGCATACAAACATTGACTACAGGAGGAAGTACCCTGATGCGAAATTCCAATTGTTGTACACGAGTGTGCACTCAACATACTATAATTCATATATAAGTGACAGAGCTCTACTCAGGTAGTTTCTAGACATCATAACCGGAGTCAACCAATCACATGGAAAGATTAAGAAGATGGATAAAGAGAAAAATAGATGGTTTAAAGTGAACGGTGTTTCCCATATCTGTCTGAAGGCCTCTGCCAAGATGAACCCATCCTAATGGACTGAGATACCGGTCTGACTAATATCAACACAACTGGCAAATACAAGGGAACCAGTGGTCGATAAACCTAACTCTAGGTCAACACAACTGGCATATACAAGGGCACCAGTGGTCGACTTTATTGAATTTATTCCGGTTGGTATGATGGTCTGGTCTCAATTTTTTTTTTATTATTTATTTTATTTTTTTGTGGTATCTCAATCACTCTATTTCACCCTATCAATGGTAACAACTTGAATCGTGTGCCCCACCAAATCACTTAAAAAATAAAAACAGAAGGATTAGGATTCAACGAGATATGGCGAAACTACCATGTTTTTTTTTAATTCTAACACTTGAGCTCTATGCTTTTATGAATAGACTCTTTAGATGTTTCCATCTAATCAGATTGGTTCCTCAACTCCTACAACCAAGATGTTCCCATCCACTTATATTGGTTAGTGCCATCCTTAATAAACATAAATTTCTAGGCTTTGGAGTTTATTTATTGCAACTAAAAAGTTTCTCCCATACCCCCAAACTTAAATATAACATTGTCCTAAATGTTCTAAAGATAAAATTAAAAGCATGAGCAAGGAGAAGTTGTTACCACTCGAAGCAAAAGAGTTAAGGAAAGATATTATCGTGTTGCATGAGATTGGGTTACCTCCCAAGAAGTGCTAAGTTTAAAGTCTTCAGCCAGACATCGGAAGGAATTAATCACCTCATAGAATCATAAAGCAGTAGCCGGAATAAATGTGGGTCATCTGGATCAAAAAGTGCTAACCACAAGAAGAGGAAACTACAACAAACCAAGAAGACATTGAACATACCCTTGTTTAAGAAAACTACATCTAGTTGTGGTTCAGGTTCAGGCTCTATAAAAGGGTCTAAATAAAAAGATTTCATCGGTTGGATTTCCTCAAAGGCATTCTGAATATTAGGCTGAAGAGTCTGGAATACTCAACTAAGAACTTAGAAGCGCATAACAAAAGCCTGAATAATTGGGGATCCTCTAAGTCAATCAGATTTGACTCACACAGCTGACCACAATGAAAGAGGTGGTCTTCCTTAAGAAAATGTGTCGACCATATTTTCCTAAAGTAATTAGGTTTAGTCTCAAATCTTAATAACCGACACATCTGAAAATCATATGTTCCCACAATTGAAAGAAAAGTTTTTGGTGGGAAAACAAAGTCAATCTTGGTATCATAGCCTGGGTTAACCACATCAACCAGAGGATAAGTTTCTAACAACTGAGCTCTCTTATGCACACAACTAGGTTCAGGAAAAAGTGTTTGAAGATAATCTTGTAAGATGGTTGAGGCAAAAATGTCAAGTCCTACATGAGGGAACTTTCTAAGAGTCAAAGGTAAGGCACCAAAAAAGTGATAATCACCCTCAAACTTAGAGTTTTCAGTGTCTCTAGGTAGACTAGTCACAATTTCCCTAATTTCTAAATCATTAGATTCCTGAAAATGGTCAATTGATTCTTCTAAGTCGTAATCAGGTGCATCCTCAGTCATTTTTACGAGTTCACTTTCTTTGTCTAAGACTGCTGTTTCTAAATCGCTAGACTCAAAATAAACTCGTTCCTCTAAACCGTCATCACAATCATATAAAGGATTATCAGAGAAAGTTTCTAGTAAAGGCTCATTAACTAAAGTGTTAATAAAAGTTACTTCCTCTGATTCACTGATAGGCACATCTAATAATGGATTATCCAACACACTGTAGGCTAAAGGATCATGAACCACATCGTCTAAAACGGTGGTATCCCTAGTCAAATCCTCATCCTTTTGAATAGGTGAATAATTATTAAAATTATTTGGATTTGTACTAGAAATAAAACTATCATTATAAAGCTCAATAGGAGTAACAAATTCCTGATCACTATGCCTACATATTTCATGTTCTTCATCAATACTATCCTCATCATAATCATCATTATAATAACATGAAAATGATCGAACCTCGTCTAAACAAGTAGTGTTACCAATTCTAACCTCTTCATCTTGATTATTATAAAAATTATCCTCATTTTCACGGGTGATATAGGAAAGAATGTATTGGAAATCACGAGTAATTCGAGCTTCTCTTTCTTCCGACTCTAATTCAAGCCTAAGTGTTGACTCGGAAAACTCACGTGTTGACTCAGTTAACTTACATGTTGACTCAGATAACTTCCTGAGGGTATCTTCTAAAGAAGTTTCACTCATTTTTACCGTTCTTTCGTCCATAACTAAGTCATTTGTGTCCACTAACTTATGTGTCGACTCAAGTAACTTACGCGTTGACTCAAGTATCTTACGTGCTTCATCTAGAGGAGAGGAATTATAAGAATCTTGCTCGTATGACCGGTGGGCATGTGGATAGTAATTGGGCTCACCATGGTATGACCCATAACCTTCAAAAGTTTGGTGTTCCCAACCATCATAAAAATAATAATGTTCGGGTTGCTCACTCGAATAATCATTGTATTGGCTATACCAGTTCAACATACTAATTGCAAGGGAATTCTAAACAAACACAAAGAAGGATGACTCGACCACAACAAGCCTATTTTATCTAGCAAACAAAAAGCATGATGGCTCCCTTAGATTGTTTCTAGACCAGCTTTTATTCTTTCGAAAAGGAATTCGTTACAATCTGAGAAAACCTCTCTGGAATGAGTCCGAGTTAAAGTAAGTTGAATAGAGACGAGGGAAGCTCAGTGGAGCTTTGATACCCAAGGCCTCACCGGCGTTACAAGGCGGCGAATTCAACTCACAGAAACCATCATGAACTTCAAAGTATGCTCAAAAGAGTCACCAATATTTTCCGAACGACTTTCCTAATAAGCTCGTTACCTTATCGGTCTCGTTCTAGTCTAAATTTTAAGGCTTAGGTTCGCGTAGGTTACGTGTTCCTAAGGCGGGCAAGAAGGAAACGGTGATGAAATCCGAGTCCTTATCTTGATTTGGCCAGGCCTTGCCCTTTACTATAAAATTAAATCTGAATTCAGGTCCTCAACATATATGCATACGAAATCATCCAGTAAACCCGCTGACAGGGGATTCGCGGGTGTTTAGAATTCTTACCTCCTGTTCCAGACAGGGGATGAACCGTTGAAGTCGATCCGGGCCACGACTCCTATGTCATGTATGAACCCGAGGGGCCGAGGCGATATCGTAATCGCCGTCCTTCTCTGCAAACAGTTTATTTAAAACTACCCTTCCGTGGGGTTTTAAAAATAAAGTCCAATGTTCAATGTACAAAAGAAAAGAAGACAAAAAATGTCCAAAAATAAAACATTATAAAAATAAAAACCTTAATTACAGTTTCTAAAAAAAATAAAAAATTATTTACAAAATCTTCTTCTTCACTCCTTTTGGATTTCTATTTTCTTTCCTTTTTGTGCTTTTCTTTTAAACACTTTCTATTTTCCTTTAGCTTAGCTCCAAATATGAAAGCAAACAAAAATACCAAAACGCGTAAAAAAGAACAAATAAAATAAAACCTAAAAACAAATCTATAAACAAATCCGCGTCGGCGGCACTAAAAATTGATCGAAATTTTGATAGTGGTAAATAGGTTGTCGTTCACTAGGACTTTTTGAGAAATTTTTCAAAGACTTAATAAAGAAAATAAGGAAAATATATACAAATATGATGACAGGATGAGAGAGGCTGGGACTCAGGATTCCACTGTTTTTCATATTCATGGGTTCAGAAATTAATTGTAGACATTTATAGCTCAAAACAAAGGAAATATCAACTCCATTCTTTGCCAAAGTAGATTTCATAAAATATTACGCGTAGGTCATAAGCATGGCGCATCAAAATTACTTAGAACTAAGCATGCTCCATCAAACAAAGTCACGAGTAGTTAATAGAAATCATAATTCGTTAAAAATCAATGCAAATAGTAAATAAACAATTAATTGAATTACCCCAATGGTGAAATCCAGCTTCCTCCATTGTCCCAATGTTGGGTTTTAGCTCCTCATATTGTAGACATGCTCAAAGGATAATTTATTGCTCAAAAAAAGTGTTTACAAATGATGAAAATGGGAGAAAATGATTAAAACCGGGTTTGTAACAAATATAAAACTACAAACCAAACTGTTACAGAGAACGATATATGGTACTTGTCACTGTCACTGTAGCACTACGACCCTCACTGTTATGTCGTTCTTACTGTAGATGAACGACAATTCTTTAGGGTCTTATGTTCTTCGTTCTCTCCTTTAATGGAAGCAGCATAGACAAGCTCTGCAACTCTATTTCTCACCCTTTTTCGTCCCCTAACTCTCCATTTATCCCTTTGCTTCTCCTTTAATGTACATCTTAAATAGCCTCCCAGAACCGAAAATAATCCTCCATAACTCCATCAAATCTTCCATTACCCGGTATTGAAGAAAAATGTTCTCGGGAATATTTTCTTCCCCTGTTTCACGAGATTCCGTGTATCTTCCTCTTTGATCGAATTGAAAGCACTTACCAACCCTGTTGTAGTATAACAGGCTGGTATATATCCAAAACAAGAGAAAATCCGACCAAATATCCATGAGTTTAACGGAGAATATCTTTCCATGCACGTACGCCTCTGTCTTCTTCAACACGAGAATCTAGCCAATTTTATCCGAGAAAATAAGCCATACCATGTCTGTTAAGACCAGTCACATCATCCCAACAATTCTCAGCCATTGAGTCTCTCTAAAATGTCCTCAAATCTCGAACAAAAAATTCTGCAGGTGAGAAACAAGTTTCCCGCCAAAATTCAGTTTCAAATGAGGAAGATGATGGTTTCCCCCTATCCAGAGTATGGGCGCCTTTAACAGCTGGGGTGCCTGGGGGTGCCCTTAAAAGAGGGTACCTTTAGTACTTTTCCGGGGGTTCCCCGAGCAACTTTTCGAGCCGAATTTTCCAAAAATGTTTATTTCCCAAAAATACCTACAAACACATAAAACACCATAATAAGTACGAAATCGAGTACCAACAATACAGAACATTGAGGACAAATTAGACACAAAAATGTGTCTATCAACAACCCCCCACCCCCGCAAAATGAAGGGGTGTTAAGACCTTCAGTTTTGATTTGAGAAACTCAAAACGTGGTGCTGCAGGACCTTTGGTGAATATGTCAGCTTCCTGCTCCAGTGTTGATAGATATATAACTTGCAGAGACTTAGACTAAACCAACTCTCGAACAAAATGAAAGTCCAATGCCAAATGTTTTATTCTGCTGTGAAAAATAAAAGCTAGAGATATTGAACTTTTATTATAACAAGCAATAGTAGGTGAAGTTGGCAGAAATATATGTAAATCTTTAAGAAGATTGCATAACCAAACACCTTCAGCCGGTGTTGAAGCCAAAGATTTGTATTCATCTTCAGTGTTGGATCTTGAAATAGTGGCCTGCTTTTTAGCTAACCAACTAACTGGATTATCTCCAAAGAATATACAATAAACACTTGTTGATTTTCTATCATCAGGATTTCCTGCCCAGTCTGCATCATAGTAACCTTGAAGAGCAGTGTAACCTTTTGTAAATAGAATTCCATGATCTAAAGTACCTTTGACAAATCTCAGTACTCTTTTAGCAGCTGTGAGATGTACAGAAGTTGGTGTCTGCATAAACTGACAGAGTTGATTAACTGCAAAACACAGCTCAGTCCTTGTCCAAGTTAAGTATTGAAGAGAATCAACTATAGACCTATATTCTTTAGGATTTGAAAGAATTTCACCATAAGTTTCACTCAGCCTTTATGAGCTAGAGTAAGGAGTAGAGCATGGTTTAATACCTACCAAATTTGTCTTACCTAGTAAGCCAAGAGCATACTTGGCCTGACTTAGAAAAAAACCTTTGATGTTTCTCTTAACTTCAAGTCCAAAAAACTAATGAGGATATCCTAGATCTTTTACTAGAAACTTGGTGCAAAGATAAGCAATGATAGAATCACAATGTGAAGTATTATTCCCTGTGATGATTATGTCATCCACATGCACTAAGATGATTATGAGCTTAGAACCAAGTTTCTGAACAAACAAAGAAGATTTGCTTGAGAAGGTATAAAATCAATTGCAACTAGAGCATCCATGAGCTTTTCATACCAAGCTCTAGGAGCTTGTTTAAGGCCATATAAAGATTTATGTAATCTGCATACATAATCAGGATGTTCCTTATCTTCAAAACCAGGAGGTTGTTTCATGTAGACTTCTTATTTTAAATCTCCATGAATAAAAGGATTACTCACATCTAATTGTTAAATATTCAAATTAAAATTAACAGCTAGAGAAAGAACAAGTCTGATAGTTGCAGGTTTGACAACAGGGCTAAAAGTCTTAGTAAAATCAAAACCTTCAACTTGGTTATATCCTTTTGCTACTAGTGTAGATTTACGTCTCTCTATAGTACCATCTGGTTTATACTTTATCTTAAATACCCATTACATCCTACTACATTTTGAGTAGGATCAGGTGGTACTTTGGACCAAGTGCCAGCATCTTGTAAAGCTGTATTTTCTGTCTGCATAGCCTTTAGCCAAACTGGAATTTTAGCAGCTTGAGTGTAACATGTAGGAGTAATGTGATTGAAGTGAGATATATGAGATGCAGATAATGCATATTTGGTACAGAAGAATACCTTTGGTTTGAAAGTACCAACCTTTGCCCTTGTAGTCATTTGATGAGTGTTCATAGAAGTATCAGCTGAAGCATCAGAAGTATGTGTATAAGTATCATCAGAAGTAGATGTTGTTGAAGTAATAGAAGTATCATTAAGAACAAAAGTATCTGTGATAGCTGTTGAAGTATCCAAAATAGCAGGAGTACTAGGAAAATCCAGTAGTATTGATGAATCAGTAGTTCTCTGTTGAGACAATGTTTTATAAGGAAAACTCTCTTCATGAAATACAACATGTCTTGAGACAAACACTCTACCAGTATATGGATCTAAACACCTGTAACCCTTGTGCTATGAACTATATCCAAGAAAGACACATTGTACACTTCTAGGTTGCATTTTGTCATTAGTGTAAGGCTTGATATAGAAAAGTTGGTAATCTCTGGAAGATGCTTATATTTTGATTCTGCCACACCATTTTGTTCAGATGTGAGAGGGAAAGTAATTTTATGAGAAACACCACTATTGAGTAAGACTATTCTAGGAGCATTGTTAACAAATTCTCCTCCTCCATCAGTCTTTATAATTTTGATGATCAAGTTTAACTGATTTTCTATATAAGCTTTAAAATTATCAAAACTAACCTTGAAATCAGACTTGAGAGTTAAAGGATAAATCCAACAAAACTTTGTGTAATCATCAATGACATTGACATAATATCTGAATCCGTTTAAAGAAGTAACAGGTGCAGGAACCCATACATCCATGTGAAGTAATTGTAAAGGAGATTTTGTTATAGACATAGACATATTAAATGGTTTCTTATGACTTCTACATACTTGACATTCAGTACAAGTAAGATTTTTGTCTAAAATATTAAGAATCCTGGCTAGCCTACTGAGAGATTGAAAATATGGGTGAGATAATCTTCTGCGCCATATTGTTGAAGAAGCTTTATTACATGAAAATGTTGTTGAAGGTATTGGAGAAGTAATGTTGCCTTGTAATGGATAGAGACCATTCTTACTGGGACCTTGAACAAGAGTTTGTCCTGTTCTCGTATCCTTAACAGTAAAATCATTTGAAGTGAAAGTTAGAGAGAAATTGTTGTCTCTAGTAAACTCATGGAATGAAATTAAGTTTTGTGAAGCTAAGGGAACATGAAGAATTTCTTTAAAAGTAAAACTAGTATTAGGTACTTGTACTAAAGAAGAACCAGTTTTATATATTTGCAAAAAGAGAGAAACATAGTTCTTCATTACACAACAAGAGTCTGTACAATGTAATAAATACACACAGACTCTGAAAAGAAAACAACAGTAGCCACACACGTGTGGAGATCACAACCACAGAAAAAAATAAAGACTGTGTGCAGATCATATACACAGAAACAAGAAAGGACTGTGTGCAGATCATATACACAGAAGTAAAAACTAAATACTCTTGTTACTAATCTCACCTCTCTTCAATGGCAGCAGTGATCATCCGTTGCTTCCATCACGGTCTTCATTGTCTACTGCCAGCAGCACCCATATCAACAGCTCCATCTGAATTTTCCTTCCTATCGAGCCACAACTTCACTGGAAGTAATCGAACAAGCTCCATCATCTTCTCTGTTGCTGATCATTCGAATGAGTTCCACTTGGTATTTGTCCCTTCTCCGCTTGTAGCTAACTTCTTTTGTTGCACAATAAAGTGCAAATTCACTTCTTTTGGATGATTCACCTACTAAAACATAAATAAAACAAAACGAACGTAATATACAAATAATTTACAAGAAAATAGTAATTACTAGCATGGATTCGACACTAAGAATATGCACTCAACAACTTATGAGGTCTTAAACGTGTTTACCTGCTCTGATAGCAATTGAAAAGGCGGGGGTCTAAAAACCACACCCAATATTTTGTTTAGGCAATTTGTATGGACTAACTCCAATATATTTCCAGGAGAATCAACTATCCATTCAGAATCAATCAAGGAAAATACATCCAAGAGTGTTAATACCCAAAATTCGCTCATAGGTAAAACAATGTACTACTGTAGTACTTTCTTTAGGTTCGAAGCAAAGAAAGTTTGAGGAAATCAGTGGTGATTGAATTGGGTGTGAGGTTATTAAACTATGAAAGAAGAAGATCTTGGGACTGATAAGCTTGTTCTGTCTTCTGAATAGACAAGGTAGTCTATTTATAGTTGTAGGGAACACTCAGTGTTTCCTCGTAAGTATTGGAGGTTGTTGAGAGATGGAGATAGTGGGATAATGGTGTGCTTACGCCCATGATGTTAGGGAAGTTTCTGGAAACTCGTAAACCATCATTCCATTACTTAGCCACTTCTTTTAATTGCTCTCAACCATTGCCACTAATTGTAACTTCCTTATCATGGGATGTTTCCATGTCGCACGTTGTTGTAAACCACCAGACCAATACCCATGAATAATTCTCCCATGTAACTATTTTGATTTCTCGTAGGAATTAGTAGAGTTATGGACTTGTTTCTAGTCTTGTTTATACTGTCACAATACTTGACTGAGTAATATCCTAAGCTATCCATACTTTGTCATTATAGTTTGAAGAGACAACTCGACCCAAGGGTATGCCAGCACTAAGCAAATAGCTAGATAAGTCGTGGTGTGGGCTCTACCTAATTGATTAGCTAGACGAGTCAGCATGGACATGGGTGCTAGTCTTGGAGAAATATAGTCGTGGGCCGAGAGGCAAGGAGTCCGTTGCCAAAGACATGGCCAGGATAAGAGGCAAGGTGGCCGTGGACATATGACTAGGCCATGAGACAGAGGTAGTGGTCATGGTTAGCTAGGATGGAAGATAGGGAGGTCGTGGATACTAGCTTGGCCAGGACAAGAGACTAGGATCCCGTTGCATGGTTATGATATGCTAGGATATAAGGAGGTCGTTTTCGTGATTAGGCCAGGCTATGCCGACTAGAAAGGAGGTCGTGGATGATTAGAAGCCAGGCTCGGCTGGCCAGCAAGGAGGTCGTGGCTGATTAGAATCCAGGATAGGTCATCTAGCAAGGAGACTGTGGCCATGGTTAGCCAGGATGGTAGACAAGGAGCTTGGCCAGCTTAGGCTAAGCCGGGAGATAAGGTGGCCTTGGCCACAGACATAGCTAAGATAGTAGTCAATGAGGCCATGGCGATGATCATGGATAGGCTAAGAGATAAGACGGTCGTGTCTAGATAGGACAGACCGTAAGACAAGATGGTCGTGGCCGCTGGACAGGCCAAGCCAAGATATAGGGAAGTCGTGGCCACTAGCTTGGCAGTGACTCAATACAACCCAGGCATTGGTCAAATGCAACCAAGATTCTACTTTTAGAATTTTTATGTGTTATTATTAAGTATTTTTTTAAGTTCTTTTCTTTCTAAGAGGTGGAAGAGAATAACCCGCTTGATGCATAATGATCATGTGTTTGTAATGGCATTATATGTCCCGTTGGTCCCATTCTTCTACCCTTTCCCGGGAGTCGATGGCTATTCATAGCTATTACCTTGACACCAAAGAAGAGTTCGACCCAATGCTTTATTTCTGTCCTAGTTGATCCTGATTCGACATAAGAAATATATTGATTCACCCATTCTTTTTGTATCAATATACTCTGGAAACTCCAGTTCGATCTGTCATTAGTCAAAAGTTCGGCTTCCACTACTAGGAATTAATCAGTGTCTCCATAACCACAATTCGTAGAATAACTAAAATGGATTAAAGATATGGCATAACCATTATTCATGCTAAAATAGATAGAACTTGTTGTGGGTGGGATATGTCAAGCTTATCAGTAACGGTGAAAAGCGCCTTTAGGGGTCATATCTATGAATTTTTTAGTAGAATCCATCTGAGTTCCGCTGCTATTACGAGTATAGTCGAGACTGAAGTCAAGAACGAAGTATCATATCTTCCTTTTGGCAAGGATTGCGTAGATCCCCGATGTTGATCCACGGGAAATTTTTAGTGAAAATCTTATATAAAGCATTGAATTTAGGAACTGCTAGCTTGGGCTGACATATTTAGAAGATTTTCTTAGCAAAAGATAGATCTATGCCTTGTCGATTTTCCAGGACTTTCCAGTCCCGGAAAAGAGAGAATCTATAAGCTGAAGCATTCTTGTTTAGCCTTTAATTTACAAGAATTTAATGATTATGGTTTCTGTTTAGTATTTTCCCCATCCATTAGATCCAAAGGTCCGGAAAGGATCTCTTTTTAATTAAGAAACGAAATTCTTTTATTTAACTATCCCTAGCTTCCCCAATCCTTATATTCTTTTAGGACTTATTTATGTCAGGTACTTTTGATTGTGAAGATACAGACGAGCCGAAACCAATAGCATTACAGGGAACAACTTTAGAAGAGCATCCATCAATTAAAAAATAGAACTGGACCGAACGAAGTCAAGGGAGATTTAGGCTTATGATTTGTAAAAAAAAAAGATGACTTGGCATTCTCTTCTTCTTGCATTCAGAAGCAACTAACTTTATATTGTAATTATTTTTTTTTCACTATTAATATTTAGATAAGTTCTTGTTCACGGATCAAGGATCTGCAGGCTCAAAATTGCTAAATTT
This sequence comes from Papaver somniferum, assembly GCF_003573695.1. Classification (NCBI taxonomy): domain Eukaryota; kingdom Viridiplantae; phylum Streptophyta; class Magnoliopsida; order Ranunculales; family Papaveraceae; genus Papaver; species Papaver somniferum. The sequence continues at coordinate 3,401,550 of NW_020622934.1, forward strand.
GAGGCCACCCAACATAATAGTTTTTCCACTTTCACCAATTCCTGCCCAACTAAAAGCGCCAAGTAGCCGATCTGATAGCTATGACAGACCTGACCCATCTGAAGAAGGAGTACTCAAAACCAACTAATTAAGTACAATCCAAAAAATCAAGTCAAACACTAATTATAACCTAAAAATAACTTACCAAACATAACTAACACATTTTATTAATTGTGTGATTATATTATCTTTCTCTTTCTCTGTATTAAACATACTACTTTGCAAACCCTAATAACACTATTCCATGAGAGATTAAACTTAAGAAAATCTAAGGCCAAACCTTAATTGCTTTTTGGTCCGACATTTTTGGTCGATCTTAAAGTATAACAATTTTTCTTGAATTTTTTTGTGCCTCCAACTTCAGTGAGAAGATTTTTTTTAATTTTCTATCAAACTTTCATTAATGATATGTTATGTTAGCATAAACGGTTAAGGTGTTATTTTAATAAGTCAACTAATAAATTCATTACAATCTAGAACCATATACTGTATTTTTTGACTAACTACAACAAGAAAAAAACAAAAATTGGCAAGAACAAATGATATTCTCTATGATTATAATTTGTAAAACCCGGTGGTAACAAAGACGGATTTTGAGGGTTATATTTTCTTCTTTCTTTATATTTTTGCAGAGAACATAAAAGGGATTTTGGAGAGAGGGTTTAGGAGTACACATCTTTTAAATTAATTTCTTCCACTTAGGTAACTATTTTCGTCTCGAGAGGATGATTTTTTCTCACTCTCGATCGATCAGGAGCATATTAGGAGATTAGATTTTAAAGCATATTAAGAAATTATAACTGAAAAAATATTAAAATTAAATAATTCAACAGGGTTTGGGTTGTATTTAACAAAATTGTTGAAAGCAAGTTGGTTGTATTTGTAATTACATATTCGTAGCGATTGTATTTAGTCTGGGTTGTAGTTAACCCAATTATGGGTTACATTTAGTCACTTCCTTATACAACTAACCTAACGATTCACTAGTTTCACTATCAATATCTAAAAATCTAAAATCCCTAAACCCCAATTTCTTTTATGATTGTTGAACGTGAAATTATAAGGATTTTGGACACTTTATTACTAAAAGTGTATCTTGGATATAGTTACGACGACGGTGGCCGGTGAATAAAAAGATTTTGAAGATTGGAAAAATGACAGTCAACCCTTAACACTTTCTTTTACATTCTTTGAGTCTCTGTCATCAAATGTACCTGAGTTTGCTGGAAACGAAGAATCCCATGTACCCAAAAGATTAGAGCATGGTTTTCGCTTCTTTCTACGTATGTATACAAACAAAATATCAGTCTTTAAGACCTTCGTTCATTCACACCAGTAGGATACAAATGAAATATTCACTTTCAGAGTTCAAAAAGTGAAATGCAAATTTATCTAGCGTACATAAGGCGGTGAAACTCACCATGTCACCCTTAACAAAATAACAAAGAAATGAAACCTTCCACTACCATCAGAGTGATGGTGAAATACAATATTCCTCTGCCATTTCAGTAACAATGAAACTCAACATTTCAGTATTAACTAAGTAGTGGTGAAATGGAGCTTTACCCCAATATTGAAAAGAATATGGTAGCTACTAGCCACGTTAACAATAATCATTAAATCGGAATAAAATTAAAACGGTCCCATTGAATTCACTTCCAACATTTTCTTATTGGATTAGCTAAAAAAAATGAAACCTCAGTTGCTTGACTGAAGCGTACCTTGGAAGAATGAAAAAATATGAATATTTGGTAGGGATCGAAAAGCCAACAATGGTTCGTGTTGATAATTTCTAGTTTATATGTTGTTATACACATCTTTTATTTTAGATTTGTAAAGGCATTTCTCAAATACTCGTGAAATCCATTTAATAATTAATAAATACAAGAAATTTTCGTATTATCAAAATCTTTGAATTTTTTGGTCGTACAATGTATAAATCGAAGTTTTAGTTCTACCATTGAACTTTTCAAATCCAGTTTTATTTGGAAATCAAGATATCATGTTTTCACATTATCCAGAACCACTATGAGTTAGAAATGGATTTAATATTTCTGTTTTTGTCTGGTGAGCGAGAAATATCACTTTCTTGTTTACTAAAGATAATGAGAATGCAAAATCAAATCCTAGAGTTTGCTAAATATTTATTCCAAATATTACTTTGTTAAATCATGGCCTTGCTATTACTTCATGAGCTAATAACATAAAAAAAGCATGTTTAACAAGAAACCGATAACATAGAATCAAACAGGTGTAACATTTGAAGCTCTTCTTGAATTTTTTGTATAACTAGAAAAGAAAAAGAAAATACTTGAAATACAAAAGATTGACAATGTAAGACTAAGAGCTATGAAAGTCAGTTCTTGCGCTTCTTGTTTTTTTATGTAGGGTGCCAATAAAGTTATGACAAACACATAATCGTCGAAATCAGGGAAAACATCTAATCTTCCAAGGTTGTCATAATTTCAAGAATCTTAAATAAATGAGCCTTTTTGGAAGAGATTGTTGACTCATCTTCAGCTTCAAAGTAGACTACAAACTTCTAAATAATGTGGTACGTTTATTTACTAAACCAAATAAGAGTTCATTTAGCAAGAAACTTCAGAATACCATTGACGCTAATAACTTTTTCGTAGGTAGTCGATCGCCCGTCAAATTGACGCTTTGGAAATCTAAAACATCAGGAGATGTGCCGAAGACATGCTATTCTTTAGTTACAACATAACCTCCAAAAATAATTGTTGACCGATACTTTGCAACAAAATTAATCAAAATTGATAGACTTTGAATGCTACCGTGGAATTGAAAAGGAGAATTACTAATTCAGTCTTAACTTTACATAACTACTTCTAATTGGATAACCTAAAACACTTGACCCTAATTGTTAAATGTTTACATTCATCACAAAATAAAAAAAAAATCAAAACCACTTGAAAACTAAAAATCATCTAATAATAAAACGCAAATATCAAAATGCACATGAGTAAACAACTTCGTGAACATTATAAAAGTAATTGTTAGAGCACTGCTCGGTCGAACTCGCAAGCGTTGCTATCTCAAGCTTATTTTTCAAGTTTAGTTACCAAAATTATAAGTCTTGATTTCTAGTCTACTAATAGTCAAGTCTCGGACTAGGATAGAAAGTGTAGTTGAGCTCTAGACTCCACGGTGTTCATCATGCAAAGACGAAGAACTACTCAAGGAACTGGTGGAACTTCATCGACAAATAGGTATGTGGAGACTTGAACTTATCGATCACTCAAGAGTCGACTTTATCTCCTATCTTGAGACAAAAGTTGTATTGATATATAGACTATGATTATACACATGTACTATTTCGAGCTGAGTTTATCTCGCTTATCTATTTCTCGAAATATGTGTTCGTAAGCTTTCGATTTGGCCAAGTTCATCTTTACTAGTGACGAAAGTCATATTAGTTTCAATCACTTGAAAATTGCTTTGACGAAAAATAATTTGTGAACAACAACTATATAACGTTCTCTAAGAATGTTTCAATGATTGAAATGAGAGTTTAGAATACATAACCATGGCTGGATATAAACATTGTGATACAAATCATATGTGTGTAAGTCCAATATCCTTGAACCAAAGTATGCGTACTTTGCTTCTCAGGATAACCAAAACTAAAGTCCTCCTTCCAGTACGCGCACAGCCGGAAGTTCACATCCGTGAATTTCTGCTGGAGTTTATGAACTGAAAACAAACTTAATCCGGGTACTTAAGTCCGCGTACCAGTATGCGTACTTAAGTAGGTTATTTTCTAAAAATTGTTTAATTCGTGAACTAAGACATTTATATATTAAGGAATGCAATCTTTGCAAACCGTGGATATAATATTCATGAATCAATTCGAGTGAATCAAAATTATTTTTGTTTCGATTGTGTCTTGTATACTTCTATGAGATCTAAGCAATTGAAAAACTCTCTAACTTGTTCAATTGAGTCATTTGAACTAGTTATGGTAAACAAGAATAAGGTTAATATGAAAGTGCTCATATGGATAACCTATGGTTAACTATCGTTGAACCAACGACTTTTACACGTTTAGGTACGGTTACTCAAACCTAAATGAAGTTACATTTTATGTGTGTATAACAATCAAAGTTCGATCTAACGGTTGAAAGATAGTAGCTTGAATCTAATCAGGTTTTCATCTAACGGTGAATATTGAATACTTTGTTACCGAGGTAAGTAAGATTGCAAACCCTGATTTGAAGACTATATAAAGGAGACCTCTAACAACTGGGAAATCTAATCCCCACACCTCCTGTGTGATACTAGTTGTAAGCTAGAGTCGATCTCCTTTAACCTTAGGATTCTATCGAGACCCTGTAGGTTAACGACTTAAAGACTTCATTGGGATTGTGAAGCCAGACCCAACTATTTTCTCTGTAGTTGCGTGATCTGATCTTGCTGTTTCTGTCGTATTCGATTACAATCGTAAGATTGTCTTGAGATTAATTTCTCCGATAGGCAAGATAGAAAAGTAGTCACAAACACCTTCGTCTCATCGTTTGTGATTCCATAATATCTTGTTTCGCTAGTCGATTAAGATTATTGTGAGGTGATTGATATTTCTAGGTTGTTCTTTGGGAATATAAGTCTGGTATATCAATTGGTTCCTGTTCACGTTGATTTATCAAAAGACGGAACAAAACCCGTAGGTATTTCTGTGGCAGACAGATTTATCTATTCCTGTAGAATTTTTGTGTGAGACATATTTGTTTATTAAAGTCTTCGACTTTGGGTTGTAGCAACTCTTAGTTGTGGGTGAGATCAACTAAGGGAATCAAGTGTGTAGTATCCTGCTGGGTTCAGAGACGTAAGGAGCGCAACTGTACCTTGGTTCAGTGTAAGATTGATTGGGGTCAACTACAATCCAGACCGATGTTAGTTTGTAGTAGGATAGTGTTTGTTGCGGCTTAATACTTTGTGTGTTCAATTTGGACTAGGTCCCGGGGTTTTTCTGCCTCTGCGGTTTCCTCGTTAACAAAACTTCTGATGTCTGTGTCATTTCTTTTCCGCATTATATTTTGTTATATAATTGAAATATCACAGGTTGTGCGTTGAGTCGATCAATTGGTAAATCCAACCTTTGGTTGTTGATTGAAATTGATTGATCCTTGAACATTGGTCTTTGGTACCGTTCAAGTGATTTCTCTTGTATTCAATTAGACTCACAGATTTCTATTTGGTTGAGTAAGTATTGAATCGAGAAATTGAGATATAAGTCTTTGATATACTTTTTATTAAGGTTGAGTCTGACTGTCTAGTTGATTCTCTTAAAAGTATATTGGATTTTGTCCATTTAGATTGCTAAGAAATATTGGGTGTGGTTGTTAGACCCTCGCTTTTTCAATTGGTATCAGAGCAGGCAAACACGTTAAAGATCTTATAAGTCTGTGTTTATAGCGATCTGACTCTATGGACAATGGGAATATCTCATATAATGCAACATCAGGTCAGAGTCTTCCTAATGGGTTTCAAAATCCTGAAACTTCCAAGAAAAACTCTATTTCCAATCCTTTAACTGAATCTGCATTCAACTGGGAAAAATCTCTTGATGAACAGTTGGATGATCATTCAGATAAGAGTGATACAAAAGAAGGGCAAAGTATTGATGACGAAATCTCTCAATGTATCAAGATCTTTAACCATGCTTTGAAAGAAAAAAGGTCAACTGCTTCCTTGAGCAAATATTTGGCACCTCTCTGTCAAGAAAAAAGAAAGTTGAGAAAAATCTTTAAAGGTTATGATTGTGGGTATAAACTTTTACAATCTATCGTTAAAGATCGAGAAGAATATGTACTCTCAAAAAGGTCCAAATGTGATAATCTTCTTCGAAATCTCCTTGTGTCGAAAGAAAGACTTGCAGAATCTGAAGCAAGATATGACTCTTAACAAAAATGTTTTAATGACAAGGAACTCAGTCTTCTCGTCAAAGAAAAATCTTTGGAGACTGATCTCACTGCTGCCCTTAATAAGGTGAAATCACTGTAAGAGAATCTAAGTAGGTTCAATTCTAGTTCTACAAAATTATCTTCTACGATTGGAGCATGTAAAGAACATCGTGATACACGTGGTCTAGGCTATAAAGGAATAGACGCTCCAGGAACTAAAAAGATCAATTTTGTTAGTGCTAATGATAACTCTTCATGTGAAAAACCTTTTTCAGCAAGTAATGTTCCTAGGAACAAGGATTGTGGTCCTTCGAAATCTACTCACATGAGAACAGTCAAGAACAATTCCTTTAACTGTTATTATTGCGGAAATAAAAGACATCGTGAACGGAGATGTCGTTTTCGACTAAGGAATGAGAAACTTCATAACATTCTTGTGTGGATATCTAGAGAAGTAATTAAACTTTTTTCTCATCTTTTTGGAGTAAAAGGCACTGTATGCAATCAAGAGAAATGTTGTGATTATCCATTTCTTAGTTATGATTTTGAGACTAAAAATGCCTACAGTAGTAGTAGGAAGAATGTCAGATGGGCAACTGACTCTTCAAATATCTCTGAGAAGAGAAAAAGTCATCGGAGAAAGAAAAAAAGTTCAAGTTTCTTTACCCTCTCTGAAGAAGGCCTTTAATCCAATTTTTCTACTTCAGACTTTATTCATATCAATAATCGAGTCTCGAAGCTCAAGATCAGTATAAACAGACTCAAACGCAGCATTAAGAAGGCAAGGAAAGCAGCAAGCTCAGGTATATCTTGTTCTCCTCTGTTTAAATCTCTTTCAACTAATTCTATGGATTTTTATGAAAATCCTTATAAAGGGAAGATAGAAGAAGTCAATATTCTTGATGAGCAAAACGCTCATCAAAATATAACTTGACTACTCAATGTAACATCCTTCTTATAATTGTGGAAGGATGCTATTGATTCTCAAGAAGATTTTTTTTTCTCCTTGAGATAGTAGTCGTTATTTTTTTTTCCCATTTTCCTTTACTTTTTGATGATCATAAAAACTGTTGAGCCTTGCTCCAGTGCTTTACATAATGTAATGATGATGATCACCTTCTCTTGAGAATAATTTCTTGGTTGATTGCCTTCCCTTCAATTAGTTGTTGATTATCAACAATCATCTTATGTTCTTTTGAACTAAGAATGTCATTATCCTGGATAGAATAGTTCCTTGAGTTCCTTCAAGACTTCTTTTTAAATTTAGCTCCACTAATCTCTTGGTCTTATACCAAGTTTGTAACCGAAGCACACGTACACCTGACTTGCACGCAACATATACGAGTTTCCCTAGGGTTCCTATGAAACTCTCATATATATATATATATGTATTATACTTCTCCTTGATACACACTCGTTCTGAAACGTCAAAAGGTTCATCTGAATTTTTGTGTGCACAATGGATTGAAGCAACAAGGATGACGAAGTTAAGAAGGGAAAGACTATCGAGTTCCACAAGAACCCTGTTTTTATAGCCTGCTATCATGTTGTTGATCATGAAAACAAACTACCAGTTCAGATGTCATTACAACTGGTAGGAAATCTTCGAGATTTTGAGGTCATACGTGAACAACTTGGAATTGCAACAAGAAATCTTGATTTTCTGAAAAACGAACTGAAGAAAGCAACTGATGAGCTCATCCATGTTCAATCTCTGGTTGCTGACTATGTTTAATGTTTTTCAATTATGTTCTCTAAGTGTTGTTTTATTTGTCTAGGAAACTTCTTATGAGAATTTTATTCTTGTATTTTTTAGAAGGATTACTAGGATTTGGAAAAGCCATTATTGTGATTACATATAGCTATGTCCAACATCTTCATCTTCATATTTTTTAATTTATTTACTTAAATTCTAAAGTTGTTTGGAAGATGATTTTGCAGTATTAATCTTTATGGTTTTATATATTGCAATTTTTTATGGGATATGTGTCTTTTCGTCCGTGAACTATGATTGTCCCATACGTGGTCAAAAGTTAAGTCTTTCGTATGTTGATATGCAAGTATTGATAAAGGATTGAATGAACTTTTGACAAAAACAAAAGATAAGCCTATTGTATGTCATTATGCAAATATTGATGAAAGTTAGGATGATCTTTTATTTACAAAGTTTATGTATATTATATGTCATTGTGCAAATGGTGATGAGAAAAAAATGAATATTTGTCTATTCCACAGTATTGATCTTCCCTGATCCACTTTTTATGTATGTACTGTGCAGCTCCGTAAGCTCTCTTGTTGAGCATTTCTGATTAAATTAATCATGGTTTCTCCTGTGGTTAATTTAATTGAGTTTTTGGATACACATTCATACTCTTATGTGATTTGTTGATGTCCAAAGAAATCTTTATTTTCTTATAAAAGTAAGGTCGCTCTTGTTGTTCTCTCGAGAATGACATTTTATGGGCGAGAGTTATTAATTGAACTTGTGCTTAAATGCCAAATCTTTGTGGGGAGTGCGGATGTGGAATATTATAGAGGTTATCTTGTATCTTTATAAACTCCTTGATGAAAGAATTTAGCTTCGGCTTTATGATTGCATCTAAAAAGTTAATATGTACTTTATTTTGGTCATGAAGTGTCTCTATGGAAATTTCATGAGGATCCCACTAATTTTCGTACATTTGTCAATTTTATTGACAAAAAGGGGGAGAACTAATGTGTAGTTCGCACTACAAATACATACGGTTTTCAGATTATTATGTAAGGAGGAGTGGTTTTCATGTGAGATGAAGTATTGACTAAGGGGGAGTGATACATATCACCATAGTATTGTTGTCGAAGTTGTGATGCAATTGAACTTCGATGTTGTGTAATAATACTATGACACAATGTAACAATGACTAGTGACGAAAGTCATATTAATTTCAATCACTTGAAAATCGGTTTGACGAAAAATAGTTTGTGAACAACAACTATATAACGTTCTCTAAGAATGTTTCAATGATTGAAATGAGAGTTTAGAATACATAACCATGGTTGGATATAAAAATTGTGAGACAACTCATATGTGTGTAAGTCCAATATCCTTGAACCAAATTATGCGTACTTTGCTGCTCAGGATAACCGGAACTAAAGTTCGCGTACCAGTACGCGCACTGCCGGAAGTTCACATCCCGTGAATTTCTGCTGGAGTTTGTGAAATGAAAAAAAACTTAATTCGGGTACTTCAGTCCGCGTACCAGTATGTGTACTTAAGTAGGTTATTTTCTAAAAACAGTTTAATTCGTGAACTAAGACATTTATATATTAAGGAGTGCAATCTTTGCAAACCCTGGCTATAATGTTCATGAATCGATTCGAGTGAATCAAAACTGTTTTTGTTTCGATTGTGTCTTTTATACTTCTATGAGATCTAAGCAATTTAACAATTCTCTAACTAGTTCATTTGAGTCATTTGAACTAGTTGTGGTAAAAAAGAATAAGGTTGATATGAAAGTGCTCATACGTCTAACCTATGGTTAACTACCGTTGAACCAACGACTTGTACACGTTTAGGTACGGTTACTCAAACCTAAATGAAGTTACATTTCATGTGTGTATAATAATCGAAGTTCGATCTAACGGTTGAAAGATAGTAGCTTGAATCTAATCAGGTTTTCATCTAACGATGAATATTGAATACTTTGTTACCGAGGTAAGTAAGATTGCAAACCCTGATTTGAAGACTATATAAAGGAGACCTCTAACAACTGGAAAACCTAATCCCCACACCTCATGTGTGATACTAGTTGTAAGCTAGAGTCGATTATCCTATAACCTTAGGTTTCTATCGAGACCCTGTAGGTTAACGACTTAAAGACTTCATCGGGATTTTCAAGCCAGACCCAACTATCTTCTATATAATTTCGTGATCTGATCTTGCTTTTTCTATCGTATTTGAGTACAATCGTAAGGATTGGCTTGAGATTAATTTCTCCGATAGGCAAGATAGAAAAGTAGTCACAAACATCTTCGTCTTATCGTTTGTCATTCCACAATATCTTGTTTCGCTAGTCGATTAAGATTATTGTGAGGTGATTGATATTTCTAGGCTGTTCTTCGGAAATATAAGTCTGGTATATCAATTGGTTCATGTCCACCTTGATTTATCAAAAGACGGAAAAAAAAACTCGTAGGTATTTATGTGAGAGACAAATTTATCTATTCCTGTAGACTTTTCTGTGTGCTACATATTTGTTTATTAAAGTCTTCGACTTTGGGTCATAGCAACTCTTAGTTGTGGGTGAGATCATCTAAGGGAATCAAGTGCGTAGTATCCTGCTGGGATCAGAGACGTAGGGAGAGAAACTGTACCTTGGATCAGTGTGAGATTGATTGGGGTTCAACTACAGTCCAGATCGAAGTTAGTTTGTAGTAGGCTATTGTCTGTAGTGGTTTAATACAATGTGTGTTCAATCTGGACTAGGTCCCGGGGTTTTTCCGCATTTGCCGTTTCCTCGTTAACAAAACTTCTGGTGTCTGTTTTATTTCTTTTTCGCATTGTGAATACCGATATTTTGTGGAGCACGTGTCGTGATCTTAGTGGTCGTATGCAGAATAACTGTGTATCCCTCGCTATACAGAGAAACCTAAGTGGCAGAGGATACTTTCGCAAATCTACTTTATCTCATCCCAAGAAGGGATACCTTGACGACCAAGATGGATAAAGTAAAGCCTAGTCTAGAGAGGCAGCTGGCGAAGGGACAGAGGTAGATGACGCATCTAATCAGCATTAAATGCACAAATCTCTTATCTACACGCATAACCAAAGCGTGTGGAGAGAAGTGACGTGGCGGAATCTGACTGGCAAAGGTTAGCAGTGAACGAAGGTACAATCTGTACTGAGGCTGGGAAGTTCCCGAAGGAACGTGGGTCAGCTGAGGTGGCAGATTTCGACTGGAGAAAGCACACAGCGAACGAAGGTAACATTTGTACGGAAGTTATATCAGGAAACGATGGATCCAAAGACAGTAAAGATATACCTGGAACAGAGGGGTCTATAACTACCAAGCCTCACCAACAAACTAAAGGCATTCAATATCTAGGAGAAGGAGATCTAGTCTTAAGCTTATACCTCTTTAATGTTTATAACTTAAGTATTTACTTCGAATTGAGTTCTCTCTATTACTTTGGGAAGCATTTAAGATCTTTGTAACCACCACAACTTAATACAAACAAATCACTCATTACCCCGTGGATGTAAACGAAAGTCGAACCACGTTATATCTTGTGTCTCATGATAACTTAGAAGTATTTACGCTACATTATTATCCTTTGTTATTATTGTGATCTTAGATATCATTTATTACTTAGTATCATCAGTTCAACAGAGGTATCATTACTACATAGTATCCGATCCTCTGAGCTGTTTGTATCACGTAGACTATGGGAAAATTAGTAGTCACAGTTTGGCGCTAGAAGGTTTTGCTCACCATCTTAAGTTTTTATATTCCGTCATTTATTTCAACTTACGCATCTTGTATACCATAGAGATCTGAGTTCAGCAACAATGAATCTCACTCTCTAGTGATTTGTTCATCCATTATTTTCGCAAGTTTTTGGAGTTCATAGCCTCTAAAGACTCGCAATCTTACAGATCTACAAAAATTTCTCCAAAAATGTACTCGCAAAATGTTAAAACTTTTGTTTTGTACTAAAAAACCTTTTCCGACAGAGTATCCTTCAGATCTGAGTACCTCTGAGCACTGAGGAATCTCAGCGAGGATTTAAGAAAGCAAAAATCTTTTCAAGCATTTAATACCCCATCTTTCAATAAGATCTGACACCTTTTTCAATTGTTTTCAACATTTAAGGTTGTTTTTTCCAAGGGTGTCATAAGAAATTTAATACATGTCTTTCCAGACGTTATTTCAGTCCTTTTTCTGAAAAAGCTGCTCAGCCGTCTTCTGTGTCAGAGCATTAAGTGCTACTTTTGACGAAGGCACCCAAGTAGCAAATTTTATCGTTTTTCTGTAACCGCAGGATAACAAAAACCGAAGGCATGCAAAAACCAAGTGATGTACCAACAAGCTCACGACCAGCAGTTACGAGAGGAAGATCTCAAAAGTCGTCTCAAGCGAACTAAAGAACATAAGCAGAGGATGGACAAAGTGAAATAGCAAGAAGAACAGTTGCTAACAAGCCACATATTCCTGCTGAAGGGATGGGACAAATATCATGAGCACAACCACTTTATGGTATGCCATTGTCGGAGCATCTTAATGTAACAAAGCCACCTGCGGCCAATGTAGGGTTATCCATAACCTTAGCTCCTACAGGACGAGGATTGGGAAACCTAACTCCGATCCAGCTAGATCCAGACGCTCCGATCATAGAAGAAGGAGTGAATTACTCTGAGGATCCGGCCGACAACACTCCTCAGGGTAGGGGAATCCATAATGAAGATCAAATAGCAGCGCAAGTAGCAGCTTTGCTACTCCGTAACAAGGAGCATGAGGATGCAATGCACGTGATGGCCCAAGAGAACCAGAACCTAAAAGATATGTTGGATGTACAGATCGAGGGTTCCCAAACTCACCCTCCGTTAGAGAGGCGTGAGAACGGAGCTATCTCAGGAAGACGAAGGGTTGATCTTAACCCACCAGGGGGAGCCAGGAGAACGCAACATGATCCAAACGAAATGGATCCAACTTACAAGCCCTCTCAGTATTACTATGATGATACATTCTCAAGAGATGCTCACAATGTAAACATGGTCATGGAGCAAATGGAGAAAATGCGGAAGGAGATACAAGGATTGAAAACCGGTCACGCAGGAGCAAGGCTAGAAGAGGTGCTCCAGGAAGCGACAACATCTCCGTTGTGTTTTCGCATTTTGAGGGAGCCTATCCTTGCGAAATGTCCAATACCTACGTTTCAGGCATACAATGGTACCTCTGATCCTGCAGCACACCTACGGTATTACACTCGTGTTCTTGCCCATTGAGAAAGAGATGAGGTAGTACTTTTTAGGTACTTTCCTGCAAATAACAGGATCAGCATTGGCTTGGTATGACAACTTACCAGCAAACTCAATTGACTCTCTCGAGCAATTATCTACGGTGTTCTTGGAGACATACATGTACTACAAGTCAACAAAGTCAGGGTTAGATAGGTTATTCGCTTTAGATATCGGACCCCGGGAGACATTAATGCAATACACAGACAGGTGGCAAAAGACATGCCAAGCAATCGGGAAAGTCAATCCAAAAATTAGCATTAATTGCTATAAGTATGGACTTGACAAAACCTCAGCCATCTTCGTGGAGCTTCACAACCGAGCCCTTGATTCCGAAGGAGAGCTTAGGGTTGTCCAAGATCGCTACATCAGACTTGAAGAAATCCAGAAGGACAACCTCAGGGCACAAGAAAAGACGACAACAACTCCACCACGAACCAACTCTCTGGAACCAATTCCAAAGATACCTAAGAGGCAAAATGAAACCGGGGGCAGGACCAGCTCTCGAGACAAAAGATCCAAATACGGAGATGGCAAAGGCAGAGGAAGAGGAAGATAAGAATTTGTAGACAAAGTCTACACAAAGCTAAACACCACATTCTCCCACATTCTAAGCAAGGAAAGAGCGAAGCCGGGTTTTCCGTACCCTAACACTAGGGGAAAGCAACCGGATAAAAAAAAGGAGGCGAAGGAATATTGTGAGTACCACCAGTACTACGGGCATACAACTGATACATGCTATCACCTAAGGAACACGATCTAGAGATTCATAGACGAAGGTAAGTTCATGGAGTACGTGCAGATACAACCAGCTGATACTGAGGTAGCCCCAAAGAAAAGAGTATAACTACCTCAGGACGGCAAATACATCAACATGATTACCTTCTACAGCAGAGGTCAGGAGGAGCTACTAGAAGAAATCCTCGAGTTAGCTCGAAACAGAAGAAAGCTATAAGCCTTCGAGGTATTCAAGCTAAGTGAACCACCTACTAGCACTTGGGAAGAATGGATGGCTACGCCATTAACATTCTCAAAAGAGATGTCAACCAAGAAGTTGAGATGCAGAACGATCCACTTGTGATCACTCTTCTTATACACGGATGGAACGTCAGGAAGGTCCTCATTGATGGGGGCAGCTCATTGAATGTATTATTATACGAACCTTACCTACGTATGGGTTTGACAGCTGAGCAAATGGATTCATCCACTTGCACAATATACAATTTCAATGGAGCAGTCTCTAGACCAAAAGGAGAAATTGTCTTACAGGTGCGCGCCAGACCCTTAGTAACCAATACAAGGTTCTGCGTTATTGAAGCACCTTCGCCATACAACGTAATCATGGGCAGGCTATGGGTCCATAGACTATGAGGAACAACTTCAACATATCACTAGTACCTTCGATTCCCTACACGTATGGGTGAAATGGAGATCAAAGGTGACCAGCAAGATGCAAGGTTATGCAATCTAGCTGAGGTCAGGCTCAACGAACAAAGAGCAGCTGCACAACAACACGAAATAAAAAGACGAACACCAAGAAGGCGAAGGACGGAGCTTTCTTAGTACCCGAAGCCACCTCAGTTTCGGAGGCAATAAGCACCTCCGCCACTCCGTGGGTAAACGTCTCCGCCAAATGACAATTACAGAAATGCACTCCTCTACGACCTCAGAAGCAAACCTTCTCCTCAGTAGAACCAACAAAGAAAATCAATATCGGCACCGAGAAGGAACCAAAGATGATCAATATCGGAAATTTGATAGAAGAAGATGAGGACTGAGGAGATGCAACTACAAAGGCTACTACGGGATTACATAGATGTCTTTGCATGGTCAATAGAAGAAATGCCAGGAATTTATCCGAATTTGGTCTCCCACCATCTTCGGCTCAAACCAGAAATGCCATCATTCAAGCAACGTATCCGCAAGGTAGCAGATATTTACCAAGAAGCGGTAGAAAAGGAGTTGCAAAAGCTGTTAGAGGCAGGATTCATACGAGAAGTCAAGTATCCCATGTGGATATCCAATATGGTAATCGTACCTAAGAAGAACGGGGGCGTACGAATCTGCATCAATTTTAGCAATCTCAACAAAACCTGCCCCAAGGACAGCTACCCGCTGCCAAACATTGACCAACTGGTAAATGCAACCGAAGGCCACCAAAGATTATCCTTCATGGATGGATACTCCGGTTACAACCAAATCTTCCTTGCAGAAGAAGACCAGGAGCATACTGCGTTCTTTACCCCACGAGGATTGTATTGTTGTACAAGGATGCCTTTTGGACTAAAGAACGCGGGGGAAACATACCAACGATTGGTAGAAAAGATCTTCAAGTCATGGATAGGAAGATACTGGAGGTCTACGTGGACGATATGCTTGTCAAACGCAAGGAGGAGAAAAATCACTTGTCAGACTTAAGGGAAATATTCAAAGCCATGAGAAGCTTCCACATGAAGGTAAACCCGGAAAAATGCACGTTCAGAGTAACCTCAGGAAAATTCCTAGGATACTTGGTAACTAAGCAAGGAATAGAAGTGGACCCCGAAAGGGTCAGAGCAATAATGGAAATGCCATCTCCACAAAAACTAAAAGGAGTACAAAAGCTAAATGGAATCTCAGCCTCCATGGGAAGATTCATAGAAAGATCATTGGATAAATGCAAAGCATTTTTCGATACACTAAGGAAAGGAAGCAGGTTCATATGGACCAAGGAGTTCGAGCAAGCTTTCCAGAAGATTAAGGAATACTTGGATTTAATACCCATCCTACAGAAGTCGGAGCCAGGCGAAATTCTCACCTTTTACTTAGCAGCAACAAGCTACACTGTGAGCGCAGTATTGGTACGAGATCAAGGACAAGGAGAAAATCCCATATACTACATCAGCAAGACACTCAGTTCATCGAAGCGTAACTACACAAAGGTGGAGCAACTTATATCTGCTTTAGTAGTGGCAACACAGAAACTAAGGATATATTTTGACGCGCATACCACCTGAGTCTTCACGAAGGCTCAGATAGGTCAAATCCGCGACAACACGGAGAAAATTGGAAGAGTGGCAAAATGGAATGCCATGATCAAGCAGTTCCACATCATCTTTGAAACCAGGAAGGCTGAAAAATCACAAATCTTAGCAGACTTCCTGGAGGACCTACCTCTCAGCGACGAAGCAGAGATAGACGATATCCCATGAATGGAGGAAGACAAGCAAGATACAGATGACCTGTTAGAACCTCAGAATTCGCGAAGGTGGGAAATATTCGTAGATGGCTCCTCCAGTGGAGAATGCGCATGCATTGGGATTGTAATAAAAACTCATACCGGAGACCGTCTCATCTACGCATTCAGGTTATAATTCGAACAATACACCAATAACATCACAGAATACGAGGCGGTCATACATGGTCTATGCTTGGCACGGAAGCTAGGCCTGTCAGATATTCGTTTGACTAGTGACTCACAGTTGGTCATTAGACAAATCGAGCTCAAATACCAAACTTTGGATCCGGTGCTATCTTCATATCTAAAGCTAGCTCAGGAGCATGTGTCAAAAATCAGCAACGTAACATTCAGGCACGTCTGTCGAAAGGATAACAGACACGCAGATGCCTTAACATTCATATCATCAATGCTAAGGGACAGAAGACCACCGCCGTACAAATTGGAAGAATATATGAACCTTCAATAGAAGGACCCATCTCAGGCACTGGGGAGGCTTTGGCCATTCAAACTCGAGCCATGAGAGAAGCTGAGAAAGAAAAAGAAGACGAAGAAGTAATAGAACCAGATAACGAAGCCGAAGAGTCTGACAAAGACCAATCCAGGTTAGACGAAGACAACGAAGATGAAGCGGAGGATGATTGGAGGATTCCAATTCACCAATACCTCTACAAAGGTACCTTACCATCATATGTCAAAGAGGCTCGGAAACTTGAATCAAAAGCAGTAATGTACATCCTTCGTGATGGGATACTGTATAGGAGGTCATTTCTTGGACCTCTGATGCAGTGCCTCTCATGAATCGAATGAAGGAAAATATTCCACGATATACACAACGGAGATGCCGGCAACCATAGCGGAAGAAGGTCCTTGGCTGTCAAAGACGAAGACTACTGGCTAAGCATGGACGAATACTCAAAGAACGTGGCTAAGCGGTGTGAAAGATGCCAACGCTTTTCCAGGAAGATCAAAACACCAACAACGGACCTAAACTCGGTCATCTGCCCTTGGCCATTTTTCAAATGGGGGGTGGATATTGTCGGACCCTTGATAGAGGGAACCTCGAAGAGAAAATATCTTATTGTGGCTACGGATTATTTCACCAAGTGGGTAGAAGCGAAGGATTTGGAAATAATTAGGTACACAGATATATTTAAGTTATTGTTTGAGCAAATCATATGCAGGTTCGGAATACCAGCAGCCATAGTCTCTAGAATGGCAAGCAGCTGCAAGGAAAGAACATCGACATGTTGTTCAATACTTTCAACATCCAGAAAAACAAGTCCACTCTTATATACCCTAAGATCAATGGACAAGCATAGGCAACCGACAAAACAATAACGATGAACTTGAAGAAAAATCTAGGAGCATATAAGAAAAGATGGTGCGAACAACTCATCAATGTCCTATGGGCCTACCGAACTACAAGAAGGGAGGCTACGGGAGAAAATCTATTCTTGCTGATCTAAGGAGCCGAAGCGGTCATCCCAACAAAGATAATACTTCCAACAACGAAAACGGAGGCATGGGAGAAGAATCTAACAACAGACCTAATGTTAGAAAAGCTGGATGATCTCAAAGAAAGACGAGAAGTAGCTTGACAAAAGATGGTCAACTACCAACGAAGGCTATCCCGCGAATACAACAAACGAGTTATCCCTAGAAACTTTGTGGTCGAAGAATACGTGTTACGTCAGATACCACCATATCAAAGAAAGAAGAAGCGGGGCAAGCTAGCTCCGAAATGGGACGGTCCCTACATCATACATGATATCGTCGGAAAAGGTTCATATTACCTAA
This sequence comes from Papaver somniferum, assembly GCF_003573695.1. Lineage (NCBI taxonomy): Eukaryota > Viridiplantae > Streptophyta > Magnoliopsida > Ranunculales > Papaveraceae > Papaver > Papaver somniferum. Next base: position 3,419,524 of record NW_020622934.1, read on the forward strand.
GGACCCTCAAAGGTAAAGTATTGCAACACCCTTGGAATGCAATGTACCTAAAAAAGTACTACCCGTACGAGAATGGTGATTACTCAGGAGAAGAAAGGAACGTTCCTTAACCCACAATGTTCTATCCCTGATCAAAGGTATTATAAACGTTATTAATCAATGAAAGAAATTTTTTGCTAAAGAATTAGTTTCGGTTAATACAATTGGGTTAGAAAAGACACCCTCCGTCAGGATTGACGATGAGACAAGGCAAGACATAACTGCGCATATGTCAATACTCGGATCCTCGGAACGATAGTTCCCTTCATGAGGCAGTAAGAAAAAGTAAGATATACCTTATATAGATACCTCTTCTAAGTAAAGCAGTCTTTGCGCTGAACGCGTAGGGTTACAGGAAAACTATTGCCCACGTAGGAGCCTTCGCCACCACGGTACCTTCTGGCCAAATGATACTTAGGTAGGACGATGAATGTTCCACCCAAGGTTAAGCATACCTTAGCACCTTGTAACGACTTGAATGTGCGATAAACTAGACACAATATGTCTACAAACAAAATATCTATGCAATAACATAGGTAAAGTAATAATGTTACCAAAATACGACTGACGTGTCTTCAAAAGTTGCAGATAAAGAAGGTTCAAACCATCACGAAACAATGTTTCAAGAAAAAAAGACAACACAAAGGCACCTCAGCTGAGGGGATAATACAACAAAGAGTTCATTTAAGATAAGTTGAATACGATTGGATCAAGGGTAAGGAAGACGAGGAAAAACAACTCCTTCATCTTGGAGCTCGGATTCAGCAAAGGAAGCATTGATATAATCAATGTCTGAATGCTCAAATTGCACCTTCATCTGAGAGGACTGAGCCTCCAGATCCGAAGCCGATTTCTGACGAAGTTCCATCACCTGAGCACTAAGCTGATTGTTAGCTTGCTGCAGAGCCTCAGCCTTGAACTTAGCAGCAGCATCAAACTGACGAGATATCTCCAGTGAAGATATTTGGCCTTCAAGACGGCTAATCTTGGCGTTTGCACCCACCAGCTGCTCCTGGAGACCTGCGGATACAAAAGAGTAAGTAATAAGCAAAGGCAACAAATAATGCTTCCAGAATATAAAGGACCCTAAGCTACCTCTTTCATGGCTAAGGGATTCTTCTAAACTATATTGGGCCTCATCAAGGTCCACCTCAGCGGCTTCGAGATCATCAACATCAATCCGGAGCGAACCATTCTCATATTATATAGCTTGGTAAATATTCTCTAATTCTTCCAATATCTTAACCAAAGATGCATGGGACATGGAAGACGATGTGGATCCAACCTCAACAAGTCTCCTCTAAAGAGAGCAGGCCTCAGAAGATAAAACGTTGCGCTCTGCAGTAACCTTAGCCAACGAAGCACAAGCATCTTCAAAATATGCATGATATTTCTTGCGGATTATTTCTTGGGCTGAGAGGCGTCTCTCAACTAAGGAAATATCCTCCTTTTGATTTCAAATGAGACCCTCTTTCCACTTAAAGGCTTCGTCACATTCCTTACGGAGCAAAGCCATCTGCTTCACGAGATCCGCGTTATGAGCAGACTCGAGAGAAAGTTTGGCCTCGTTATGAACAATCACGTTCATTAACCTATCAAACTTCTTCTGATAGTACCAAACATCGGTGGTCAACTTGGATACATGTTCCGGGAGATGTCTAAGCTCACTAGGGATACCAGCTGACAGGCATAGGATGTCTCAGGACTATGCAACCAAACAGATATAAAAACAAATCTAAGGGAAAGAAGAAACGAACCTATGGCTCTGGAGGACTCAACAGCCAAAGCAGAATCAGCTGCTTTGCGCCCGTCCTCGGAAACTCTAGCATCATTGTTAGCTCTCTCGAGGGACAGAAAACAAGCCTCCAAGGATCTCTGAGTCTTTCTCAGAACTTCCTCCAACAAAGATACCTTAGCAGCAAAAGCAGTATCACCATACGAAGGTTCTTGTGTGCTAACAAGGGCACATTCTTGACGAGCGCGCTCCAACAGATCATTCAAGTGAGTACACTTAGCCCTATAAAACTTGAACAAGGTACAACCCACATTTATATGTTTGCAAAGTTGTAAACAACGAATCATAAGAACAAACTAAGGTTCAAAGCAAAGCAAGAAACAGTCAAGTAAGAAATCACTTACCGAGAACAACGAAAGACGGGGAAGAAAATCAGCATAGGTGTCCATAAAAGCCTCCATCTCTTGGATACTACCCCTGTGGATTTCACCGGAGCTCTGACTAGAGCGAAGGCAGTCCGGGTCAAGAAAAGATCCTTAGCCACACGATATTGAGCAGACAGGACGTCCAGTTGCGAAGCTATCTCCAAAGAACCATCCAGATGGTGACGATCAACCTCAGCAGAAAAGGGACCCTTTGAATCCCGTTGGATGGCTTCAAGAATAGAATAGTCAGAACTCCCAAGGCTCAAATTCTCAGGTAAATTATCAGATTCAGCAACGGTTCCACCAATCACTTGGGAGCGAGCGTGGGGCACGAGTATTGAGCCATCACCACGACGGAGAAACGGCATGGTAGATGAGATAGGGACCGAAGAAAGAGCTTGAGAACCACCTAAATCCATATCACCAGCAGAAGGAAGATTACCCAGTACGGCCCAATCTGGTGACGAAGACGGAGGTACAACAACCTTACTAACAGGAGCAGTAGAAACAGACTGAGCGCTCCCCAATGAGGTGGGCGTAGAATTAAAGGAGAAACTGGGCAGTGAAAGAACAACCCTTTTCTTCGAATGAGAGCCATAGCGACTAACCTTCACCACGGTGGTAACACCCTTGGCAAACGAGCCACTCGATTGAAACGATGTAGCAGGAGACGGAGGAAGACTCTTGGAAGATACAACAGCAGCCCCAGTACTAGCTGAGACAACAGGCAATGGACCGCTAGGAGCAGAAAACGAGGGTACCTTTGGAAGCGAAGTAGGAGTTGGAGCTTGAATACTAACAGGGTTCACCAGTGAGACATCACCACCAACTGGGAGGTTCTGACCCTCCACAGATCCAGCACGAATGGGACTGGGGTTATCCTTGGAAAAATCCTCCTCGATATCGTCCAAATGAGGGTTGAGGCCAGTATCCTCAATGTCCTTCATATCTTCATCATCCGGTACCTCCTCACCTTGGGATCCTCATCAGATTCCTCAAGATCAATAACATCCTTCAACTTGCCCTTTCTCTTGGAAGACTGTGAAAAAACACATGCGCCAACTAAGGATCAGGGGCAAAGTACTAAGAAAATTATGAAAACAAAGGTAGAGTTATGATCCTTACCTCCGCAGGTGTTGGTGTAGATATTTCAGCCGAAGCCTTTCTTTTCCTAGTCCTAGTGGCTATGGAATTACTAGCAGAATCCGGAGCAGTCCTAGCAGCGGAACCAGGAGCAGTTCCAGCAGAAGACGCAGGGGAAGGCTACAGAAAAAAGTCATCAAAATACTAAACAAAGGCTGCAAAAAATGCACAAAATGAAAAACCTCCAAGGAAAACGAAGGTTACCTCATGAGAAGCAGCAGGGTTGAAAACCCATCATACTTTTCAGGCAAGGAAAGAGCGGTACGATGGACATTGGGATCTGTGGTAGTAAAACCGTAGGCCCAAGGACCCACTACACGAAGGGGAGTACGAGCCTAACGATCATCATGATCAAGACAGATGCGGTCAGACTTCGACAGAGATAGCCTAGCAGAGTAAGGGATAACAGTCAAACCAGTCTTATCAATCTCCTCCAGTAGACGAAGGATGTTACCTTCCCTAATTTGCCTAGCAGTAACATGGATACGATGAGGGCCAACACTCCAAGGAAGAAGATTACTCTTCTGAATAACATTATCATACGTAGTATTGAACTTGGCAGGGGTATAATCGTCTTGCTTAGACCTCCCATCAGCAAAGGGGTCATAAGATTTCAAAGTAGTATTTCCCTTACTACGGTACCAGCTCTCACGAAGGGCATGCCAGTAATTACCAGTATATTGCATAACTTCTCGGACCCGAGTCTTGTTCACCGGGTCATCCCTGGTAGACAAAACGTCATAGTAGAAGGGATCCTTTCTACTAAACAAAGGGAGGAGCATACCTGCGGCCAGCTGACCAACACTAATCAGAAGGTTGTTCTCATCATAAGGAAAACTCTGGATCAGGGACTCGGTGAGAACATCAGGGCCATAGACAAAGGAAATCTCAAACTTATGGAGGCGAAAAGACTTGGTGATCTCAGCTAAAGATAAGTGAGCGTAGCTATCCTTGTTACGCAGCTGAAGCTTGTGAAGCTCATAGTAAGGAGGAGGAGGTGGAAGATCCTCAGCAGCAACCTCTTGTACCTCGGGTTCCGCAGCAGCCTCAGGGACCACAACCATCTTAGTACCAGCAGGTATCTCAGTATCCTCAGGAGGAGGAGACGGCGTAGCATCAGGATGGTCCATCCGCGGAGGTGGATCAGTATACGAAGAGGTTCTTTGTCCCTTCCGCGTAGGCTTCTTCGGAAGTCTCATGGTTCCTAACACCAGCAGGAAGAACATCCTATAAACAATGGCGGACTGAAAATCACAGTCAACTCAAATGCAAATTTGGTCAAAAATAAGCATACTATGGGCATGGGTTTAACTAAACCAACCAAAGGAAGCGGTTTAAACCCATCATAAGGCGAAATCGAAGGATATTCATCACCATGAATAAAATTGCAGATGAAGAACAATCATGGCAGAATCAACATCAAAATACGAAAAAGAAACAAATTCAAACTCTCGTGCAACATGGAGAACACATCAAAAGATTTAAATAACGCATGCATACATCCAAAAGCATCAATGGCGAACAATGGAAATTAACCAAAGCCAAAGCAAGGAGAATCCAAGACGAAAATCCAAACAGGCAGAGAAGAGGAAAAGTATCACTTACTTGTATGTGATGATCGAGTGTTGAACATGAGCCTTGGCGAATCAAAAGGAAGATCAACAGTAAACAGCAGAAGAAAAAGGAATTAATGAAAATTCCTCCTCTTTATTCTCTTCTTATAGACGGCTGGAGAATCCAAAAATTTGGACGTCCAGAAATTCAAGGGGAAGTTATTGCATGAAAAGATATGTGGGGACCACCCAGTCGGTACGTGCAAAAATGACGGCGTTACGGAAGTTTTTTCTTCGAATCCTCCCATATGGTAGAATATGAAAGAAAAGGGGAAAACTGTGAATACCAATATAATGCGGAGCACATGTCACGATCTTAGTGGTGGTATGCAGAATAACTGTGTATCCCTCGCTATACAGAGAAACCTAAGTGGCAGAGGATACCTTCGCAAATCTACTTTATCTCATCCCAAGAAGGGATACCTCGACGGCCAAGATGGATAAAGTAAAGCCTAGTCTAGAGAGAGGAAGCTGGCGAAGGGACAGAGATAGATGACGCATCTAATCAACATTAAATGTACAAATTTTTATCTACACGCATAACCAAAGCGCGTGGAGAGAAGTGACGTGGCGAAATCTGACTGGTAAAGGTTAGCGGTGAACGAATGTACAATCTTTACTGAGTCTGGGAAGTTCCCGAAGGAACGTGGGTCAGCTGAGGTGGCAGAGTTCGACTGGAGAAAGCACGCGGCGAAAGAAGGTACCATTTGTACGGAAGGTATATCAGGAAACGATGGATCCAAAGACAACAAAGATACACACCTGGAGCAGAGGGGGTTATAAATACCAAGCCTCACCAACAAACTAAAGGCATTCAATATCTAGGAGAAAGAGATCTAGTCTTAATCTTATACCTCTTTAGTGTTTAGAACTTAAGTATTTACTTCTACTTGAGTTCTCTTTATTATTGTGGAAAGCATTTAAGATCTTTTTAACCACCACAAATTAATACAAACAAATCACTCATTACCCCGTGGACGTAGACGAAAGTCGAACCACGTTATATATTGTGTCTCATGATAACTTAGAAGTATTTACGCTATATTATTATCCTTTGTTATTATCGTGATCTTATATATTATTTATTACTTAGTATTATCAGTTCAACAGAGGTATCATTACCACATAGTATCCGATCCTCTAAGTTGTTTACATCATGTAGACTATGGGAAAATTATTAGTCACGCGCATTATATTTTGTTATATAATTGAAATATCACAGGTTATGCATTGAATCGGTCAATTGGTAAATCCAACCTTTGGTTGTTGATTGAAATTGATTGATCCTTGAACATTGGTCTTTGGTACCATTCAAGTGATTTTTCCTGTATTCAATTAGACTCGCAGATTTCTATTTACTGGAGTAAGTATTTAATCGAGAAATTGAGATATAACTCTTTGATATACTTTTTATTAAGATTGAGTCTAACTGTCTAGTTGATTCTCTTAAAAGTATATTGGAGTTTGTCCATACAGATTGTTAAGCGAAATATTGGGTGTGGTTCTTAGACCCCCGCTTTTTCATTAACAATCAACCTTAAATAATCACACTTAACGAATTTTCTCATGATTTTCGGGATAAAAGAAAAAGTTTCTCTTATATTTAGATTCAACTTACTTAGGGAGAACTTATGGAAATGATATCGTTTGTTTACATCGTCCCATAATATGTGTTGATCCCGTTAAAGATGATTTGGTTAAGATTTTTCAGAAGATTAGAAAAATATTTGTACCACATATTTTTTTCCTTTATGGATCAGAATAATAAGAAGTAAATAGAAAATTATTACTATTTTTTGACTTTTGAAACGTGTAAGAGGTTTTGGGATAGGATAATTTTGTCTGATTCATAGAAAAACACGGGACACGGCGTATTAGGTGAGTTAAGTAGACTTTTCCCCATCCAAAACCCCCCTTCCTATAATAAAAGTGATTCTTATTATATTAGTCCTTCATATGGAAGAACTCGTTACTCTACCACGTTCCTTGGACGACTATAGAATTTAAACATGCAAATCATCAAATACTACATTTTTGCTGGCTAGTTAGTGATATAATTATAGAATAACATACAAACATAAAGTGATTATATATTTACGGTTAGGAGTACTAGTAGCGTGAGCAAATCAGTGATTGCCTGGAAAAAACAATACTTAATAAACTAACAACGTAATCATATCAACAAAAGAATCAAAAGAAGAAGAAATATGATTTGCAACGTAACATGACAAGTATTTTTTGAGAGGGAAATTATTAAATATCGAAACATCAACTTTTGAGTTTAAAAAAACTCTAAAGAAAAATTCCCACACATTAAATCTCTCCATAATTTCCTTCGTGAGTACGACTAAATTTTTTGAACAAGATTAGTATTGTACAAAGCTACTACCAACACTACACAAAGTTTCTAGTAACCGCACAAAGTAACTAACAAACCAAATCTTACTACCAATTTAAATGCAAGATACTCGAAATGTGCATATTGGAGTAGCACATAAAAGAGTATTTATTGTTGAAAACAACGCAAGTTGATGCTGGTTCACCTCATAAAAAAGAAACTTAAGAATTTTAAAAACCTACAATGGTTAAATATTGTTGGATTTTTTCAAAAAAAGCTTGTTCTGTTTGCCTTACTGCTTTTACACTTTAGGTTATTCTCTAGGTAGAATTCACAGTTGCATCTTTTGTTGTGTTTGTGATGGAATCTAAAAATTAATGGGATATTCTTGCGATCTAGATATCCTAAGACTTTTGATAAATGAGAGATTAAATTATCAATTTTAGTTGTTGCTAAAAATACATGTTTGTGAATAATACAACCTCTTGATCAATATCTTCATCTTATTGATTACTTCCAACTAATTACTTTCCTTTCAATTTAGTTTTTATTGCTAGATAAATTCAAAATCCCCCATTGGTTACTTTAGAAATTGAAATTGAATAAAAACAATAGCCTCCCATGGAACGAATTCATTCTTACAATATACTTCATTTATATTTTGTTGAGTGAGAAAGTAATATAATTTTAACGCGTTGTGGCAAGCGATCATCTCACTGATAATCTACCATTTATGTATCTTGGACTTCCACTTGGTGTAAAATATAACTTTAAAGCTATTTTGTGGAAAAATTTGATAGCGAACTCGCTACTTGAAAGAAAACTCAACTCTCAAAGGGAGATAAGATAACTTTGATAAAACATGTTCTCTCTAGTTGAAAAAGCGGGGGTCTAACAACCACACTCGATATTTCGTTTAGGTAGTCTGTATGGACTAACTCCAATATATTTCCAAGAGAATCAACTAGACAGTTAGACTCAATCAAGGAAAAACATCCAAGAGTTATATCTTAATTTCTCAAATCAATCTGCAAACGAACACATAGGAATCCGTGAGCCGGATTAATATGACAAATAACTTGGATGGTACCAAAGACCAATATCCAAGCGTCAATCAATTTCAATCAACAACCAAAGGTTGGATTCACCAATTGATTGAACTACGCACAACTTGTGATATTTCAATTAAATAGAGAATATAATTCGGAAAAGAAATAAAACAGACACCAGAAATTTTGCTAATGAGGAAACCGCAAATGCAGAATAACCCTGGTCCTAGTCCAGATTTGGACACCACAGTGTATTAAGCCGCTACAGATTCTAGCCTACTACAAGTTAACTTCGGACCGGAATATAGTTGAGCCCTAAACAATACCACACTGATTAAAGTACAATCGCGGTCCTTACGCCTCTGAATCCCAGCAGGACTCTACGCACTTGATTCCCTTAGCTGATCTCACCCACAACTAAGAGTTGTTACGACCCAAAGTCGAACAATGGATAAACAAATCTGTCTCACACAGAAAAGTCTATTGAATAGATAAATCTGTCTCCCACAGAAATACCTACGAGATTTTGTTATGTCTTTTGATAAATCAAGGTGAACAGGAACCAATTGATACACCGGTCTTATATTCCCGAAGAATAGCCTAGTAATATTAATCACCTCACCATGACCTTAACCATATGGTAGCGGAACAAGATATTGTGCTATCACAATCGATGAGAAGAAGATGTTTGTGACTACTTTTTATCTTACCTATCGTAGATTGAATATCGAGAAAATATTAGAGAAGATAGTACTCAATACGATAGAACAAAGTAAGATCAGAACACGGAACTACATCGAAAATAGTTGGGTCTGTCTTCGGAATCCCAGTGAAGTCTTTAAGTCGTTAACCTATAATGGTTTTGGAAAAACCTAGGTTAAAGTATAATCGACTCTAGTCGCAAGTAGGGATTCGGTTTCCCAATTGCTAGAGTTTTATCTTATATAGTCTTCAAATCAGGGTTTGCAATCAATGCTACCTTGGTAAAAAAAGCATTCAATATTCGTCGTAAGATGAAAACCTGATTAGAGTCAAGTTAATATCTTTCAACCGTTAGATTGAACTTAGCTTGTTACACACAAATGAAATGTGCCTTATTTAGATATGGGTAACCGTACCTAAACGTGTACACTTGGTTGGCTCAACAATAGTTAGCCGAAGTTTTCCATATGAACACTTGCATATCAACCTTGTTCATCTTAATTATAACTAGTTCAAATGAAACTAGTTACAGAGTTGTTCAATTGTTTATATTCTCATAGAAGTATACAATACACAATTGAAGCAAAATCGATCTTGATTCACTCGAATCAATTCATGAACATTGTAGCCACGGTTTGCAAAGATTGCATTCCTTATTATATATGTATTTATTCATGAACAAACCGATTTGAGAACTTAACCCACTCAAGTATGCAAACGGGTGCGCATACTTAGAGTTTCGGACTTGGTCTGTCCGCCAGTATGCGAACGGGTACGCATACTGTCGTTCACGACCGAACTCAGTTGAATTAGTATGAAAACGGGTGCGCATACTAAATTCCCGGACTTGAATTGTTAATCCAGTACGCATACGGGTATGCATACTAAGTTCCTGGACTTAAACTGTTAAACCATTACGCATACGGGTGTGCATAGTATGGTTCCCGGACTTGGAGTAACTTGCAACAGTTAGCATACAAGTACGCATACTGTGTTATATCCAATCAATGGTTAATTGTTCTAAACTCCATTTTAATGATTGAAACATTCTTAGAAGAGGGGAATAGCTGTCTCACACAAACTATTAGCTTCAAAGCAATATCAAGTGATCAATAGATCAACACGAAACATTCTGAGTCTACATTAAGTGACTGTCTCATACAAATCATGTAAGATGTTACCATGCGATTTTCACATGATGATCTTTTGACTTTTGTCAAGAATAAAAGATGAACTTGGTTAAAGCGAAGCTTACCAACACATATTTCGAAAAATATGTAAGCGAGTTAAACACAGGTCGAAATATCAAATCAAATGTGTATAAAGTAAAGTCTATATAGCTATACGACTTTTGTCTCAATAGGAGATAGAATAGAAATAGACTTATGAGTGATAGATAAGTTTTAGTCTCCACATACCTTTTGTTGATGAAGTTCCTCCAAGCTCTCCTCAGTAGATATTCGTCTTCAATCGATGAACGCCGTGAAGTCTAAAGCTCAACTATACATTCTATCATAATCCGAGACATAACTATAAGTAGACTAGAAATCAAGACTTGTAGTTTTGGCAACTAAACTTTACAAACAAGCTTGAGATAGCAACGCTTGTGAGTTCGACCGAGCAGTGCTGTAGCACTAGTCTTCCGCTATTTCTTCAGATTTTTCAAATCCCGCTTTACATTACAAATTTGCTAAAAAAATAGATAAGAGATTTCTTATGGAATAACAAAAATGAATCGAAGAAAAAACACCTTCTAGTAGGTTTTTGTTGTGTACACCTGTTGATAAAGGTGGTATGGGCTTTAGGTATTTTCAGCATTCTAATATAATTTTTTTAGCTTAATGGCTTTGAAGATTTGGAGTAAAAAATAGATAGAAAGTTGTTCAATTTCTTAGATCTCATAGAAGTATACAAGACACAATCGAGGAAAAATCGGTATTGATTCACTCGAACCGATTCATGAGCATTATAGCCACGGTTTGCAAATTGCATTCCTTGTTATATAAATGTTTTAGTTCATGAACTGACCGATTTTAGAAAGTAACCTACCTAAGTATGTGAACAGGTACACGTACTTAAGTAACTGGATTGAGTTTGTTTTCAATTCCAAACTCCAGCAGAAATTCACGGACGTAGACGCACTTTCAGCAGAGAAGGAAAAAGCAAATTTGGGTTACGGAACTTTTATACAGAGAGGATTCACGTACGACCAATTCATAACCCTAAAGAAGGTAGATTGTCGATTTTAACCTTTTTTTTTAATGAAAAAGAAATTTTTTTTCGATACCAATTTATGATATTAAAAGATCAACAGAATTTCAGAAAACAACAACCAAAAAGAAAAAAAATCTTTTCCTAAAGCCTGAACTGTGCAAATTCTTGTCTCTTTGAGGTCAGACACATGAGACAAGACTCACTTTCAACAAAATTAAGTTGTGTTAGGTTGAAAAATAATCTGTCCACCATACACATCTTGTACGGAATTCTTAATACCCCCTTTCACAGAATGTTTAGACCTTGTTCTTTTCCGGAGAGGACTAATTAATTTTTTATTAAGTTTTTCGGAGAGGAATGGAGTTTTTTACTTACTTCAGATGAATTAGACTTTTGAACAAGTTTGAGCTTCTTTGCTAATCGATTTGCTCTCCGCTGAAGTTTATTGACATATCTTATTTTATGTTTGTACTTGAATACATAGAGATTTCATGACCCTTAAAAGTACAATAAGAACATGTCAATGTGGAGGACGGTTCAGACACCATAGCTGAGCATGCTTCTAAGTAAATTGAGGTACCCGAAACATGTGAAATAGAATTTTCAGTAGACATGGAAAAATCCATTTTATCCTCCATAGTGGTTGACGAAGTTTCTCCAAAAAGAATATCAAGATTGATGTTCGTATTGTTACAATTATCAAAATCAATATTTTCACCAAGGACTGCAACACTTGACTTTTCATCTTTATCTGAATCATAGTGATCAAACATCTCATCAAGAGTTGCAGCAAGACCTTTGTTCCCAGTATATTTTCTACGATTTGGACACTCATTAGCAAAATGACCAAAACATTTAAACTTGAAGCACTGTGGCATATCCTCATCATCAGTGTCGACGGTGTCCTTGTTTTTAGGAGGAGCACAGTCATGAGGTTTGGATGATGATATGGGTTTATCTCTGATGAACCGTTTACTTCTCTTCAAAAGAAGATATCTAAACTGTCTTGTGATCAGTGAAACTGAGTTGTCAAGATCTTCATCTGATGAATCAGTCTCAATAGGATCAACAACAGAGTTGCCAACACTTTTACATTTGTCAAGAAATTTAGTGTTCTTTTGTACTAAGCAATATCCTTCCCAGATTTGGATATATGCTCATGATCAAAGATCTTTAACTTCCCAACAAGATTATTTCTGGATAAAGTATTAAGGTTATTTCCTTCAACGATGGCATGCTTCTTAGAATCGTATTTGGCTGGCAACGATCTGAGAATTTTATCACAATGTCCTTTTCAAGAATAGTCTTACCCAATGCAAAAGATGCATTAAAAATTTCACACACTTTATGATTAAACTCGTCAAATGAATCTTCATCAACCATACAAAGGTTTTCCCAATCAGAATTTAGGTTTTGAAGCCTAGCTTCTTTCTCAGAGGAATTTACTTCGAATACAGTTTCTAAGATATCCCAGGCTTATTTAGACTTAGTTCACATAGTCACATGGTGCTGAAGATCTGGGGTAATGGCATGAATGATAGCATTTAATCCCATCATAATTTTTCTTTGTAGCAAGAATCTCGACAGGATCATAAGCACCAATATCCTTCGTAACAGTTACATCGCCTTCTGCAACAACCGGAGGATCATAGCTGTTAATTAGACGAACCCATGATTGAAAATCACGCGCTTGAAGAAAGGCACGCATAGTAATTTTCCACCATAAGTAATTTGAGTCATCGAAGACTGGTGGTACGTTTATAGAGATAACGTTTCTGTTCATAGAGTCAGATTGCTACAAACACGGACTTATGATATGTGTCGTGAGTGCAATCAAATTAAATCACTTATTTCCACACAATTAACTAGTAATATAATAGAAGCAAGGATCTTTCTCACGAAGAGCAGGGAGTTCAGTTGTCAACAAGGTCGCAATTGGGGGGTTCTGTTTTTAGATTATAAACAAAGTAAATAAAGCAATTGAATTGAGTTGCAAGCAATAGGGAGAAATATGATCAGGGAATCCTTTTTCGTTACTAAATAGTCATCAAAGTAGCATATTCATCTATTCTTTATCATTCACAGATTATCATCAACCGTAGGAAAGCAGCTAGCGCAGTGTTATCCTCAAAATTCCTTAAGTCACTGGACACCAAAGCGCTCGAATGCCAGATTCTATTCTATAAACCACCTACAAGTAGTGCACTCTAAGTATAATTTGGTCGAATGGTTTATATGTTGTGAATTTAGGTCAATCCTAGTAGTTGAACTCTTAGCGCAAGGTGCACTTTCTAGTGTTGTTTCTACTTGTGATTGCTCCACAGAATCCCTCTGCAAGGTTTCACAATTTCTACTCATGTAGAGAATTATTCAACAATTACGGATATCCTAATTCTCTACTAGCATTAAGTTAACTAATAAACTAGTTCAGTTGTCCACCTAAACAATTTATCAATCAAACATAAAATTAATTATTGTAAAAACAAACAATAATCATGTGAAGAGTTAAAATAGATTTATATGCTAAATTGAATCATATATTAGAACTTAAAATTCATCCCCAATCACTAAGAAGTTTAGCTACTCATGGGATTAGTGAAACCCATGAGATACATATGATAAAAGTAAGAGAAATAATTACAGTGATGAAAATAGCTCCAAAACCCTAGGTTTCCCATCTTGTATTCTTCTCCCCAAAAGCTTGATAAAAGATTAAAAGATATTTCCGAAAAATATTGGAAGAGCCTCTTATATAGTACCCAAGTTGTCGGTGCGCCAGTGCTCGAATTCCGGTCGAAATCAGTTGCCAAAAGCTCGCCAAAATTCCAAATATAAACCTCTGCCAAAGTTTGGCCGTGAGAAATCAGCTCAAATGGTCTCGCGCAGGTAACAGGCCCAGCCCAAATGTCTTTTTTTTTAAACTGAAATTGGCCTGTCAGTTGGCTGGAACTGACAATGTATCTTTAATCTTTATTATGGACATGATTTTCCATACATAAGTTTTCCGGTAACTTTTCAAACACGGCTGGGTTTTCCAGACGCAAACTCTCCTGGAACTTTTCTCATAATTTTTATTTTCAATTACGATCGGGATTTCCCATATGATACTTGTCCCGGATGTTTTTCTTAAAATTCTTCTTTTCCGTAACGGCTGGGTTTTCCATACGAAACTTCTCTTGTAACTTCTTCATTATCTACTGCTTCTACGGCTAAGTCCATCTCGAACTGGAAGAGACCATGTCCTCCAACTCGAGCACCACAGCACCATCATCTCTCTGTTTATATCTCCACCGTAACTACATCATAATTCCATGTCTTCTCTCGAGCTCCACTGCAATCAGCAGCAGTAATCTTCCATTCCCATCCAACAATCCACCTTCGTTAGTTGCAGCAGCTTCAAACTCCTTCATGTTCTCGTCTCCCTGTTTTGATCGAAACTCATTCATTCTCATTCCACCGATGATGATCACCACCAGCCACAACTTCATTCTGCCTTTACTAGTGGCAACAACAAATTCGAGTTCCCATCAAACATCCACAACTCGACTCCAATGGCAGCAAGGATTTATCGCTGCCAAAACCAAACTCCAGTTCATTATTCTATGCCTATCGAGCTTGACTCACTTCTCTTTCTCACCATCTCGAGCTTGTCATCACTGCCAAGCAGCACCTTAACAGCATCTTTTCTTCACTGACATTAACTCGATTGAACTCACTTCTTAGCTCCATCATCACTGTCTCAATCTTCCATACTCAGACATCTTCTATCAACTGCAACTACATCGACACAACCAATGAGCCAACCATTGAGACGCCCATTTTTACAACTAGAGCTCATCAGGTATCATTCTGACATGTCTTGTATGTTAAATTCATCTCTAGTAACACAGAGTAAAGACAGAAACAAAATTCTTCATTACACAACAAGAGTCCGTACAATGTAATAAATACACACAGACTCTGACAAGAAAACAACAGTACCCACAAACGTGTGGAGATCAAAACCACGGAAACAAATAAAGACTGTGTGCAGATCATATACACTCAAACAAGAAAGGATTGTATGCAGATCATATACACAGAAGTAAAAACTAAATACTCTTGTTACAAACCCCCCCTCCCCCCCTTACCCCGACAAAATGAAGGGGTGCTAAGACCTTCAATTTTGATTTGAGAAAATCAAAACGTGGTGTTGCAGGACCTTTGGTGAATATGTCAGCTTCCTGCTCCAGTGTTGACAGATATATAACTTGCAGAGACTTAGACTGAACCAAATCTCGAACAAAATGAAAGTCCAATGCCAAATGTTTCATTCTGCTGTAAAAAATAAAAGCTAGAGATATTTAACTTTTATTATCACAAGCTATAGTAGGTGAAGTTGGTAGAAATATATGTAAATCTTTAAGAATATTGCATAACCAAACAACTTCCGTTGTTGTTGAAGCTAAAGATTTGTATTCAGCTTCAGTGCTGGATCTTGAAATAGTGGCCTGTTTTTTAGCTAACCAGCTAACTGGATTATATCCAAAGAATATACAATAACCACTTGTTGATTTTCTATCATCAGGATTGCCTGCCCAGTCTGCATCAGAGTAACCTTGAAGAGCAGTGAAACCTTTTGTAAATAGAAGTCCATGATCTAAAGTACCTTTGACAAATCTGAGTACTCTTTTAGCAGCTGTGAGATGTACAAAAGTTGGTGTCTGCATGAACTGACAGAGTTGATTAACTGCAAAACAAAGCTCAGGCCTTGTCCATGTTAAGTATTGAAGAGAACCAACTATGGACCAATATTCTGTAGGATTTGAAAGAATTTCACCATCAGTTGCACTCAGCCTTTGTGAGCTAGAGTAAGGAGTAGAGCATGGTTTAATACCTACCAAATTTGTCTTACCTAGTAAGTCAAGAGCATACTTGGTATGACTTAGAAAAAACCTTTGATGTTTCTCTTAACTTCAAGTCCCAAAAAATAATGAAGAGATCCTAGATCTTTTACTGGACACTTCGTGCAAAGATAAGCAATGATAGAATCACAATGTGAAGTATTATTCCCTGTGATAATTATGTCATCCACATACACTAAGATGATTGTGAGCTTAGAACCAAGTTTCTGAACAAACAAAGAAGATATGCTTGAGAAGGTATAAAATCAATTGCAACTAGAGCATACATGAGATTTTCATACCAAGCTCTAGGAGCTTTTTTAAGGCAATATAAAGATTTATGTAATTTGCATATATAATCAGGATGTTCCTTATCTTCAAAACCAGGAGGTTGTTTCATGTAGACTTCTTCTTTTAAATCTCCATGAAGAAAAGCATTACTCACATCTAATTGTTTAATATTCCAATTAAAATTAACAGCTAGAGAAAGAACAAGTCTGATAGTTGCAGGTTTGACAACAGGGCTAAAAGTCTTAGTAAAATCAAAACCTTCAACTTGGTTATATCTTTTTGCTACTAGTCTAGCTTTATGTCTCTCTATAGTACCATCTGGTTTGTACTTTATCTTAAACACCCGTTTACATCCTACTACATTTTGAGTAGGATCAGGTGGTACTTTGGACCAAGTGCCAACATCTTGTACAGCTGTATTTTCTGTCTGCATAGCCTTTAGCCAAACTGGAATTTTAGCAGCTTGAGTGTAACATGTAGGAGTAATGTGATTGAAGTGAGATATATGAGATGCAGATAATGCATATTTGGTAGAGAAGAATACCTTTGGTTTGAAAGTACCAACCTTTGCCCTTGTAGTCATTTGATGAGTGTTCATAGAAGTATCAGCTGAAGCATCAGAAGTATGTGTAGAAGTATCATCAGAAGTAGATGTTGTTGAAGTAATAGAAGTATCATTAAGCACAAAAGTATCTGTGATAGATGTAGAAGTATCCAAAGTAGCAGGAGTACTGGGAAAATCCCATAGTATTGATGAATCAGTAGTTCTCTGTTGAGACAATGTTTTATAAGGAAAACTATCTTCATGAAATACAACATGTCTTGAGACAAACACTCTACCAGTAGATGGATCTAAACACCTGTAACCCTTGTACTGTGAACTATATCCAAGAAAGACACATTGTACACTTTTAGGTTGCAGTTTGTTATTAGTGTAAGGCTTCAACCAAGGAAAACACAAACATCCAAAAGATTTGAGAAAGAAATAATCTGGTGCTTTGTTGAACAAAGATTGAAATAGAGTTGAAAAAGATAGTGACCTAGTGGGTAATCTGTTAATGATATAATTGGCAGTGGATAAAGCATCAAATCAAAACTCAAAAGGCAAACTAGCGTGATATAGAAAAGTTGGTAATCTCTAGAAGATGCTTATGTTTTGATTCTGCCACACCATTTTGTTCAGATGTGTGAGGGCAAGTAATTTCATGAGAAATACCACTATTGAGTAAGACTTTTCTAAGAGCATTTTTAACAAATTCTCCTCCTCCATCAGTCTTTATAATTTTGATGTTCAAGTTTAACTGATTTTCTATATAAGCTTTGAAATTATTAAAGATAACCTTGAAATCAGACTTGAGAATTAAAGGATAAATCCAACAAAACTTTGTGTAATCATCAATGACATTGACACAATATCTGAATCCGTTTAAATAAGTAACAGGTGCAGGACCCCATACATCCATGCGAAGTAATTGTAAAGGAGATGTTGTTACATACATAGACATATTGAATGGTTGCTTATGAATTCTACATACTTGACATTCAGTACAAGTAAGATTTTCGTCTAGAATATTATGAATCCTGGCTAGCCTACTGAGAGATTGAAAATATGGGTGAGCTAATCTTCTGTGCCATATTTTTGAAGAAGCTTTATTACTTGAAAATGTTGTTTAAGGTATTGGAGAAGTAATGTTGCCTTGTAATGGATAGAGACCATTCTTACTGGGACCTTGAAAAAGAGTTTGTCATGTTCTCGTATCCTTAACAGTTAATCATCTGAAGTGAAAGTTAGAGAGCAATTGTTGTCTCTAGTAAACTTATGGACTGAAATTAAGTTTTGTGAAGCTAAGGGGAACATGAAGAATTTCTTTAAGAGTAAAACTAGTATTAGGTACTTGTACTAAAGAAGAACCAGTTTTATGTATTTGCAACAAGAGAGAAACATAATTCTTCATTACACAATAAGAGTCTGTACAATGTAATAAATACACAGACTCTGACAAGAAAACAACAGTAGCCACACACGTGTGGAGATCACAACCACAGAAAAAAATAAAGACTGTGTGCAGATCATATACACAGAAACAAGAAAGGACTGTGTGCAGATCATATACACAGAAGTAAAAACTAAATACTCTTGTTACTAATCTCAGCTCTCTTCAATGGCAGCAGTGATCATCCGTTGCTTCCATCATTGTATTCATTGTCTACTTCCAGCAGCACCCATATCAACAGATCCATCTGAATTTTCCTTCCTATCGAGCCACAACTTCACTGGAAGTAATCGAACCAACTCCATCATCTTCTATGTTGTTGATCATTCGAACGAGTTCCACTTGGTATTTGACCCTTCTCCGCTTGTAGCTAACTTCTTTTGTTGCACAATAAAGTGCAAATTCACTTCTTTTGGATGATTCACCTACTAAAACACAAATAAAACAAAAGGAACGTAATATACAAATAATTTACAAGAAAATAGCAATTACTAGCATGGATTCGACACTAAAAATATGCACTCAACAATTTATGAGGTCTTAAACGTGTTTACCTGCTCTGATAGCAATTGAAAAGGCGGGGGTCTAAAAACCACACCCAATATTTTGTTTAGGCAATCTGTATGGACTAACTCCAATATACTTCCAGGAGAATCAACTAGACATTCAGACTCAATCAAGGAAAATATATCCAAGAGTGTTAATACCCAAAATTCGCTCCTAGGTAAAACAATGTACTATTGTAGTACTTTCTTTTGGTTCGAAAATCAAAATCATACAAAACGAGCCTAAACCAAGATATTGGCCATTCACGTTTTGCTTCGGTTATAAAGAGGAAATGGGTTGATCTTAGGGGGGGAAGCAAAGAAAGTTTGAGGAAATCAGTGGTGATTGAATTGGGTGTGAGGTTATTAAACTATGGAAGAATAAGAGATTGGGAATGATAATCTTGTTTTGTCTTCTGAATAGACAAGGTAGTATATTTATAGTTGTAGGGAACACTCAGTGTTTCCGCGTAAGTAGTGGAGGTTGTAGAGAGATGGAGATAATGGGATAATGGTGTGCTTACACCCATGATGTTAGGGAAGTTTCTGGAAACCCGTAAACCATCATTCTATTACTTAGCCACTTCTTTTAATTGCTCTCAACCATTGCCACTTATTGTAACTTCCTTATCATGGGATGTTGCCGTGTCGCACGTCGTTGTAAACCTTCAACTTGGTTATATCTTTTTGCTACTAGTCTAGCTTTATGTCTCTCTATAGTACCATCTGGTTTGTACTTTATCTTAAACACCCGTTTACATCCTACTACATTTTGAGTAGGATCAGGTGGTACTTTGGACCAAGTGCCAGCATCTTGTACAGCTGTATTTTCTGTCTGCATAGCCTTTAGCCAAACTGGAATTTTAGCAGCTTGAGTGTAACATGTAGGAGTAATGTGATTGAAGTGAGATATATGAGATGCAGATAATGCATATTTGGTAGAGAAGAATACCTTTGGTTTGAAAGTACCAACCTTTGCCCTTGTAGTCATTTGATGAGTGTTCATAGAAGTATCAGCTGAAGCATCAGAAGTATGTGTAGAAGTATCATCAGAAGTAGATGTTGTTGAAGTAATAGAAGTATCATTAAGCACAAAAGTATCTGTGATAGATGTAGAAGTATCCAAAGTAGCAGGAGTACTGGGAAAATCCCATAGTATTGATGAATCAGTAGTTCTCTGTTGAGACAATGTTTTATAAGGAAAACTATCTTCATGAAATACAACATGTCTTGAGACAAACACTCTACCAGTAGATGGATCTAAACACCTGTAACCCTTGTACTGTGAACTATATCCAAGAAAGACACATTGTACACTTTTAGGTTGCAGTTTGTTATTAGTGTAAGGCTTCAACCAAGGAAAACACAAACATCCAAAAGATTTGAGAAAGAAATAATCTGGTGCTTTGTTGAACAAAGATTGAAATAGAGTTGAAAAAGATAGTGACCTAGTGGGTAATCTGTTAATGATATAATTGGCAGTGGATAAAGCATCAAATCAAAACTCAAAAGGCAAACTAGCGTGATATAGAAAAGTTGGTAATCTCTAGAAGATGCTTATGTTTTGATTCTGCCACACCATTTTGTTCAGATGTGTGAGGGCAAGTAATTTCATGAGAAATACCACTATTGAGTAAGACTTTTCTAAGAGCATTTTTAACAAATTCTCCTCCTCCATCAGTCTTTATAATTTTGATGTTCAAGTTTAACTGATTTTCTATATAAGCTTTGAAATTATTAAAGATAACCTTGAAATCAGACTTGAGAATTAAAGGATAAATCCAACAAAACTTTGTGTAATCATCAATGACATTGACACAATATCTGAATCCGTTTAAATAAGTAACAGGTGCAGGACCCCATACATCCATGCGAAGTAATTGTAAAGGAGATGTTGTTACAGACATAGACATATTGAATGGTTGCTTATGAATTCTACATACTTGACATTCAGTACAAGTAAGATTTTCGTCTAGAATATTATGAATCCTGGCTAGCCTACTGAGAGATTGAAAATATGGGTGAGCTAATCTTCTGTGCCATATTTTTGAAGAAGCTTTATTACATGTAAATGTTGTTTAAGGTATTGGAGAAGTAATGTTGCCTTGTAATGGATAGAGACCATTCTTACTGGGACCTTGAAAAAGAGTTTGTCATGTTCTCGTATCCTTAACAGTTAATCATCTGAAGTGAAAGTTAGAGAGCAATTGTTGTCTCTAGTAAACTTATGGACTGAAATTAAGTTTTGTGAAGCTAAGGGGAACATGAAGAATTTCTTTAAGAGTAAAACTAGTATTAGGTACTTGTACTAAAGAAGAACCAGTTTTATGTATTTGCAACAAGAGAGAAACATAATTCTTCATTACACAATAAGAGTCTGTAAAATGTAATAAATACACAGACTCTGACAAGAAAACAACAGTAGCCACACACGTGTGGAGATCACAACCACAGAAAAAAATAAAGACTGTGTGCAGATCATATACACAGAAACAAGAAAGGACTGTGTGCAGATCATATACACAGAAGTAAAAACTAAATACTCTTGTTACTAATCTCAGCTCTCTTCAATGGCAGCAGTGATCATCCGTTGCTTCCATCATTGTATTCATTGTCTACTTCCAGCAGCACCCATATCAACAGATCCATCTGAATTTTCCTTCCTATCGAGCCACAACTTCACTGGAAGTAATCGAACCAACTCCATCATCTTCTATGTTGTTGATCATTCGAACGAGTTCCACTTGGTATTTGACCCTTCTCCGCTTGTAGCTAACTTCTTTTGTTGCACAATAAAGTGCAAATTCACTTCTTTTGGATGATTCACCTACTAAAACACAAATAAAACAAAACGAACGTAATATACAAATAATTTACAAGAAAATAGCAATTACTAGCATGGATTCGACACTAAAAATATGCACTCAATAATTTATGAGGTCTTAAACGTGTTTACCTGCTCTGATAGCAATTGAAAAGGCGGGGGTCTAAAAACCACACCCAATATTTTGTTTAGGCAATCTGTATGGACTAACTCCAATATACTTCCAGGAGAATCAACTAGACATTCAGACTCAATCAAGGAAAATATATCCAAGAGTGTTAATACCCAAAATTCGCTCCTAGGTAAAACAATGTACTATTGTAGTACTTTCTTTTGGTTCGAAAATCAAAATCATACAAAACGAGCCTAAACCAAGATATTGGCCATTCACGTTTTGCTTCGGTTATAAAGAGGAAATGGGTTGATCTTAGGGTGGGGGAAGCAAAGAAAGTTTGAGGAAATCAGTGGTGATTGAATTGGGTGTGAGGTTATTAAACTATGGAAGAATAAGAGATTGGGAATGATAATCTTGTTTTGTCTTCTGAATAGACAAGGTAGTATATTTATAGTTGTAGGGAACACTCAGTGTTTCCGCGTAAGTAGTGGAGGTTGTAGAGAGATGGAGATAATGGGATAATGGTGTGCTTACACCCATGATGTTAGGGAAGTTTCTGGAAACCCGTAAACCATCATTCTATTACTTAGCCACTTCTTTTAATTGCTCTCAACCATTGCCACTTATTGTAACTTCCTTATCATGGGATGTTGCCGTGTCGCACGTCGTTGTAAACCACCAGACCAATACCCATGAATAATTCCCCCACGTAACGTGTTTTGATTTCTCGTAGGAATTAGTAGAGTCATGGACTTGTTTCTAGTCTTGTTTAGACTGTCACAATACTTGACTGAGTAATAGCCTAAGCTACTCAGACTTTGTCATCATAGTTTGAAGAGACAACTCGATCCAAGGGTATGCCAGCACTAAGCTAATAGCTAGATAAGTCGTGGTGTGGGAGCTACCTAATTGATTAGCTAGCCGAGTCTTCATGGACATGGGTGCTAGGATTGGAGAAATGTAGTCGTGGCCATATGGCCAGGCTAGGCCGAGAAGCAAGGAGTCCGTTTCCAAAGACACGGCCAGGCTAATAAGCAAGGTGGCCGTGGCCATATGACTAGGCCAGGAGACAGAGGCAGTGGTCATGGTTAGCCAGGCCGGAAGATAGGGAGGTCGTGGATACTGGCTTGTCTAGGCCAAGAGACTAGGAGCCCGTTGCATGGTTATGATATGCTAGGATATAATTAGGTCGTTGTCGTGATTAGGCCAGGCTATGCCGATTAGAAAGGAGGTCATGGCTGATTAGAAGCCAAGCTAGGCTGGCTAGCAAGGAGGCCGTGGCTGATTAGAATCCAGGATAGGTCGTCTAGAAAGGAGACTGTGGCCATGGTTATCCAGGCTGGTAGACAAGGAGTGTGGCCTTCTTAGGCTAAGCCGGGAGACAAGAGGGCCTTGGCCACAAACATAGCTAAGATAGTAGGCAATGAGGCCATGGCAAAGATCATGGCTAGGCTAAGAGATAAGACGATCGTGGCTAGCTAGGTCAGACCGTAAGACAAGATGGTCGGGCCTCTGGGCAAGCCAAGCCAAGAGATAGGGAAGCCATGGCACTAGCTTGGCTAGGCCAAGAGACAAGGAGGTCGTGACCTGATGGCTAGTCTATGCTAGGCCAGAAGGAAAGGTGGTCGTGGCCATGGACAGGCTAGACCTGAAGACAAGGAGGCCGTGTCCTGGATAGCTAGGGAATTGATGGTCGTGGCTAGGTTATGAAACCCAACCTGATTGGCCTGGCTACATAGTGCGGCCATGTTGGCATTGGCACTTCGTTGGTAGCATACAAAACATATTCGAGGAATCCAGCCGTGGAAGTTCTACAACTGGAGGTAATTTTCCAAATATTATGCTTCTAGTAATCCATAATAGCGTAGTATCTTATTTTGGATATTTATAACTGCAGCATCAGTGTAGACTGATCAATGCATGACAATTCATATGGTCGTACATAAAATAATGAGAGTTCAGCTGGGTGAAGCTCTAATATCGTGCAGGCATATTGAAAGCCATTATGGCCATTAGTAGGATACGCATTCTCAATTCTCTGGTGGAATATGATGTGGAAGTACGAATTTATAATTCTGATGTCGGGTCAGAAATTTATACATATTTATGTACATATATAGAATACCGAGATTTCAGCTGGGTGAAGCTCTAGTACATATATGATTATAGATACGTCTCTGTGTAGGTTCAGAGGCGATTTTTACAAGTTTTTCCCTTGTCAAAAAACCACCATCAAGATATAAATCTATGAGCCTGATTAATGTGAGAAATACTTGGACGGTACCAAAGACCAATATCCAAGATCAATCAAAATCTTATCCAACAAAAAAGGTCGGATTTATCAATAATGATTGATTAACGCACAACCTGTGATATTTCAATTATAACGATAAACAATATAATGCGGAAAAGAAATAACATAGACACCAGAAATTTTGTTAACGAGGAAACCGCAAATGCGAAAAAACCCGGGACCTAGTCCAGAATACACACACTGTGATCATAAGCTTTTACACCAATTTCCTACTACCTATTCGGACTAGATGTAATAACTGCTTCAGCTGTATTCAAGCACTTATAGAAATCCTAGTAGAACACTTATTATCTTTAGGAATTCTACTCATAAATCTTCTAGCAGAACGTTAGTTCTCTTTAGAAGATGCACCAACACAATTGATACTTTTCGATCTTTTGTTTTCACAAAACACCGATTCGATTTCCCTTTAGATGTGAATCAAGGTTTTGAAAATCTTGTGTTTGTTTTGAGAAAAGTAATTACTAGGTAAAAGTAATATCAAAACAAACTTGTAGATTAGGGTTTATTATACTCTTCAAAGATGGAAGAGAAACCTAATTATTCTACAACAAGAAAAACTAGAATAAATCTAGAGATATCTTGTTTAAAACTTCTTAAGGATTTTTACGAGATACCTTAATCGAAGTTTTCTTTCTAGTTCCGATTTCGACTAACAATTGTTGGTATATGATCGAGAACTGAAATCTATCAAAACCTAGGATTTATTATCAACAACTCTTGAATGGTCTTATATCATAAGAGAAGACCTTAGAATAGACAAGACGTAAAAAACCTAGATTACAAGTTGTATAATCAATCATGAAGATTAAATCCAACTCGGCTTTGTGATCCCTAATACAAAGACTTTTATCTCACTCTTGTTCACGAATAACAGAAGACGTGGAAAACAACCTGATGAAGCTTACACCAATTTTTCAAAGGGGGTGAAAAACGTGTAGCACTCACGAACCCTTTATTTATAGTGAAAGGTTACTTGAAATCTAAGCAAAGTTATTTTCCTCTTTCAAGACTCTCCTAATTTTGGGAGTCTTTCCTAAGTTACAACTCTTACCAAAATAATTAAATAATTAATTAATTTAGCAAATGTTGTATTTATGTGAATAAATCACAATTTATCTTAGGAATGAATCACAAACACTTTAATATGGTAATTAAATATTTTTGGAGTAATAAATATCTTGCCTAGATAAGGAAACTTCAAATACTTTACTAAAAAAATCTTCTAGTCACGTAATTGGGCTCAAGTCCGTGAACCATTACAAACAGTTCATGGATTATTTCCTACTAACGAACTGTAACAATTACAGCAAAACTTATAATTATTAATTTAATAAATCACTCATAACTTCATCATTTTCTTGGCTCGTTGAATTCGTAATCTCATTCACTATAACATGAGAACCTTTTCAGGCATAAAGGTTATTGTCGCAAAAGTCGTGTCTCAAATAACCTCGAGTGTATATACATAAATGTACATTTACCGTCATAGGAAATGTTCCATAGAGTGAGCATTTGTTTAGATAGATTAGAAAGGTAGAATTGAACAAGAATCCAAATGAAATCAATTACCACATACCTTTGTTGATGAAGTCCTTGTTGATGTCTTCTTGTAGTCTTTAAACTTCATCCTTCAAGGATAACTTCGATTCTACTTCTTAGACTTAATCTAGTATGAAACTATCTTTAGTATACTAAATCAAGAATGCATTTTGGAAACTAAAATTGACAACTAACTTGACATACCAATGATAGTGTGTTCACCCGGGAAATGCTCTAACAATTCCAGTATGAAGTATGATAGTACACTAGTGTTTATATACAGGGCGATGTTCAAAACTGAACTAGGTCTCGAGATTTTTCTGCACACTGCAGTTTTTATCGTTAACAAATTTTCTGATGGCTTGTGTTATTTCTTTTACATATTATATTGTTTATCTTTATAATAGAAATATCACAAGTAGTACGTGAAGCAACCTACATAGTTTTTAAGTTCAAAATGTATAGAACCTATAAGGTTTACTCTTATGGACTTGTATCTTGAAATATAAATTACAAGACTTGTTCTTGTTTGAATTTGGTTCATGAAAAATTCAGGTACATACTAGATTGATTCCTGGATATTAATGTTTGAGATCGTCAAAGTAACTTGTTTACGAATCAGGTACATGGATCTTTACTGTTGATCTATACTTACTAATTGTAACAAGTTTTTCCATATAGGTTTCTGAACGAAGAATTTGGTAGTGTACTTGGTACCCTCTTGATTTCAATTGTCAAATCATTACATCCATGAAGAAGAAAACAAGAAACTTAATGAAATGCCTATAAGTGAAGAAATTAAATATACATTTTTTTCAAGTTAATTTATGGGCGTCTCCAAGCCCATATGGATGCCAAACATGCTTCTACCAGCAAACTTAGGATTTTATTCAAGAGGATGTTGTACAACTAGTTCTTAATTTCTTCATTTCAGGTGAATTTCCATCTCAGATCAATGAACTTTTCAAGTACATATACCAAAGAAAAAAATTATTACTAAACCATAAATCCAAGACCCATAAGTGTTTGAAATATCTCATACAAGATTACTAGCATTTAGTGTCAAATTAATTTTTCATAAAGTAATTTCTCCTTCGCAAACAACTTATCTACCAAAAAGAAACATCTAAGAAATGTGATTATAACACAAGAAATAGTTGATTATGTAAAGAAAACTAGAGCTTATCAGGGTGTAATGGGCGTAAAATTAGACATGGCCAAAGCATTTGATAAAATGAAGTGGGCTTTCTCATAAAAAAAATTATAAAAAATTTAGGTTTCTCTCAAATATGGTGTCAACTCCTTAATCACTTCTTAAGTACCTCAAAGGTTTTTGACTCACAAAAGAACTCAGGTAGGGAGACTCCACACCATATTTATTTATCTTTTGCCTGGAAGGATTTAGTAGGCTTCTCACTAATGTTTATCAGAATAAGCTAATTGAACAAATGAAACCAGCTACAACAAGTCCAGAATTCTCAACCGTTTCTTTGCAGATGACTGCATACTCTTCACAAAAGCTACGGGAAGGTGTATCACCAATTTGAAAAGGACATAATCAATAAGTTTACTTCTTCCAATGGGCAATTAATAATTAAATCTGGAAACATCTTGTATCTTCTTCAGTAAGAATCTTAGTGCAGCTGCGTGTGGAGGCATATCTGTAATGGTAAACATGAAACAAATTGACCTGAATGAAAAATATCCAGGTATAAATCTGATCATTCCAAAAAGTAAAGACATGAGTATGGATTCTACTGTTGAAACAATACAGTTCAAACTTCAAGGATGGTAAGGGAAATTAATAAATCAAGCTGGGAGAGAAACACAGATTAAAGCTTCTCTTGCAACTACTGCTTAATAGTAAATGAGTCTTTTTGAACTCCCTGACAAGATTCATAACAAAATCAATAAGGTGTAAAGAACTTACTACTTGAATAAACAAGGTAATAAATGTTTTAATTTCATAGCTTGGAGAATGTTAAATTAACCACAAGCCGTGCGGGTTAAAGTTTTAAAAAAAAAGATATTTTCATAACAAAGATCCTCTTACTAAAGATATCTTAAAGAAAAGAGCAACATGGGTCTGGAAAAACATACAAAAGGTCTTCGGATGGTTTAACACTTTTATATTTTGGAAGTTGGAGATTATTATCTAATCAAACCAAACCTGCACAATTGGATTCTAAATACTGATTCCAGCTTGAGAAATCAATGAATTCTTCAAAATAACAGTATTCAACTTATCAAAGTTGTTGATTTGATTAACAAGGAATCTAGAACTTATAATATTTAAGCTTTAAACTAGAATTTCCAGAATTACTAAATGCAAGAAATCATGTCAATAAAAATTCCCAAGGAAGGCACTTATAACTAAATGGGGTGTTTTCACAATAAGATCAGTTTACAGAGAATTCTTTAGAAGTCAGCAGCAACACCATTCCAACACTCAAATTCAAGGCAACCATTGGCTTCAACTCATTTATACGGATATTCCTCATGAAGTTCAACATTTTCTCAGGAAGTATTGTCAAGATATTCTTCTTACCAATAAAAATATGAGTAGGTATAAAAATGACACCAACAACCTATGTCCTTTTTTTTCCATCATCTATCCTATACAGTGGTAAGACAACCCCTTTCGTCCATAGTGCGGGCGGGAGGTAAGGAATCGATTCCCACTAGGCAAGGTTGGATCCCCCATTTTCACCAATTTCCTCTATGGATAGAGTTGAGATTGGGTCTTGTTGATGGGGTGACAGTTGGATTAGCAATGGGGCTAGTCCATCTTGCTAGTTTTCCTTAGGGGGTGGGATTCGCTGTGCCGTACCAAAAAAATAATAATCTATGTCCTCTTTGCAGAAAAAAAGAAGAAACCTTTAGTCACCTACTGATGAATTGCAATTACTATGACTATGTGTGGCGTGATATAACTAGAATTCTCCATCAATCGAAAGCCTACCAGAATAACCTGCAGATTTGGATCTTTTCTTGGTTCTTCAACTCTAATTCTATTGAAGCAAAAAACTCTAAATTAGTTAACCTAGCTGCTTGCGCTCTTCGGCATATCTGAAAATTCAAATATGAAAAAGTGTTTGAGAATAGACTGCACATGCCAAAAAAAACTAAAAAAATTTAAATATATAATTTCATTTAATAAAAGCCTTGTTATATCTTATTCAACTGACTCATCTACTACTCGTTACATCCGACTAAAAATTTATTGAAATAGTAGCCTAATAGAAAACTTTTGAATCTAGTCAGATATTTACCTTACGATTCAGGTACTATTCAAATACTTCCAAGTTAGATAATTGAACAAAAACCAAGCGATATGACATCTGACTCAAACCGAGTCAGACACCGAGTTAGATCAAACAAACAAAGTGTAACTTCAATCAATTTCTTTATTACTACATGTCCCTTATCAATTGTGGTAAGTAGAGTGTAGAGTATACCTTTTCAAACTGCAAATTAATGTGTTAAATCTGTCATATTAATTGGAGATGTCACTATATCCTAGCTAGCAACTCGGGGTACGGGTGGTAGTTCGGGACATCATACGTACGGGAATTATATGGATTCAAATAAGTCGGATTCGGTAAACAAGTCGGTCAACGATTAGTTGATCGAAACAGATACGTACGTGTATAATTCGTTTTAGAAATGTAAGTTCGGTATTCAAAATTCGCCATTATTAAATAATAAAACTTTAAAATTTTAGGGTGGGGTAGTATAATTTGTGTTAGAAAACCGAATATATATTAAATATCATTCAATTATATCAACCACGAGTGGGTGGCCTAGTGGTTTAATTATATATTAAGTTATTCAGAAGTATCATTCGGATTCGGTCTTTATTTCAAATAGATAAATTCAGGATAATATCACAATTAGTCATGAAATCCTGCATTCCTTTAAAAAAAAGATTAGAATGGACCTCTATGATAAATGGTTATATGAAAATTTAAGCTCGACCTCTCTAAAGCTTTCGATAGATTAGAATGGACCTTTATTATTGTTGTATGGAGATTCTATATCAACTGCCGCTAAAAGGTGAGTCTGTTAATTTGATTCAGGGGTTTGAAATTAGAAACAACAGTCCTTCGATTACTCATTTATTTTTCGCTGATGATTGCATGTTGTTCTCTAAGGCTTCCCTTACTTATTCTAGAAACCCTAAGAAGATTATAAATAAATTTTCCAAAGCTTCTGGTCAAGCTATAAATTTTGAAAAGTATGTTTTTTTCACGAGTGCTAATATGCATCATAAACATATTAAAATTTTATCTAGGTCTCTTAGGATTAAATTCTTTTCTGGTTCTGAGAAATAACTTGGCACTCCTTTGTTTATTAATAGAGACAAATCTAAATCCTTCATTTTTTTCTATACAAGTTCTATTCTAGATTAAGTAACACGAAAATAACGAATTTAAATAGGGCTGGTAGAACTGTGGTTACCAAACAAGTTCTGTCTAGCCTAGCTGTTTATTATATATATTGTTTTCCTTTTCCTAAGAAGTTTACTTTAAAAATTGATTCTATTCAAAGAACTTTTGGTGGTCTAAGAAAAACCCTCGTAGGGATGCTTATTTTTGTTCTTGGCTGGATATTGGAAAGTCTAAGAATTGTGGTGGTCTTGGTATTAGAAATAATTATGCTACAAACAGGGTTTTCATATCTAAATTAGGTTGGAGGATTAGTCAATACCCTGATCATTTGGTTTCTAGATTCTTGAAAGAAAAGTATTTTCCTAATAAAACTTGTTGGAAATTGATAAAGCAGCTCATACTTCCTCTTGTATTTGGAAAGGTATAGTAAATAGTTTGAATTTCTTAAGATCCAATATAGTTAGTAAAATCAATAATGGTAATTTCACAAGAATTTGGTCTTCTAACTGGTTGTCGTATGTTACTTTGCCTCATTTTCCTATTAATCCCAATTTTAATAATTATACATTTGTCAGTGAACTTATTGATGTGCATTCTAATTCTTGGAATCTAAGTCTTCTGAACTCTTTGTACTTCCCTGAATATGTGATTAAAATTAAGTCTATTAGGTTAAATCCTCTGTGTGAAGATAAAATCATGTGGGCTCACACAAAAGATGGTAATTTTACTATTAAATCAGCTTATAAAGCTTATACAAATAAAAGTAGTAGTACAGTTGAAGATTCTGCTTTTTGGAAAAAAGGTTTGGTCTCTGCAGTGTTTTCCTGAAATCAGGTTTTTTATGTGGAAGTTGTTTTCCCATATGCTTCCGGTTAACTCTACTATGAAATTTTATAATAATTCTATTGATGATACATGTTCTCTCTGTAAAAATGACGTTGAAACTGTTCTTCATTTGTTTATCCAGTGTCCTTTGGCATCTCATATAGGGTTTGGTTTATCTCTGCAGCATTTAGTTTCTTATGATTTATCCTGGATCGATGATTTCTTTCTTAGTTGGTTTGACAAGAAGTTAGGAAAGTCACCTTATGATGTGAACTGGCCTAGTATTGGTGCGATTGTCATGTGGTGTATTTGGAAACTAAGATGTGGTGGGTTTTTAAAAGAGTTTCCATAAATCTGGACAAAGTCATTCTGAATACTAGAAGAATGATTAGCACCTATGTTGCTCCTTCTTTTCCATCTCAAGTTCTTAGAAAAGATGTTAAAACTCCTACTAATGTTGTCAACCATGTATTATTCTTAGATGGCTCTTTTAAAAAATTTAACATGGGTGCGGATCTGATCTTGTGTTATAATGCAGGAAGAATAAAGTTTTCTCGTTGGGACTTTGGGATGATTCCATATGTAGTTAGTACAAATCCGACTGCTCTAATTTTGGTTATCTCCTGGATGAAGGAGTTAAATATGTCCAAAGTTCTTTTTCCCAGTGACTGTCTTCAGGTGGTGGATTTTGTTAATAAACTCAGTTCTCTGGTCGAGTGGAGATACATCAATCTTTTAGAAGATTTTCGGGGTTTATTTCTAGTAGTAATGTATATAATGTTGTTTATGTTAAGCGTGCTAAGAATAGGTTAGCTAACCGTCTTGCACACCGAGCTAGGAAGTTCTGTATTAAAGACTCTTGGGTCTCTTTTCCTTCTTTTTTGTACGTTCTAGTTAGGAATGAACCCATTGTGGATGTTTGTAATTTCCTTCTCTGATAATGCATGGTCGTTTCTCAGCAAAAAAATCATTCAGATTCGGTCAGTTCGGATACGTTCGCGGGTCATTCGGCGAACTACTAACTAGGCACTATAATACATTGGTAAAGTCATTGGGTGATGATACCAGTGCTAGGTACAGTTTAGTCCAAAAGTTATTTATATAAAATATAGAAAATACACATATAACCTTCCTGATTTACAATTTAGTCCAAATATTTACAGTTTAGTCCAAAGTGACTCATGATGATGTCAGCAATTTTAAATAATACAAAAATAATTTTATCGTTCAAACCGTTTGCCCAAAGTTCGCAAACTTTATATATTCAAAAATCTCTTTCGAGATTTACAAAAAGAATACCCATATAACTATATAATTTTCATTTTTTTTAAATCTTAGTTTACATTGGTGTACAATCATGTACACATCTACAAAAATCAAGAAAATCCAAAGACAAGACAAGGTGCACCCGCTTGTACATCACATACAACTTGAATTGTCCATCTAAGTACCACTAACAAGCATGCTATTAAAATCTAACACATAGAAAGTACTTAAACACATAACAAGCATGCTATTAAAATCATAAAATCCAGAAAATCGCCCATCTAAAAAACTGTCCATTGTTCTTCTCTACTTTCGTAAGCTCCCTCGAAAAGTACCTAAACACATGGCAATAATGCTATTGAAATCATCTCATGATATCGAAAAACAACAACTTAGGGTTTCATCAAGAATTAGTTTTTTTGTATTTTTGAGAGAGCACAATGTTGTACAATTATGTACACACCTACAAAAATCTAACATCTATACCCAAAAAACATACCATATATTATTGAGATAGCACAATGGTGTATAACTATGTACATACCTAAAAAATCCGACTAATCCAACATCCATACACACAAAACATGTCATATATATTATTGAGATGGTACAATGGTGTACACACCTACAAAAGTCCAACAAATCCAACATACATACCCACAAAAAAGGCCATAAAACCATGAGAGAGCATAATGGTGTATGATTATGTACACGCTTACAAAAATCCATCATCTATACCCACAAAACATGCATAGATTGTTGAGATAGTACAATGGTGTACAATTGTGTACACACCTATAAAAAATCTAAAAAAAACAAACATCCATACCCACAAAACAAGTCATATATATTATTGAGATTGTATAGTGGTGTACAAACTATGTACACACCAATAGAAATCCAAGCCCATAAAATCATGAGAGAGCATAATGGTGTACAACAGTGTATACCCCTATAAAAATCCAACATTTATACCATAAAATATGCATATATTATTGAGATAGCACAATGGTGTACAACTATGTACACACCTATAAAAAATCCAACACATGTACGCATTGGTGCTTTTCCTAATTTTTGGTTTTTATATACATAAAATATAGTTCTGCAAGTGTACAACTATGTACACCTAAATAATCAACATGTGGACAACTATGTACACCTACATAACATAACATGTGTGTACAACTATATACACATTAGTGCTTTCCTTAATTTCTTAAACTAAAATTGAATAACATGTCTACAACTATGCATACCTAAATAATCAACATGTGTACAAATTAATAATTCAAAAACAAAATGTGCACAAATTAGTAAAAAAAAGTGTTTAAAGTATCTGTAGATTATGGAGATAATACCAAAATAGTAGAACTGGGTGAATGTGGACAAGTGTGAATTAATAGTTGTACAACACATGTACGCATTAGTGCTTTTCCTAATTTTTGGTTTTGTATACAATAAAATATAGTTCTGCAAGTGTACAACTATGTACACCTAAATAATCAACATGTGGACAATTGTATACACCTACATAACATAACATGTGTGTACAACTATGTATACATTAGTGCTTTCCCTAATTTCTTAAACTTCAAAATATGTACACCTAAATAATCAGCATGTGTACAAACTACTAAAGAAAGTGTTTAAAGTATCTGTAGATTATGGAGATAATACCAAAATAGTAGAACTGAATGAATGGGGACAAGTGTGAAATAATAACAAACTTTTCTTAACTCATAAAAAAAGTTATCTAATTCAAAATTCTTCACTAAAAACTTTGATGAGGACTGGAGCTTAATAACAACACTACATTTTCCAATTCAAAATTCTCGACTAAAAACTTTAATATAATTTTGTCCTATCACTAAGGATGTTGTTAGTACAGTTCAAATATCTAGAATCTTGATGCACTACTACAAGCGTTCTTACCTCTTGCAAAATTTCCATAAGTGAGTTTCATTGACTGCCATATCAGGCACAATGATATACTATGAAATCAACATGGCTACAAATAAAACCGCAGATATGGATGTTTTTCTCATGTTCGTAGATTATATGCCGACGCAGTTCTTACCATCTATTAGCCAATTAGTCGCACAACATTCTCAATTAAAGAGAAGTAGTCTTCTTATTTTGCGGTTTACAAATAGGGATAAAGTTCGATGCCTTTGTATCGCCTACTTAGGAAGTAGGACTGACCCATGGATGGAACAACCTTTATCATATGTATATCACTTCAAAAAAATACCCGATGAATCGTAGTATTCAGGCGTGTTGTAGAAAACCATGCCTTCCTGCAGTCAATGACGCTTTCCTTCAATACTCGCGTACTGGAAGGTAATATGCACGGCGTATGTTTCCAATCTCAGCTTCTGGTATATGGCCTGCAATTGTACTTACGGAGTTAGTAAAGAAAGACTACCTATGAAGGAGGGCACTACTGCAATCATACACGTTGGAAGTTCAAGAATTTATATTCTTCATTTGATCTACTTATAATACTAATGTAACGTTTAAGAAACATACCTTGAGTTTTAACATATATTAATGAGTCTATAAAAGTATTTCAATAATATTCAGAAATTTTTTTTTCCATAGATGCATATAACAAAACAAACTCGAGTCCTCAACAAAAAAATTCTATAAAAAAGAACATATAAAGGATAAGGTACCTATCTAAGTACCACCCTAAATCCAAAACTCTAACACATTGACGGTATCAGAACACTATGCAACTTCTCGAATTTTTTCTCATGTGCGGGTGGGTGGGGAAGCTCTAAGTCCACCCGCCCGAAAGGTCATCAACTCACAGTCATTGGATTCCAAATACTAAGGCAAATTTATACCAAAGTTTTATTTTCATGTTGGATTCCAAGCCAAATCCTATTCGCTGCCCATATACCCATCTACCCAGCCATCAAACCATGGCTAATAGTCGCACAAGATACTAATTTCTATACCACTAATAGTCATCATGTGTACACCCACATGCACATTAATAATCAGCATGGTGTATAATTATGTACACCCAAAACATGTATACAATCAAACTCAAAAATAAACTTAAAACTAGTAATTACAAAACATACTAGTGTACAAATATGTACACCTCTCTAGAAACCTAACAAATTCTAGCATACACGCCCATAAGACTCATTAGGTATTAACAATCAATAGGTGTACGATTATGTACACGTTGACGATCAATGAGTGAACACATATGTGCACATTAATGATAGGTGTACAATTATGTACACATCAAGAATGAACAAGTGTACAACTATGTAAACATTAAGAACCCAAAAATCAACATGTGCACACATTAACAATTAATAGGTGTACAACTATGTGCACATTAACGATTAATACGTGTACAACTATGTGCACATTAACAATCAACAGGTATACAACTATGTACACATTAAAGATCAACATGTGTACAGTTATATACACATTAAGAATCAACATGCATATAAAAAATATTAGCATCAACTATGGCATTCATTTTAAAATTTAAAGTGCCTCAAAATGTAGGAAATCCAAAGGAAATCTCAAACCTTGTAGAAGAATTAACGGTTGCTAAAGGCGTAAGAGGCATGGGAACTTAAAAAAAAACTACACCTTTAGTGACAATGTATAGATCAGTTCCTATTATCATTTCAACGGATTGGAAGAAACGGAACAAAATCTAGCTAATAGAAGTTAGAAAAACTTACAAACAAACATATGAAAATTTATCATTCTTAAGCAAATAGATTCTCCTCGTTTTTTTTTTCCTGAACAGAGATCATCTGTAACACTAAAATCAAAACACATAAAAAGCTAACATTTATAGCTGGATGATGAGGATTATCTACAACCAAGGTTTATCAGAACTCAAACAGAAAAAATTGGTATAAAGTAATAGCTTAAGAGGTTTATAAGAGGATTAAGTAAAGTGTATAATGTGACTAAAGGGGACTAACCATCCACGACCTTATACAGATAGGTGAAACAATTGCTTGCAAGGAAATCCTTGATAGCATCCACATTTTTATTGAGAAAGCAAGAAAAATAGGAGAATTCTCTCGAAGATGCTAGAAGAACATACCTAAAGGACGCAATTTTTTTGTTTTGATCTTTAAGAAGACCTTCCTTAGCCCAAGCCTATCAAAATATGTGTATTCGAAGGTTCACAAAATAAAAATAGAATAAATGCATATTAAACAACTGTTGCCTTTCAGTTATTAGGCCACTCTACCCTTTGGCGTGCCAATTGGAGAGCACACGTAAACGCTTACCACGGTACAAGGTCTGCACCACACTCCTCCTCGCAGCAACAACTTCTTTTATCTGCATCACTGTCTCCTCCCTCGAATCCACCTTTCAACATTGGGTATGACTACAAGCTTTTGGAGGTACCATTTCAAAGAAAACAAGATGATAAACATCAAGACAAATGTAATGAAAAAATCATGCTCAACATTGAACACCCACTGGAAAATTCAGTTCAAAAAATAAAATATCCAATTTAAATATCAACATGTGCACTACAATTAACAGGTGTATAATTATGTGCACATTAACGATCAACATGTGTATAACTATGTGCACATTAAAATTAACATTGTACAATTATGTACACATTAACGATCAACATGTGTACAACTATGTACACATGTTTAACCAAAGAATATAGACCCAAATGATCATATCTGTAGGCCTAATAGATAATCCCATCGGGTTCAACGCAATGGATCCTTCAACTTACGCAAGGAAGAAAAAAATTTGTCTCATGAGTATTTAGATATTATCTAGATATGATATTGTTGATGGTGGTTTTTAGCTTTGGGCGAAAACCATAAAAGTCTGTCTACCTGACCCGGCATCAGAAGTAGTAGACCTTGATATGTCTATATTCTGCAAGGAATTTGAAGGATATATCAAAATCTAATGAGTGCCTATGCCGCTCTTCATATTGTATTGAAACTCAAGATCCTAGATGAATTGTTCACTAGTATAGAGCCTAATGAGTATTTAATCTCCCACCTGCATTATTCATTAATGTATGGTTTATTGAGTATTTTTCATATGCTACGTTCCTCGGTTGAACCCTTAATATTGGTATGACATGACAATAAGTGTTCACTCGCAGCTGAGTAGCATGAATTTACCGAAGTATCAAGATTAAGGTCTGCATGAAAGTACTCAGTCAGAAGCGTTAAACTGCTCCTCTGAGAATAAAGATGAAAGAATTTCTGTGTCAACACACATAATTTATCAAATTTATTCAATTTTCTGATATCTCACAAGATTCAATTTTTGGCCTTATTAATTTGCAAAAATTAGGTTTTTTACGCCCTGCGCAATATCTCGAACTTTATTGTTTGAGACTAAACCTAGGCAAGCTAGGAAATTAATCCGTCGTGGAGCTAATAGGAGCAAGATCCTACCAAAAATCAGAAAACAAGAAATAAAGAGGAACCACGATAAGTAAGATCAGTAGCAAAAGGAGGCGTGGCCCCGAAACTTGGCCGGACGATTTTCCTCAGCAGGCGTTGCCCGTGGCTGTCCGACCACGCTCCATGTTGCTACTTGCCGGACCCTCTTCCCACAGACCAATCAGATCGCTCCAAAAGCGCCACGCGCACTTTTAATTAAAAATCAACATGGTCGACGCACTTAAATTCCTTAAGAAAATAATCCTAGATTGTCCATGTCAGTCTTAAAACAAGCACGGCCACACGATTTGGCCGGACAACCCAACAATCTTGGCCTTATCCCATCGAAACCAAACAAACTCCATAATGTTCACCAGCGGGCCCACCACTATTCCAGCCAACCAGAATCCTCTACACCCGCCAGCATCGTCCCTAATCATTGGCCAGAATTAGGGTGATCACACTCTTGAAAAAGAATCTCAACGAGCTAAGACTGACCGCAACAGTCTCAAACCCATCGCATCTGCCAAACTTAGCCAACCTAGTTGGACGACTTAGATCTTATTTCAAACGGTTAATGAGGTACCAGTATGATCAATGGCGACTCGCCTCCATCCCTGATCAGTCGAACTACTCACGACATGTCAGGAGCGCGTCAAATCGATTGCCAAAATAGGGTGATCACGCGTTTTGAAAACCCTAATTCATGCCAGCGGCAGCATGTCGTTGTCGCAAAATGATCATGGTCGTCCATCTTCGCTAGCCTAGTCGGACGACCAAGATCTAATTTCAGGCGACCAATGAGATGCCAGCATGCTCGCAGGCCACCCATCTTTGTGCCTACCCAATCGACTTGTCCAAATTGGCGGCAAACACCCCAAATCG
Source organism: Papaver somniferum (assembly GCF_003573695.1). Lineage (NCBI taxonomy): Eukaryota > Viridiplantae > Streptophyta > Magnoliopsida > Ranunculales > Papaveraceae > Papaver > Papaver somniferum. The sequence continues at coordinate 3,458,083 of NW_020622934.1, forward strand.
TTTGGCCCAGGGTAGGTTGGCCACACGGCTTTAAACCCTAAATTAATCAATGGCGGCCATTAACTGCCGCAAACCATATCGTCCGCCCAACTTCGCTAGTCTAATAGGCCATCCACACTCCTATTCTAGGCGTTCAACCAAATGTCTCCGTGACCATTGGCCGATCCTCTTCCATAAGGAACAATCGGCCACGCCGCGGCCTACCCCATATGGCTTCTAAACGATCACCCAAAGATTGGACGAACAACTCGGAGCATTTGGTAAACAATTTTAGTATGAGCTACATGCCAAAAGTTTCGTAGGGATGTCTAGCATAACATACTAAAAATCACATCAATTGGAGTAACCAGCTAAAAGATACACCTTAGAAGGCGAGCTAGGTCATGGATGAAAACTGACAGAATTCCTCCTGAATTCTCCCTGAGTTTTTACTGTCAGACTGTTTTCACCTCCTAAACGAGCTCAAAACCTAAATATTCAACGTCATAAGATAGGAAATTCTTTTATGATAAGAATGGAAGGCGGATCGTCAAAATCCGAGTTCGTATGAGAATTCTACAGCAGTTTTACTGAGGGTCTCACATCTGAATTTTCTGATTACGAAATTTCATGAATTAGCACAAACTTCTGCAAATCATCTCATCCATCCAACTTGGCTAGCCAAATTAATCAGTTTATATTTAATTTGTTCCAACCAATAGGATGTCAAAATGGCTACCATACACCATTCTCCTATAGTGACCGATCACCACATATTTAATGTACATGGATAGCTCGTGTCAGCTACTCACGCATGACCACCCGCCACCTAGCTTGTGTGTGATTGGTCGGAATAACTAGGTATTGCAAACGAAACCCATTCAGCAGCCTGCTGCATATTTTCCACGAAAAATACTGGAGACATCAAGCATGTCACAAACTGGGGGATGTCCATCAGCGTATTGGTCTGGCGGTTTACAGCGTGCGGTGTGCAACACGCCCATTGTGAGAAAGTGTCAGTAAAAGCGGGCAGTTAGTGGTATCAGAGAAGTAGTGGGTGTAAACTGACTTGTATTCCCTCATAGTAAGACGTAGTTTTCCACATTTTCACACGATCCCACTTCTCTATCACACCACTACTCCCACTTCCCGTGAGATCATGGTGCGTTCAACTATGACTTGTATAAATAGGTTTCAACCTATTTCAACCAACGCGAGAGTTTTGGTTAACAACACAAGTATTCAGAAAACAACAAGAACTGATAGCTTTCACTTCGCAAGACAGTTCCACATTCTGATACAAGTCATAAAACATCCACCCCTTCATAATTCAATATTCTGATCTCAAACACCTTCTTCGCTTCCCTCCCTAAGATCAACCCTTCTCCTTCACTTTGTGACCGAATTGAATCTGGAACGACCATTTCTTGGTTTAGGCCAGAGTCTTACAGATTGATCTCTCGAATCTAAAAATACTCCTTGTGAATGGGGAAAAACGGTTTGCTGGTTTTTTAGGGAAGTGAAGAGTCGAGCGTGTTGTCGAGACTCCTCGACCGAGCAAACTGCTGAACCTCACACAGATGCACTGCAAAGGGAGTGCTTAGATTTGAGAGATCATTTGTAGGACTCCGGCCTAAACCAAGTCAATGGCCATTCCAGAATCAATTCGGTCACAAAGAGGGAGATGGGTTGATCTGTAGGAGGGAAGCTGAGAATTGTGTGGAATCAATGATGATCAAGGATTGTGGATGTGTTGAAGGTTTCTGCAATAATGATGAACTGTTGAGTTCGAGTAAGTTCTGTAGATTGATGAATTCCTGAGAGTAATTGCTCGAGAAATTCTATGTCGACAATTGCTGATGATAATCATCATTCGTTGTCCTCAATCATGGATTCAGAGTCTTATTTATATTGTCAGAGTCGTGAACACCTTGATCCCTGTAAGTGTGACGGTTTCTTGGGTGAAAGAGTGGGAGATCGTGGTGAAAACAGTTTCAGATTGTGCGGAGACTTGGTTGATCATTCACCCACTACTTTGCTAACTCCTTCAACCGTTGACACGACTTACTCACATTTCTCGTCATGGATGAATCCACGTGCTGTAGGCCGCCAGACTAAAACCATAATTGATATCCCCTAATTTTACGTGATTGACGTCTCACGAATCGTGGAGTCTGCATGACAGACGTGTATTAATTAGTTAGTTGTTGACTGATTAGACATTGAGTCTAGGTTTTGTTGAATCGAGCATGATTGCCGAATGCTCAGCGATTCATGAATGTTAATATTGCTCGTCTGAGCGAATATTGTAAATTTAACGAGTTGTTGAATATTGATGAGTTACTGAATATATGTGGATTATTCGAGCAACTGAGAAAGTATTGCTCGATTCGACGAGTTATGGTAAATTACTGAATATTGATAGTTGGATCAATATTCGAGCAACTGAGAAAGTATTACTCAATTCGACGAAATTATGATAAATTACTGAATATTGATAGTTAGATCAATATTCAAGCAACTGAGCAAGTATTGCTCAATTCGACGAATTACTGATAAATTACTGAATATTGATAGTTGGATCAATATTCGAGCAATTGAGAAAGTATTGCTCAATTATACGAATTACTGCTAATTACTGAATATTGATAGTGGATCAATATTCGAGCAACTGAGCAAGTATTGCTCAATTCGACGAATTATTTATTTATTGGTGATGTGACCCAATAAAATATTAATTAAAATATTGGTAGATTACCGAATATTATATAATTAATCCGCGTGTTATTTGTTGGATCAACATAAATTTATTTAGTGTTTGAACTTGCTCAGAATGATGATTTGTTGAGCGTTTGTTCGAAAACCCTAATTTTGAGCAATTGCTCATTAGTTGACGAATTGCTGAAAATAGGTCATGAGCGAAGGAGGGACCGACCACATGGAACTATGTACGTCCATATGATGTCAAATTTCTCGAGTGAGCGTACACCAGGGTCCTGGGTTGACCGGTTGGTGAAGGAATGACGATTAAATGTTGGTTTCATCATTTATTGAAATAGTGCTCGATTGAGCATTAGGTGATAAAAACCTAATTATACAAAAGTGAGGGACCGACCAAGGTGGCATGAGACCGGACCTTGGTGGTCACGGGACCGATGATGGGCGTTTGCGCAAACTCTGAGTTAGTTGTGAAGAGTTTGGACCCAATATGAGCGATTGCAAAAATTAGGTCAAAAGTGTGAAAACGTGTGGGACCGGCTTGTTGCAAGCCTTAGAGCCGCCCTTGGTCGGTCAAGGGAGCATGCCCGTGTCTCCATAATGCACGTGTCTCAGTTATGAGAGTTTCAGCATTTTCTGATGTGCGTTTGAGCAATATTTCGGATTTTCAGAAGAGTTCGATCTTTGCCTGAAATCCTCGATTTTGCTCAAATGAGAAAGTATGCTCGTTTGATCAATATTTTATGAATATTAAAGTAATAATATTTTACTATATTTTTCGTGAGTAGCCTAGTCGGTCGTGTGACCATTTTGACTTTTGGCTTTTTCATGGTTTGCGCAATATTTGAGAAAATATGGAGAAACCATGATTTTTGCTAAAACTGGGGAGTTTCACAAGATGGGAAAAATAACAATTTATGAAACATTAGGGATTGCAAGGTGTGGGACCGGCCATGTCTAGGGCATGGCCGTCCGTCTATGTTGCCCGGTCCTGCAACACCTTTCCCTATTTTTTATTATTATTTTTCGTGAAACTACACAAAATTGGGGAAACCACAAAATATGGAGAAACCATTAGGTTTGCTCAAACAAGGAAAGTTGCTGAGATGGAGGAGTCTTCATGAGTTTATGAAAACAACAAAAAAAATGAAAAATAATGGAGGAAGCACGGGACCGGCTAGGGCACGGCCGGCTGGCCGGTGGGCCCGGCCCATGGGCGCTTCTCCATTATTTTAATATTATTATTTTTTCTCTCCTGTTTTGTGCGGGATTACTCATTTGTCCATATTTTGGATCCGCGTTAGCGCATTTGGGTACTCGTTCGTGCATCATTGTCGAGTACACTTGCACTATTTAATGGGGCTTATTCAGTGGTAGTCCAGATAACCGATTGTTGAGTATTTATTACTAATTTATGAAATTCAGTGGAGAATGATTCATGAAACTGAGTAATAAAAGTGAGTAGTTTTTTATTATCAATTCATAGGATCAGCCGTGGATTCGACCATGAATTCAGAATAATAAAATAGGTATTACCATTCCATGGGATCGTGGATTCGACCATGAAATCGGAGTAACAAAATAAGTGGTCATGAGACCAGCCGTGGGTTCGACCATGAAATCGAAGTAATATCTATTACCATTTCATGAGATCATCTGTGGATTCGATCATGAAATCGGAGTAATACATTTATCTATTACCATGTCGATCACGAAACAGGAGTAATGAGATAAGAGAGATTATCTTCTAGGAATTCAGTGGTGAATGTCACGATAGAATTTAATCTCTTGCATATAGTCAGTGAATCAGCGAGTGTTGTCGATGTCCTGAAGACGTTATTGCTCTCAATCTTACGGAGAACCGTCTGGATCTATACACGACCTCTCTCATGTATTCATGGAACAGTGAGTATCACCGACGTCCTGAAGGCGTTATGGCTCTCAATCTACGGAGAACCGCCCAATTATGTTATTCTACATAGAGGGCACGACGAAATGCCAGGGATCGAACGCTCAGCTAGTGGAGGCTTTTCGAAAGGCATATTCACCATGGCTTCGTAAAATATGAATTATCGCTTGTCTGAAAGCCGTGTCAGAAACATGCATCATGATTTTACGGTTTTGCCATTTGTTGAAAATCCACCATCTATATTAAGTCCCCTGCTTAGTAAGGGAATGTCATGTTCCGCAGTAAGCATTAAATGGTGATTTTCAGTCGACGAGATCAGTGGTCGAACTCGGTCTACAAAGGTATTTTCAGAATCCTCGATTTGCTCCAATGGTGTCATGTACGAGAAAATGTTCGGGTGAGGACCCTGATGGTGTGATAAAGCGTGATTCCGTGAGCATGGAGAGATGAAGTATCGCTGATTTGGCTGGTCCAAAGTCTAGTTTTGGTCGATTTAGGATTTATGGACCCAAGCCCAAAAAAGGAAACCCGTGTTTTAAGAACAGACGTTCGTTCGTTAGTTTAAGAAACAAACAAAATAGACCTGAGTCTAATGATACAAAATTTTGTCTATGAGCTTTCACGAAACCAAAATTGTTTATGTGAGATTTCACAAAAGGGAATAAACTCTCATTTCAAAGGTGGATGCTCATACGAGAGAAAAGTTTTTTTTTTTTTTGAATAGACGTGCATCTGTTAGTAATAAAATTTTGTTTATGAGCTTCCATAAAAAAATTATCTTCGAGCTTTCAGAAATCTTTTGAAAATATACTCTTGTTTCAAAGACGGATGCTCGCAAGAGAGAGCAAAAACTATATATCATATATTTTCAAAGTTATGTGAGTTTCACGTTAAAATATATATATTTTTTAAAATCAATGTTTTGATTTTGAACAACTGTTGAAAGTCGAAAATTATTCACGGTGAAATAATATATGTATGTGAGTTTTCGCAATTGTAGAATGGACGTTTGTCCAATTTTTGAAAAACCAGTGAATGTTCACACAGTGAAAATTTATGTGAAATTAAATTTTTGATTTTCAGCAATTGCTAGAAGTAAACAATTTTTGATAAAATATTATTTGTATGTATTTTGTGATCTGATAGCGTATGCAAAAAAAAAATAATGAGTGTTCACTCGATGGGAGTTACTCACACGGTGAAAATAACTGTTCACATGATGGAAGTTTCGTGATTTTTTCACAGTTTTATGAAAATCACGTTATGGTTTTGAATAAAAAATTTGTTCGTCTGCAGGTTTGAAGGAGCGAACAAATTCTCGAGATTGTAATCACTACAGCTAGTGAAATTGTAAATAGGTAAGAGTTGGATGGTTACCATTTTTGTAGACGCTGTTGTGAGCACCTTTATTCCATGATTCATTGTTTTGTCGAATCCTTCGCTTTGTATGAACGATGTGCTCTGAGTGGTGAGAGATCCTCCATACTGAGTTGTACTCCTGGTTATTCCATTAGCTTTACCACAGGATGATCGTATAGTGAGATCCCGAATCAATGTAGGCTCCACGGATATGGAAAAAAGTATACGGGAGGGGAGAACCCAGAAGTAAGGACTACAAGATGACGTGCAATCCCCAGCCATTTCTTTAGTGAGTTGTTAGCGCTCCTTGTGTCATGACTTTTCCTTGCCCGTGCAATTAGGATCACAAAACCAAGGTTTGTTATTTCTTTTCAGAATTTGGCTCCACGAAGGTCTTTAACTTGTTCCCGGACAAACAATTCAGGAATCCAACATTGATGAAGAAGTCGATGTAAGTATCTCTTTCGTGCAGGTGATCGTGGCATATCCTTGAACGAAATAATAATAATTATTATTGTTGATGAATCCAGGAAGAAATCATTTTAAATAAGCAACATGTTGATGAAGCATGCTCTTATTTTGGACACGGGAATATGGAGATTCCCGAAATCCTGAACCGAATGGACATAGCGGAGTTGCCAATGGAGATTTCGGCATTGTCGAGCCTTCAAATGATTTAGAGACTCCCTTAGTAAGTATGTCTCCTTTAATCTCTTCATAGAAGTATGAAATTGCTGATTTGTGAATGAATGAATGAGAATCCATGTGAGTATACGAGTAATTTTGCTGAAATACGTCACCAGAAAATTTCAGACTTCAGCCTTTTAGTAAAAACACCGTTGAATCTTCGTTCGAAGTCGGATTTTCGTGATCTGCATATGTATCTTCAAGTCCAGAAAATTTCCAAGCTTTATGAAAGAAGCTTTTTGAGTTTTGAGCCCGTTTAGGGCCTGAGAAAGGCGAAACAGTAAACTTCCAGGAGACTTCCAGAAAATCCACCATCTACACTCATGTGCAGTACATTTGTTTAGGGTTTGAATTTGTTTCTCACCAACACACCCAAATTTACCAAACATAATAGAATCAATTTTTACCCCAAAACAACTGGCAACCACAGTGGGAGGTTAATCTCTCGGTTGCGAAGTCAATTTCTCAATTTTCATTCCATTCTTCCCAAACTCAAGATGGTGGATCTTAGGTATAAATTAAATCATTAACCAAAATTCACTTCAATCACCAATCCCAACTTTCCGCTTCATGAGTTACCCCGTGCATCTGAAACACCTCCAAAGCCGCCAATGCTCGAAATCCAATCACCATGGAAGGTATGGCAAAAATATTAGAAGATGTTGTCGCAAATCAAGCTGATATTTTCAAGTTTCAAAATGAGACGTTTTGTCTCTTAAAGAATATGGCAAACCGGCTGTAGCAAGAGCCAGAAAACATTCGTTCGGAGAACGCCACCAATTTCAGAGATGATACAAAAAATATGGAATCCTTGTATGAGTGCCTCTGCCAACGACGATGCAGAGAGAGTATGTGGCCGTATCGAACAAGGGCAAAAGGGAATGGCCAACATCAATGTATCGTTCTCAAGTGCAGTCAACACATCCCATGGCATTACATCCTCTAACACCAACACCACCAGCACCGGAAGCATCCCCTCTGGCGTGACGCCTCCTATTACCAGAGACAGAGCCGCCGCTACTCCTAATATTTCTTCGAGCATGACGCCTCTAATCATCACCATAGATGCTACCACTTCTTCGTCAGGACGAGAGAGTGGAGGAGCCAGAGGAAACCAACCTCCCATTACCATTATCGATTTAATGGAGAGAAAGAAAGTTCTTGCCAAAACTCAGACAGACATGGCCACAATGCAGAAGGAGCGAAACAACGAACATCCGAATAATTATGTCAAGAGATTCAAAATTCAGGCGTGACTGGATATCAATTGGTGGAGTTGTGCATTAATTCTTTCTGGGGACTCTGTTCACAAAACCGTGTAACCTATGATGGAGCATGTGTGTAATATTCTATATTTCTCCAAGAGGCATCGCCGAGATATATTTTCAGCTCTCAACCGTGTTGTGTCAGGCAGACGATTGTTTTTAATTGGAGAAGCTACCCCAAAATCCCAGTCTCTCTTGGAAGGTACGACTGGTAAATGTAACTGGGGACTCCTAACCACTACTCACCTGAAAGGTGTCGAGTTTGAAAGCGTACTGATTGACGCGGCCCCCGACTTCAACATTGTAACCGTCAGGACTCTGAGAGTTGCAAGGGAAAATCAAACAGAAGAAGCGTATTCTTTCCCATGAGGAGAAAATGCGACTTGCCGACCAGCACTATTTGTGTGTCGTCTTCCCATCAGCCATATCGTATCAACTCGCTTTTTGAAGTCAAGGGTTAATGGCGCCCTCACTGGAGTTCTCTCTAGAAGCCGCTTCAACGTTCGCTTCTCCAGAAGCCGCTCCGCTTCAACGTCTCGCTCCAGAAGCCGCTTCAACGTTTCGCTCCAGAAGACGCTTCAACGTTCGCTCCAGAAGCCGCTTCAACGTTCTCTCCAGAAGCCGCTTCGCTTCAACGTTCTCTCCAGAAGCCACTTTAACCTTCCTCCATAAGTCGCTTCAATGTCCTCTCCAGAAGCCGAAGCCGCTTTAACGCCTCAGCAAGCCACATAGACCAACCACATCAGGTCTGCCTCATCACCTACTCAGAACTCAGCACCACCTACCCAAGGCCTGCACGAAGCTGCGCATCAACAACCACATCGCTGACAAAGTCAGATTCAGTGTTTATTTCCAATTTCCTATGGAAGGGGTGCATGAGATGCCAGAAGTTTGGATATAGTACAGGTTTATCAAGTGCGACTCCCGCCCATTGATTAACAAATGACAGATCCAAAAGATTGCCATTTTCGTCAAATTCTTCAACAACCTTACCAGCAAATGCAATGGAAGTACGTCTTTCAGGAGAAAATAAGCACAGGATAATTACACCTGGGGACTGACAGCACGAGATGCCTTTATGTCCCTCAACCAGTTTATTTCTGATATCAGCATCATCACTGTCAAAGCTTTACGAGCCGCAGGAATTTTTCAACATAAAACCGTACACGTGCATCAAAAATCCCAAACGAAGACCCATAGATACTTATGGCCGTATCACCCCTGAGCAAAGCCAGATACGACACCCCTCGGCTGCAGGATTGCTATCAAGGGACTCGCCTGATGATCAACAATAAAACAGAACTACAGATCCTGTCAATGTTGCGAGATTTTTCAACAAACACAACTACAGTTTCTGAGAATAAAATATTAAAATACAAGGGGAGCGTTTAAATTTTTCTTAATTAAAATAGAGGGCTTATTTATAATTAATGTAATAGCCAGCTGTACATTTTTCATCAACGGCTAATATAAGTTATATATCAAAATCGAAAGGCTATCAACCCGCTAGCTCATATAGCTTTCCCGCACGACCGTAGCACTGCCCAAGTGGGAATATTTCCTTTGTTGGAAAGCTATTACAAAAATAAGCCATCAAAACTATATATCGACGATTCAGTGATACTTCCAACGAAGCAAGGTATAAATAGTGAGGATCAGAACTTGAAGTTGTTATTAGGGTTTATACAGTTCAATCGGAGTGAATCAAATCAATCGTGAATGGCGGGGCTATCTCTACAATGTGGAGATTGTGGAGTGCTATTGAAATCCGTAGAAGAAGCTCAAGAACACGCTGAATTAACATCTCATTCGAATTTCGCTGAATCTACTGAAGCCGTTCTTAATCTAGTTTGTAGTACTTGTCGAAAACCATGTAGATCTAAAACGGAAAGTGATTTGCATACTAAGCGAACTGGACATACGGATTTTGTTGATGAGACTTTAGAAACTGCAAATCCTATCTCTTTAGAGCTGCCAGAACCTTCTGTTGATTCTGATGGAGTTGCTGGAGCATCTACTAGTAATATGGAGACTGAAGGTTAGGAATTTTATCGCAAATTTCGTTTATATTCTTAGAATATTCAAATTCACTTTTTTCATGATCAAATTCGTAAAATTTAACTTGAGATCAGTGTCTATATAGCGGTTTTGAACGTGGGTTTATAGGAAAATTTGATTATCAGTTGCTTATATCTTATCTATGTTCAATGAATTGTATAAAGTTAATTTATGTAGTCAATTTTCTTCTATTTGGTTGAACCCAGGTCAAGGTATATAATGTATACTAGAAATTTGCGTGTAGATAGAAAAGAAGAAGTTCCTCTTGCAACCACACTAGGGTGCACGCTACCTGCATCCTAATTACTCACTTGCTGACATGTATGGTGGTGTGGTGCCCATCCACGAGCCAAGAATCCTCAGCTGGTGCACCCTTCAGGCTGAATGCCATGATTTAAGGGTTGATAGGGCACCACATAGCGATGTGATAGCAAGTGGCATGAGCATGCACTCTATCTACCTTTGTGTGTTAGCATTCTTTTGTTTTCATACTGGACAGCAATGCTCGTATCTCCTTCTGTAATGAGCTAAGACGTTCTATTCTTAACTTGCAGAGATGGTTGCTCCAGAGGTGGACAAGAATTTGCTTGGGGAACTTGAGGCAATGGGATTTCCTATTAACCGAGGAACACGGGCACTTCATTATACTGGTGAGGTCACTGGCAGTACATTATTATATGCCAAATCTTACTATATATCGTAGAAATGGTTGTCATGTTGGCACCTCTATATATTCTACATATGTCCAAGAGAAGTAACCTTTTTGATGGTTCCCTGAAGGATATTCTTTGAACCAGATATTTAGCTTCTGTTGTTTTGTATTTCCTCAGGTAATGCTGGCCTCGAGGCTGCTGTAAATTGGATTGTGGAACATGAGAATGACCCAGATATTGATGAAATTCCCATGGTACGTTGTAGGTTTTCATGATTTGCTAACTGTCTTCCTTATCCACCTACATTTCTTGTGCTCTATTAATCTATAAAAGAAATCTTTTTGTCAATTGATATCTCTTGTGAGCTACCATTATCTGCATAATTAGTGTCAAATTTTGCATTAATGCTAGTTTTTCTACGTTTGTCTAGTTAGAAAATACTTACAGCATGTTCGTTTCAAGGAATTGGAGGCTGGGTAATCCAATTCCTAGGGGATGCATCCAATTACTTGAACCGAGCGGGGCAAATGAACTCTTTGTAATTAAGAATTTTAATTCCTAGGAATCCAATTCCCTCCAAAATAATAGATTTCCATCGATTGGTCCAGTAGTGCAATGGATATGGATTCCGAGGTAAAAACAAAGATGATTGAATTACCTCAACTGAACATGAATTTTTTACGATTTGAATCGAATTCCTTGGAATCCAATTCCAACAATTGGATTACCCCATAATTGAATTCTTAGGTTTCCAATTCTCCCAACCGAACTAGCTGTTAAGAGGGAATTGAAGTAGTTTCAACATCAATAATTTTCATTTTAAAGTATCATTAGGAAATAAGTGTATACATTTTATATAGATTATTTCTCACTCACTCTTTTGGAACTGTTAAGGTACCTGTGAACAGCAAAGCCGAGTCTCGCAAGCCATCTCTTACTCCAGAGGAAATGAAAATCAAAGCACAAGAACTAAGGTCCGCCTCTTACTGTTATGGTTTCGTATGTTGTTTGACAGTACAATTGAATTATTCGGTTCTTTGCATATGCTTGCAAAATCAAGTTTGCTCTTTTACGTATTTGTACTTCTAATTTATCAGCCCCTACTGCAAGATTTGTTCACGGTACTTACTGTATTTTCAGAGAACGAGCCCGCAAGAAAAAAGAAGAGGAAGAGAAGAGAATGGAACGAGAAAAGGAGAAGGTACGGTTACCACTCTTATTTCAATCAAGTTCCGCTCTGTCGAGGCCTAAGCGAACTGCGCTTCTCCAGTTAGAATCTTTAGTAGTGTCACTCACCAAAAATTTCTTTATGTGATATATTGGTTTAACAACAGGAAAGAATTCGAGCAGGTAAGGAACTCCTTGAAGCAAAGAGAATCGAGGAAGATAACGAAAGAAAACGGTTTGTCTCGATCCTGTGACAGCTTAGTTGAAGTTTTGTGGTTTGCTCTCAGTATACTCTTTATGCAATCTTACCAATTAAGTCACACAGTTTAGTTTGTCTTTTTTCTCTCTTTTCTGAAAAAAATGCTTTGTTTTCACACAGTATAATTGCATTGCGAAAAGCAGAGAAGGAAGAAGAGAAAAGAGCTAGGGAAAAAATTCGTCAGAAAGTGGAGGAAGATAAGGTTCGTATAGAATTCTATTTTTCATCCGTCTTGTTATAATTACAGGTGGCGAGTGACCTTCAATCTCACTTCTGAGTATTTAGTCTGCTCTTCGTTTTGTTTGCATGTCATTTTCTTGCACGGAGAAGGTAGTGGGTACTTTGTATTGTACTAAATAACTCCTTTTTCCAACATATTGCAGAGATATCAGTAAGTCACTGCACTATGTAAGTCAGTTATTTAAATAGAAAAATCAAGTTATGCACCATTAGAAATAGGGATAATTGTGTTCTGCTTGTTTACTCCTAATGATTTCTCGTTATTCTAGTTTACAAGGACTTAAATAGGTATACCTACATCGGCGTTGTGTATGCATTATTTTTGTACTATTATGGGTTTCACATATTATAGGGTCGTGGCAATAAATTGTGGGCGTTAAAAGTTGTTTGGGGTATACTTCATTTAGTTAGGTTTGCCATCAGATTTGTAAACTTAAGGAGATAGAGTTGCTAGTTGGATGTTGTTGTCTCCATTTAGACTTGCGCAATGATGTTAAGAGTTGTTTGATTACTCCAAATTAAGGCTGTTTGTATAGGTGTTGTTATAGATTCATTGTACAATGATTGAAGCTAAAATCAGTACTTCTCTTACCATTCCATTTTAATGGTTGATTACGAACTTGCGATGTTCACAGGCAGAAAGAAGGCGTAAGCTCGGATTGCCCCCAGAAGACCCTACAGTCTCAAGGCCAGCAGCAGTTCCTGTGGTGGAGGAAAAGAAGGTATAGCTGAGTCTACACAAATCATATAAATCAAGAAATGATTTCCATGTGAATATTTGACCATCTTCAAAGTTCCAATGCTGTTTTACTTTTTAGACTTTTCTTCCTATCAAGCCTGTTACAAAGGTAGAGAAAATGAGGGAGTGGTTGCGAGCTCTGAAGCAAAATCACAAGGTATATTGTGCTCTTTAACTAATGTGTTGATACATGATATGATAATTCAGAACAGTGTCAGTGAGGTGCTGCCAGGTCACAGTTTTATACTTGATAGGACATATACCTTACAATTTGCAATATCACCATCTCTCTCTGAAACCTGAACCGGGAGACCTGAAAACCACTGCACATATATTTTCTGTTCAAGTTCACAGCTTTGGCATTCTCTTTCATTTTTCTGGAATTTTCATTCTGAATTATGTTAATGTTTTTAGTCATGTTGACTTTGTTTTATTTGATGGGGAAGGATGACGATGCGAAAGTTAAGAGAGCATTCCAAACTCTCCTTACCTATGTGGGGAATGTTGCAAAAAATCCAGACGAGGAGAAATTCAGAAAAATTCGACTCACTAATCAATCTTTCCAGGTATGCAACTCCTTGAATAGCTCATTTGTCAATTATATGGATAGGTGAAAATTTCAGAAAATTGCAAACTACGGAGATTATAAATCACTGACCGAAAGATTTGGTTGCCATTGTAGTTACCTCAAAAAAGGACCAACCCTTGGATCATATGTAGGGCAGTGAATCCATCATCCACACAGGCACCCTTGGGTTAAACTGCATTGAACTGACTGCAGTTTTATTTCGCTTTTCATTATATACAGGATAGGGTAGGTAGCATGAAAGGAGGAGTTGAATTTCTCGAGGTGTTGGGATTTGAGAAGATTGAAGGGGGAGAGTTTATGTTTCTTTCCAGGGACAAGGTGGACATGGTAGTGTTGAACTCAGCTGGATCGGAGCTCAATTCAGCCATCATTAATCCTTTCTTTGGTGTTCTCTAAGTTAAAGGGAGGGGTATCAACTAGCCGGGTGGAATCAAGGACTTCGGAACTTATTTGGTTTATTTGATTGACCAACTTAGATTTTACTAATCAAAATTGGAATTTATACAGATCCATCTACACAATTTCGCTCAGGTTATTTACCAAGTACTTGTTCAAAGATTTGGCCCACATCAAACGCTTATTGAGGTGTCTCCTCAGAACGCTAAAAACCCAGTGTTTGTCTTGTCAAATAAAATTAGCACTGATACTGTTTTGGGTGTTGATCCAAATACTCTTTTTGTTCTCCTTCCATGACACTGACGTGAGGGAAACCTCTGCGTCTACACCTGTCCTTCAACTGTTGCTACTCTTCTGTTGTCCAATTTCCGAACGCCATAATTATAAAGTGTGAACTCAACATAACGTAAAATGTAAATGAAAGGAGGCCAATACCAGTTCGTTTACACTCCATTTCTGCATTTGAGCCAGATCTGTTAAATGTGTACTAAAGATCAACAATAGAGAACTAGCTCACGAGTCAGAAGCAATTCATGTTATAGCTAGGTTTGTGGATAATATGAATGGTCCCACAATTACCAGGCTTTAGACTCTTTAGTCCCTCCACTCCTCTAAAGCCTAGTCAATAATTAGTCATTTTGTTAACGATTCGGTCCAAAATGATCTTTTTTGATGACACAAATAACCCTGTAAAAATACCTCGCACTGCTTTATCATTTCTTCGTTTGTCTCCCGTCACCAGAGCTCTTCTGTGAAAACGAAAGCGAAACTTTGGGTTTTAGCTGTTAATTTCGTTTTCAGCTCAATTATTCCGATTAGATCTCTCTGATTTCTCTTCCAATCTCATGTTATTCCCTGTTTAGTTTTTCTCTGAAACCCTAGAAATTGATTGAGATGACATCATATCGGTGGTAAGATTTATATGGAGGAGATTCAGAACTTCAATAGGTGATAAATCAATTTATTTGATTTATTACTTTGATCGATATCATGAGTTTTTCCGATCAATTCTGATAATGCTTTGACTAAAGAAAATGATGTTTATGGTTTTTCCTGTTGAGATTTTTTTAAATCATTGGATCTCCTTTGCCCGAGAAATCACCGGAGAGAGTTGTGGAGGATAGAGGTCGTTATGTCAAATGCAAAATGTGATATCAGGTTAGTTTGGAAAGGAAGAAATGGATATTGTTTGCTATTGAAATTAGATTCTAAGTTTTTGAGTGAAAATTGTTTCATTTATGTTAATTTGATAGTGGATTTTCATAAGAATTATGGGGATTTAGGAAACTATGTAGAATTGAGGTTCGAGAGTTTATCATCAGACTATATAGCTTAGGTCTGCCGCACTTGAGGTAATTCTGCTGGGTTCATATCTTGAGTTCAGTTTCCATTTCCTATATATCTGAGTACATGATAAATGTTAGCTATTCTGAAACTTTACAAATTTGATTGATTATTATTGTATTTATAGTTGTAGTAGTTGATCTCGGATTTTCGGTTTGTCTCTGTCCCGAGCGAGATATTGTACAACGTTGTCTCGGAGAGATTCCGTTTCCAAATCTCGGTGTAATTTCGGTTCTAATTTTCATACATATAATTTTTATATATGTTAAGATTCGTGACTTGATTGAGGTATACCCAAATTAATTGGGGTATATCTAATGAGACAAAATAGGGTTATTTGGAAGTAAATCCCAAAACCCCTTAGCCATATATTTTCATTAATGGCTAAATTATTCTTTTTAATTAACACTAATAAACTTTGTTTAGCTTAATTAATTAAGTTAGATTCACTAATAGGATTAGAAATGTACGAAACCATGATTTAGTAGAGTGAAACTATGGATTGTGGAGGAAGATTTTTGAGATTTTTTTTTTTTTTTTTTTTTTTTTGTGAACGGAAAAGAAACCACACTAGTCAAACATTGCTAAAATGGTTTCCTAGGATGGTTTAATGGTTTCAACGTACTCAATATAAAAAAAAAAAGTTGCATTTTCAGAACTGAAAGTATGAAAAGTCGGCAAGATCGACAAATATCGACCGTACCGACCATCATATGTCGTCGTCTTGTGAAACAATAACAGTGGAGATGAGAACACTTTCATTCGTCAGCAGGGTATATATTTCTTAACCCGCCGGCGAAAATATGGTCGGCTGGGTATACATTTCTTAGCCCGCTGGCAAGAACTTGGTCGGCTGCATATATATTTCTTAACATGCCGGCTGGCTAGTCTCTCAAGTTGGGGAACTTGGTCACGACACCTAGCCCACTTCAAGTGGTACAACCAATGTAGTCAGATTTCCGTGAATATCGACCAATATCGGAGAAATATCGGCCGATACCGATAATATCAACATCTCGGTGAAACACCGAAACCGATATTATCGGCGATATCTCGGCCATCTCGGCCGAAATTAACCATACTGGGTACAACAAGAGAACTCCACGTGAGTCACAAATGTGAATCAGTGAAGCCACGCGGAACAGTAATTAAACTTAATGATAATTTCCAAAAAGATGGCCAGTCTCTCAAGAATCACTAGATACGTGTACGTCCACTACTTCGGAGGTTGGACACCTGTTAAAGGATTGGCATGCATCAGAGGATGGTTATAGTATTTTAGTCACAGATATCCAGCTCAACTCTTCGTTATCCCGTCCTATGCTTCTCTTTCTTTTCTTAACACATTTACAGAAACTTAATAGCAAGTTAGCAACAACAGTTTGATCTTCACAACAAACATCACTGCTAAACTCATACACGAAAGGTGTGAAAAGAACCCGTAGTAAAGTACTAACTACTAAGATGGATACTTACAAATAGAATTATAGAAAAGGATTTGAGAAGAATCAAAAGATGGAATCATGGATTTTATTGGTTAAGTTAAGGTGGTAAATCAATGGAATGCAAAAGTAATTTGTAGTGTTATGTAGAACCTACTGTAATGGAATAAATTTTTTTATGTCTTCCATAAATTTATTACAGTATTTTGATTATGGTTTTTCCAGTATTGTTCTAATTTTTACAAGCAATGATTCTTCTACTACTAATTTTATTTTGAGGGGAAAGTTCTTCTACTACCAATGACTCATTCTGTAATTTTTCTTCAATTTTTCTGTTCGTTTTATTTTGTAAATGACGTAGAGACATGGCTAACGGCCTGACCAGGGAAGGCGATATCAGAAAAGCTCATCTTCTCCTCCCAATTCCCTGCTATTGTAACACTGCCCGTTCATTTCCATGTTATTTCAAGAGGTCGAATTTATCAAAAATTGCAAGTCAATGGGTTGAACTATAAAAGCTAAGTTGATTAAATTCATAAAATGAGCGGAGAGATTTTTTTGTAGTTTAAATATTTTGAAGAAAAATCATATCAATACTGGGTAGAGATTTTGATAAATTCGGGACATGTAATTTGATTCCCTGTATTTGAAGAAAACTCTCGATGGGATATTTTCATTCTAGTGTGATGGGATATTTTCGTTATAGTGTTGGGATAACTCGAAAATTAAGGTAATTCACTATACTATCATTGTTATAAAAAAACGTGCACTTTGACTTTGAGATCAAAGAGTCAAAGAATGGACAGGATTCATCAGGGAGGCTCATCCGACGGCCACTGTCATCCGGATTGGGTTTTGACTTGGACGGTCGACAGAAATATGCCGGGGTGATGATATCTTCGAATCTAATTCTTTTCTCGCCAGTCTCTTTCTGCTAACCCTGTCTCTGCAAAATTCTCTTCTTCTTCGCCGAACTCTCAACAAATCTTTGATTTTTATTTTTGAATTTTTTAATGTTTCGTCCTCTGAGTTGTGTCATCTGGAATAGAGAACACACTAGAAAACATACCCAATTCCTCCACCAAAATAGGAAACCCTAAAAAATCAATGAGGGAGAAGAAATTCAATAAATCTGATTAAAATTGGATATTTAGGTGAATATTTTTTGAGATGGGTGAATTCCCAGGAAATTGAAGTAGTAATCCGAAAGAGAGATGGGTAAATTCGCAGGAAATTGAATAGTAATGCATGTCTGAGTCGTAATGGAAAGCAATCTAACACCACCACCACTAATTGCAGGGTCTGACAAGAAGAGAAGAGACATTCCTGAGACTGTAATGTTTGTAAGATTGATTCTGAAAATCTCACGAATTTGATAATCCATTGTGCTATTAGGTAAAAATCACTCTTATTGTTCTTCTTTGTTAATTCAGCATTCTATTTTGGTATTTTTTTTTGATCCAATTAGTGCCGGTTCTGCTTCCTTTCTCAATTATTAAATAGCTGTAGAATGGTGAATTTTTAGATCTGCCAGCTTTTTGAGTATGAATGTTGTCTAAGAGATTGATCATGGGAGATGGGTATATTAAGTGTTCAGGATACGAATCTGAGATGGGGTTGTTGGAGAAATTGGATAAGAAGATACTGTTGCTGCCATAGTTTTGAGACTGTGCAGCTAGAAGAGGTGAGACTGCTGATGGTGGATAAGCAGGTGGTGATTTACAGAAGAAAGATGGTGTTGTAGCTGCTGTTGAAGTAATTATTATTAGGTATAAATAAGACATTCTGTGGTTATTGGTTTTAATGAATTTAGTTAAAGTCCTGGTAGCTTAAAGCCTGTGAATCTTTCAGTAGCTTCATTTTGTTTCTCCATCCTCTGTGCAGGGAAGAAGAGTTGAGACATAACTGGGAGTGTATGATGCCAGAACAAACTGTAACTCACAGGTATATCATGCTAATGGGTCTGACCTGTGAATTGGGCTTAGCATGGCATGAAACTGAATTTGCCAGAGATGGATGTAGAGTTTGAATGATCTAAATTTGTATTTTTTTGGTTAAATCTCTAAATGGTATAGAGACAGGAAAAGCTCCCATGGTTAAGATGCTACTATTGCACCAGTGTCAGATGATGGATTTCATGTCATGTAACAAAGTTACCAGCGATCTGCCCCTCCTGGAAGAAAATGTAAGGACTCCAAACTGTGATTATCTTTCGGAATTTGGATTTATGCACGTCATATTGCTCAGTAGGTTCCAGTTGGGACTGGAGGTGTGGATTTCTTAAATCTACTTACAAATTTATGGTCAAGTCCCTTAATCGAGACACCCTGGCAATGAGTAATTTTGTGGTTTGCACCCCTTCCAATCAGTGTATTTCTTAAATCTGCTTACAAATTTATGGTCAAGTCCCTTAATCGAGACACCCTGACAATGAGTAATTTTGTGGTTTGCACCCCCTTCCAATCAGTGTATTTTGGACATTTGCATTCATTGTTCTTTTTATTTCTGGCTATTTTCTTATTTATACATCGCTTTTTGCTTGCAGCACTGTAAGTACTTAATGATCAGTGCATTCATTGTAATGGTTTTTCCTATTGGGTTTTACTATATCATGTATTTTTAATATAATTGATTTATGGGGTTAGTTTACCGTAGACTGATTTTTCTTTTGAATTTGATCTACATGAATGTCTAGAAAGTAGATATACTATTGCTTGAGTAATGACTAGGTGTAAGTTCGGCAACAGGTACCTCGAGAAGCTTATCAGGTTATGAGCAATCCAGCGCTAAGAAAAACTTGAATTTGAAGTTTTGTATATCTAGGTACGTTAAAAGAATTTGAATTTGAATATAATAGAAAATATGAGTCGTGCTTTTCTCTTACTGTTGTGCATATATCTACCATTTATAAATATGCATGTCCCAATTTTTCGATTGGGATTAAAAAGCGCTGAAATAGGTAGCAGTTTTCCAGAATTCTATCTCAATGCTACTCACATATCAACCATTTATAGCTAGATTACATAATTCTATCCCAGTGCTACTCATATTGTGCCCTTAAACAATTACCAGTATTCCATCCTCCAGTTTATCTTGCATCCTAACACAAACTGATCATTAGTATCAAACATAGGTAACTGTCACTAATTTTCCCAAGAACGTATTTGTGTTGATTGTTAAAAATGTATTTTGTTGGTTAAGTTTTCTTCATGTCCATGTCTGTGATGTCACTTCAAATGGCAATCAGGGAGAATTATTTACCTTTACTTGCAAACTTTTCATTCACTGCTCTATAAATGTGCTACTGCTCAACCATTTCAGCGGAGATGCAAAGGTTAGGAACCATTTACAAGTTTATTCAAGATCTGCACTTTTTAGGTACCAGTGGTGACAGTGAGAATGAACTCAAGCCACTGTTCTTCGGGCATTCCTGGATGCTAAGATTAAAGATGATAATCAGTTGACCACCTTTTTGCCCCATTGTTCCAGGAACAATCTAGATAATATGACAGTACTCGAGAATTTGGATGTTGTTCTTTTATGCCCAGCTAAGAACTTGACGAAGAGTGTGCATAACTTATTTTATTGAGGGATGCTGCATACTCTATATCCTCATCCTAAACATGCTTAGCATGTTTGCTTTATAAGAAATAAACGACCGGTTCTCATCAGGTTACATAAAACAATTTTAATGAACGAGTAATCTGAAGACAACTGAAAGAAATTGGTTATTTAACTGTAAGTCTGTAATGCATTATGGATTTAATTAGTAATCAAGTTTATATTTTGTTCTTAGAGTAACGAATAACATGGTCATTCCTTTTTGCACATCTTTACCACAGAGTAGAATTAATTCTTATGTGCTCGATAGCAAACCTTAAATATTATGCGTGTTTGTTTTCTTTCTTTTTTTCGATTCTTTCTTATTCTGTTGTGTAGTTCCTCGAATTTAATCGTATTGATTGTGGTTTGTTGATTTTTTTTCAGGTCTTTTACAGGGTCAAAGATTGATGCAGCGAAACGATTAGGTATTAGAATTTATCAGTTATTTTTTTTTGTTTTGTTTTGAATTTGATTGATTGATTTCAAGCATATCTTCTTCTTCATCTTATCAAGCATATCTTCCAGTTTCTCACTTTACTGACGTTACTCTTTTTCTGCTGCTACTGTTCTTCTCCTCTCTCTCGCAGAAACTCTAGATGTTTGAAAATCTGTTTTGGTTCCTGTGGTTTGTGTGCTTGCTGTTTGCCGGAGATTCAGGAGGCAAGGTGTAATCAAAAATAGGATGTGGAGATGTTGCATTCAACTATTCAAGAGATGGTTCCTGCGGTTTGTGTGCTTGCTGTTTGCCGGAGATTCAGGAGGCAAGGTTTAATCAAAAATACGGTGCAGAGATGTTACATTCAACTATTCAAGATATTAAAAATGGGCTTCCTCAATGCAACAGATTTACCAAGAGCAAAGCTTAGTGATTTCACAGAAGGCAGACTCACTTATGTTTGAAGCAAGAACGGGATGACAGAGCGAAGGGTATGTGAAAGAATTCTGATGAGGTATTTTTCTTCCCACGTTAACTTAAATTGGCCTCATATAAGTAATCAGTGTTTACTTAGTTTAACCTGCTCGATCCTGATTGGAAGTTGAATTGTATGTATCCATAATTTCTGCAGTAAGCATGTATTTGGATTAACAGCTAAGTATTGCTTCCTCCAAATTATAGGTACATAGGCACATAAGAAAGATTCTATGTTGTCCGAAGTGGGTGCTTGCGTAAATTCCCAAAAGAAAACAAATTTGAATTTTGTTATCTGTAGTTTTGCATAACAGAACTTAATGCATCGTTGCTATTCATGCCAGTTTTGTTTTCATTTTATGTTTGGAATGACAGGAATGGATTGCAGAATTCTCAGACCACAGGGGGTTATATATATTAGAAGTTAGGTTCGAATGGAATTCTGAGTTGTCCAGGGAGAAACGCCTTGATGTAGAACTGTTTTTGTACAGCGCATATATCATGTCAACGATGAATTAGAACATCTATATAGTTTAAAATCCCAAGAGATTAGTCACCTGGCAACTGGAGAACCAGTTAAGAAGCAAACAATGAAACATCATCAGCCGCAACCCACACAGAGAAACACTAGGAAATCGGAGACTTCTGGGAGGGGTAGCAACGTGCATTGAGCAACTCTGATGATGAAGACTAGGAGTCCAATGATTTTGTGAAGACTATTCAATGAATTGGTTGGGCAGCAGGTATTTATTTTAAAATTTTGGGTTCTTATAAGATTTTATTCACATTATTTTAAATTATTTTTGAGTTATATTATATTGTTCAATGGATTTATATGTAAATTAAATCCATATGTAGGTTGGATTGAAATTACACATGTATGAGTGTAACATTCTTTATGAGCAAATAAGTTACTGCGATATTGGTTACTCTCTATCATATGTCTTTGTGAGATTTGTTCAGTTCCCAATAGTAAGATCTGAACATAACAAAGGTAGTCTGATTACGAATTTTTTGAAATGCGATTTCCTATAATGTGACGGAAACTGTGAAATTGTTTTAGAGTTAACCGCTTCATTGTATGTTCTCATGTGTCGGGATCAAGCTGCTTCATATATACCAGGATCAAGCTAACATGTTTCAATGCTATGTCCCTGATGTTAGACCAGTCCTCCATGCTCTACTTATTGCAGAATGGTAACAACAGTGGTAACAACAATCCAAATCCAAATCCAGGTTCACTTGGGTGTATAAAAATGGGTAAGGAAGAACTAAGAGCACATAAGAGCCGATTTACATTGTGGGTTAAAAGATTCACTGCTAAAGGGAGATTCATCTATAAAAAGGGGAAGAGGATTGTGTTGCCATCATCATTTACTGGAGGACCAAGGTATATGATGCAGCTCTATCAAGATGCCATTGCAATTTGTTCACGTATTGGTGTTCCAGATCCGTTTATAACATTCACTTGCAATCCCAAATGGAAGGAAATTACACTGGCTCTAAGCAAGATACCAGGACAGCGACCAGAGGATAGACCAGATATTATTGCGAGGATATTTAAGCTAAAACTAAAGAATCTGATGGAGGTTCTACTTACGAAAAAACATTTGGGTATATTAATTAAATACCCTTGCATTTGGAACCCATTTTGGGAAAGTGAAAGGAGGTATTTATATTTTTGTATTTGGTTCTGCTATTTTAATTAAACGCTACTCTGAATAGTTAATGAATTGTATATAGTCGTGATAAGGTATTTTAGGAGTAGCGCCATTTGATGTTTGGTACATAGTAATTTACACCATTTAAGTTGTTGCATTTTTAACCAGTTGACCACATCCAGCCTTATTGTTCACGTTCCAAGGTGGAGCTCCATATCCACAACATTCCTAATAGGGATTCTTCTGCACAACAATCATAATCAATATATAGAGTTGCCGAGACCCATGGTTGCAGACAATAGGTACAGAGTTTTAATTGTTCTTTATTTTGGTTTGTCTATATCTCTTCGATTCTTTTGAAGATTTAGGTGAAGAGAGGCTAATTCAAACAATGGGTGTCTCATCAATTTCAATTCGTTTGCTTGGTAATCTTGTCTATCTTCTATATAATATGCTTTCGTAGTCTCTTATCTCTATTCGCCTATTGGTTCCGATTTTTCTTTCTTGATTCTCCATCACTTTTCACCGATTTCAAAATCTTTTTATTTAGAATCACAGGTAAACTCATCGTCTCCCATGCTATTTTTTTTTTTTTGAGTTTGTGTATACTGATAATTAGGTGTTCTCAAATTACTCATTTTGTATTTATTTGATTGATTTTAGGGCATTTGGTATGTGTTCATTCTTCAAAGAGTATTATCTTTTTGATTGAGTTCTAATTTCATGTATTCATTCTTGCTGGAAAATAACAACTTTATCAAAAAGCCATCTGGTTTACAACTAAACTTACTATGAATACTTTCTTGATTTGCAGAATTAAAATCAATTATTAAGGATTCGATATTAGAGCATCTCCAATGGAGTATGGGTCTCTATAAATATTAGGGCCACCTAGGATTTTAGAAACTCTCAACAACAAAAAACCTCTCTAATGGTGGTTGGATATTAAAAATTTAATCTGATGTGGAAGTTTGAGTTTGGAAGAGAGTATGGGTTTTTAGAAACTCTCATCCATACCCAAGTCATCACAATTTGAAATTATATTATTCATTTTGTTAGATTTTGTGAATTAACTTTCTACAAATAAGTGACAAGTGTTCAAAATAGGTATGAATACAACCACCACTGGAGATGCTTATCAAAACCAAAAATATTAATTGACTTTATGTTGTTAAATACTTCTTTTTTAGGTCTCCACATGGGATAAATTTACATACACCATTGGAGATGCTCTTATGATTTTTCTCAGTATATTGTCTTTCTAAAGTTGTACCTAAAGTCAAGGAGACTTTCATGATTCTTTGTAAAATTGATGCTAATCGATTAATAGTATGTTTGTTGGTGGCTAGATCAAGATTTGGTCAAGACTAACCATGTTTATGGCCCATTTGTGCAGGGATGCAGATCATACAAAATGGACAACATAGTTTCATAGGAACTATTTCATTAAGGTATGTTGCTTTAGTGATTCTATAAATCATGCGTAGTAAATTACCCAAATGTAGATATATGTGCTCTTTGTTTTGCATGGTCAATTGCTGCACAACATTTTGAACTTAGTATCATCAATAGTGAACTATGGTTATATTCTTATGTTAGTAGATATTGTTTTGATTCTCAAATTACAAGATTGGTCCTACCGATTGCAGATTCCTCTTTCTGATAGAAGAAAAGAAATGTTCACATTTATCCATTAAGCAATTGCTTTCAGAAAAAGTCAGAACTCTACCTTTTTCCACTACTCACTCCTTAGACATAGCTCGCCATTATTGGTAATTTCAATACAAATATAATACACAAACAAATTCGTAAAAAGTATGAGAAACAACAGTGGACAAACATAAATAAACTTCTATGCTCAGGTAGCCTTGATAGAAGCAAAGACCAGTGCCGCACTAAACTATCTAAAGAGGAAATTATAGAACTTCAGTTCTATAAGTTAGTTATGGAATTGATCTTTCGTCTTCCTATGCACACACAGCTTGATGTATAACTTGATCTCTTTAAGCTTATTTATCTGTCCGTGTAAATGATATCCGAGTTAATGAACTACTTTTACACAATTAGTTTCATTAGTTACTTATCTTCTTTCATTTTTATTCAGATACTAATGCTAATACAATTTTCAGAAAGGTATAATTTTAGAAGCACAATATATTTTAGAAAGTGCTAGTGAAAGCTTTTTTGATAACCATACTAATTTTAGATTCCCGTTCATTAGATGCTGGCGACGAGATGTAAGGTGACGTAATTCAGTGGTCGGTTCCTTTGGTTGATATGTGGTAGTTTTGGGGTTTGGTAGTGGTGGCTTTGGAATCTCTTACTATGAATTGTGTTATTTATTTAGGTATTGTTCTACCCTAAGATTTTTCATTGGATGTCATTTTCTACATCTCGCGATTCACCACATTGTTGAATGATTTTATGTCGTAGGTGACGAACCTTTGAAAAGGGAAGATGGTCTACTACTCTGTAAGTGGTGGTAGTATTATGCATCCAAATTCCAATTTTATTTTGCATATAAATATGATTCATTCTTTGATTAGTACAAACAAAATGGATTAGAGTCATGGTGATAGTTTCTCCAACAAATTAAATCTTTAAATATAACGCTATACTGCTTTATTCATGTTCAAAAACGAAGGATTGATATTCAGAAACTTAGGGATTTTTTCCCCTAAAGTGACCAAGTTTCCAATGAAATATTTGGATCGACTAGGAATTGGAAAACCCATGAAAAGTGAAATCAAATGCAACAGTAATAGTGAGCACATGCAACCAAGGACATGAAAAGTGAATTGGAGTAACAAATTTAAAGTTGTGAGAAACAATGTTGCGGTTAAACTATCAGTGCAAGATTTAGTTGTCGACCAACAGTTGTTTATAGTTACATTGATGCTGTCGTTAACATTTGTGATGTTATTTTTAAAGTCATATGTGTTTTTGTTAATTGATTTCTCTTTTGATATAAGTTTTTATCTTCTCATATGGTTCATCATCTCAAGGTTTCCGATGGTGACCCTACTAACACAACATTAATATAGATTCTTATTTATGTTAAGAATTTCTACTAACAAAAAGTAACTTGCTTCTTCAGAAAAATCAATTCTTTTAATTGTTTTACATGAGCAATTTTTTTGAGCTATCGTGTTTCTATATTGTTTCTCTAACAACTCCAATGATTTTGATAATCAGATAAGTATGTACAACAAAGGAAAGATTCTTCCCTTTTAGTTTTATCATCAACTGTTAGTGATTGACCACTCTTTTTTGTCCTTGATGAACAATCCACTTGCTGTTATTTAAGCGTGCCAAGCTCCAAAACACATGAAATATGAGCTGGATAAAGCACAAATCTGAGTTTAACATTCTCCTCCAAGGTTAGATCTTTGACTCAATGACACAATTCTATGCATATGTGTAGATATGTTATGGTTGGAATTTCACATTAGTACTAAAAACAAAGTATTACACAGTCGACCGTACAATATGTTTTTTTTAGGGAAAATTGGGAAAATGCCCCCATACAGTTGCAATGTTAGAAATCTTCCCCAATACTAAAAATAATTGGAAAAATGCCCCATTTCGTTAATATTGTCATCCAACTCAGTTAAGTCACATGTATGAGCTCACACATGCATAAAAAAGACAAATACACCCTTTAGAATTGAGGGTTTAGGGTTCAAAATTCAGGATTAATGGTTTCGGGGCCAAGGTTTAGGATATAGATTTATTTTGAACCCTAAAACCCTGAATTCTAAAGGGTGTACTTGTATTTTTTCGCGTGTGTGGGCTCACACATGTGACTTAGCTTGGTTTTTGACGGAATGGGGCATTATTCCAAATTTTTAAATGTTGGAGTAGATTTCCAACAATTGCATCCCATATTTGGGCGTTTTCCAAATTTCCCCTTTTAAAAAAGAAATCCAACGGTAAAAATGGTTAGTAACCAAAAAAGAAAATTGAGATTCAGATGCAGATGCAGAACAGTTTACCAAAGCCTAATTAACCTGAATTATTTTATTTTCTATGGTTTTTCATTTTTTGGAAGCTCAAATGAATATTTTCCTGTTTTGAAAGTGAGAAAACTTTTTCAAGAACTTTTGGTAGACACATTTTCGAGATCTATCGACATTGAATGGCTGCCATTACACGTTTTAATCATCACCCATATATCTTTATGATGATGATTGCACAACCGAATTGGCCGAAAATCAAAGATGAACATCTATAATATGAATATGCTTCAGATCATCCTGATCTGTGTTTTTAAGTTGAAAACAGATCTCTTTATGAAGTAAATTTGGGGAGAAATTTTCGGGTGATCTTTTCGTATTGCATATGTGTACACAAGTAAATTCCTATACATCAATTATCTGATATTATTGTTTTTTGTTTCTGAGTGTTGAATAAATTAAAAGAATCTAAATGGTGGAAAAAATTCACAAATTTATGTGTGCAAAATTTTGCTGAAAAAACTAATCCAATTCTTTCTCAAACGCTAAGAAAATGTATCGTTGAATGTCCACGTGGTTGTAGAAGCCGGATCTCCTGTACAAGAAAAGAAAAATGCACTAGGTTAACTGAAGGTTGTTTAATGTTCTCGGATGAAACTGAATATCCAAATTATTGTCGACATAGTAAATGATGAAAAGACCTAATTTTCCGTAATTGACTTAAGGCAAACCACACACTTCCAACCCAATATGTCCTAAATGTTTAATTGTCACATTAACGTGTATGTTATTCCTATTACTGTGACATGTTAATGACTATTACACATCCAATTATACATACATGTGCAAATAATTAACGCAAGAGTTGCATGATATTTAAAATAAATATGGATGGGGGTATTTTGATCTTTGTGATATTCCGAGTATCAATAGTTGTAAAGAAAGCAAATTATCAAGAACCAAATGTCAAGAATTTTACATTGTTGATGAATACACATGGGACATAGCTATTTGTTCAAGAGCCCAACATTATAATGAGTTACTTAGAGTATAATACTAATTTGGCATTGCAAGTTTTCACTTTTCATAGGTCTCTTGCATGTTCTCATTTGTAGCTAAGAAACATTGGATACGATCAACGCAAGCCACATTGTAATTTGACTGCTACATGCACCTAATGGGTGGGTAGTGTTCACATTTACTCAATGGTCACTATTCAATTATCCTGGAATCAGCGAATAAAAAATTCACGAAGAAGTATCATTATGGATGATACATAGATAACAGATCATGAACTATATTAACAGGGGTACCTAGATAACATAAGCATATTAATGATATTTGAAGTTATTTGTCACGTAAGATACCAAGTTAAAAATCCCGTGTAGGATGCGAAGACTATGTGACGCATGACAGTAATAAAAAATATCCGAGAGGCAGTTGGTATAAGGGAATTTATATTCCACCAAAAGCTTTAATCTCTATGCCTGAAAGGGAAGTTAAGAATTGTTGAGTATAAATACATTTTTGGGTTTAACAAGTTCACCAAAGTTAGGAAATCTAGACATTGGAGAATCAAGATTTCCTAAACACAAATTTAATTTCAGATATCAAAAATGCATTGAAAAAAGTGAACGACACCACATTCCATCTTAGTAAGAACCAAACTACCTTTTAGTATTCCATGCGACGTAAATAAGATACATAGAATTGATAGCATTGTTACTTGAAAATTTTGTTGGGAGATTGAAATCTGTTTCAGGTATTATTATGGTGGCACTCAATGGTCAAAAAGGATCCAGCGAATTTCAGAAGAAAAAGATAGTCATTGAAAAGACAAATTAAGCAACTTTGATTTAAATTTTATATTGCGTCGAGTAAATGGGTGATGAAGAGGATCACGAGTAGTTAAATTATTCAATGTGTCTAAATTACGACCTCAAACCCCTTAATCAATTGATAATTAATCTTATATTATTTTTAAAACATGGGAGTTGATATGAAGGTAATTCTATGGGGTAATCGTGCAACTCATTAGAAGAGGGTGTCGCAGAGGGACACATAAATAATTCGATAACTTTTATTATTATGGGAAAGTTTTTAAGAAAGTTTCGAGGTTAGTATCCGCTACTAATTAACCATGTCATGTGATGATATTTTGTTCACAAAAACATACAATTGCACCTTGATACAGGTACACTTTCATTAGCTACAACCACTGCCTCTAGAGTGTTGATCATCTGAGACATATCAGATACCAATGAATTTAAGAAAAAGTAAGTGTGCAGAATAGAAGATAGGCTATATGACTTTCATTACATACGAAAAATGCAAAATTAATTTTTTGCAGGCTTAAATCAGTAGACAAGAGAATAACAATAACTGGATCGCTGTAACCAGATGATCCCAATAAAAACAGAAAGATTATAAAGAAAGAAACTGACACGATACAATACAGTGAAAATATGGGAAACGTGTAGTTAGTTTTAATTTTTACCTGCTAGAATAAAACATATTTAAATGTGTGCTTTTATGAGTAAATGGTAAAGAAAAACATTCACATGCGAGGCAACAATATTAGGCTTGGTTGAGAACAAACAATGTGACTACATGTCATGTAGCAGAGTAGTAAAAAGGTTGAGTACGACGAAGACGAGGAACCTTGGTGTAGCAAGTGCAAAAAAGTGGACATACCACTGTGAGAATGAATGGCATTCTTTTTATGTATGGATGGACAATACATTGAGACTTAGTAAACCTTAGAATATACACAGATACAAATTGAATTTGGATGTAAAATATGACAAAGATTATGCAATATTCACGGCGATGGGAAAGACATCACAAAAGTTGATAAAATGCACCGCGAAAGAACATGTAGATTACCTAGAAAAATACAATAAGGTAACGACATATTAGTATGGACAATTAACTTGATTATAGATAGATGTACTATGAGTATATGTTCACCATATTATTTATTACCAAATGCAGATTAACAAGGGAGAAAAAGCACATGGGTGGTTCAACCGAATCAAGGACCACACTGTTTTTGTTTTTTTCAAATTGGTAATCCAGGAGTACAATATAAACGACCAATCTGACAATTTTGCGGTCCAAAAATGATCAAATCCAGAAAGAGAATTAGAGGATTCAGATGTTGATACTGAATGCCAGGCGGCTTTGCAAGCGATTCGTACTAAAACATTTTTTTATAAGTATGAATCACTATTTACATGTAAAAGAACTCTTTCATAGGTTCCAGGTCGTGATAAGAATGTTACACATACTACCAAAGATAAGGACAAGGAGACTTCTAACAGGGGTAGGAAACGCGCACTAATTAAGTAACCACAAGGAAGCAAAATAGGCAAAAAGACTCCTCTCATACTGCAAAAGAAAGTAGACTCGGATTATAAAGAGTATGCAGCTGATTTTTTGAAGAAAAAAAAAGTCTGCAGAAATAATGGATTGATTTAGCTATATATATTTCTTCTAAAAATCCTATTTTTAGAAGATTTGATTACTTTTTTCAGTACTAACTCTACACGAAGGTTAAGTTATATTATTATATATTTTTTAAATTAATATTTTGGTTATTTTTTAAATATTATTATATTATTGGATAAGGATTATTACGTGAAACTAGTTGGAAGCCTAACAAGCTAAGCTCCAACGACATATTTTGGTTATTGTTATATTATTTATTTGGAATATTTAATGAATTATAACTCTATCTTTATTATTTTCAAAGGATTATTAATCCTCCCTAGAAAATAACGGTGTTTGAGAAAAATCAAGTAAACTTTTTTGGTTTTTTATGTGGTGCTTATTAGAGACTGTTGGGCCCATCAGTTCTTTGAAAATTTAGTTTAGATAATATTATATTATTTATCATAGTGTTCAGATTCCGACCAACTTAGACCACAGTGTGGTGGAGTTTTTTGGTTAAAACTATGTTTTTACGTTGGTTCAGATGTGTTCCCAACAACTTAGAACACCAGACGCAGTTTTGTCGAGCTCTAATTGTCGCTGCAATCAACACTTGGTTTGAAAACTCCATCAAGGTAATCGAGTTAATATCTCAAAGTGTTAGTGAACTTGGGATGCATCAAGGTATTCATCTCTGAGTAACTGTTTATCCTATGGTTTGTTAAATTTGTTCAGTTTCTATGATTAAGATCGAGTTATAGGGTTAGTACTTCCTACAGGGTCAGTACTTCCAACAAAAAATTGAACTTAGTGAGGTGGAATTGCAATGTTCACAATAACCGGTATAATTTTTCAAGATGCTTGGATATTTAACAGTGCAGTGGAGGATAAGTGATTGTATTAACCTAAATACAAGCATATACATGTAGAGAATCAACAATGCAATAGAGAATAGATGTGGTTTTACTGCCAGTACCTATCACATGTTTAAAAGTTTTTATGCTTCTGGGGCACATGAATTACAAACTAAAGGCCAACACAACTAGATCAATCTATAACTTTTTACCCTAAGAAAAGAAAACATGAATTTCAATGAATCAGTGTTTTAGGAATTTATTAAGTAGTTGTTTACGTTTGTGATTTTTTTTTAAATTACAATGATTAAAATCAAGTTGCAGGGTTAGTTCCAGCGAAAAACTAGCTTATTGAGGTGAAAAATTGATTTTCACAATAGTACACATACATACCACAAATATACTTACGGGTTTTTCCTTAAATTTAAAGTACCTAGAAAAATACACAATGTTTCAAACTATAGAAACCAACAGAAGGACAAGGTTTTTTACTACATAAACTTGGAAAATAACCAAGTTTTCGTATTATAACAGTTAAAGTTTGAGAGCAATAAAGATATGGTTTTGGAGAAAAATAGAAAGAGAAAAATATTTATCCACAACAAGATAGTTTAAACCTCTGAGCAAAATAGTTCAATAGATGAAAAACATACATTATCAATCAACCAATGTTAGGTACGGCATAGGAAAATAGACCTTATACATGACCAATGTACTCAATCTCCGCAGAGATGGTCGAGATACCACCGATAATATCTGTTTGGGTGGTTACCCTAGATTCCGATATTACCGATATTTTAATGATATTCACCGAAAAATAGTGTCTCGGTCCCGACCGATATTCACTGAAATCCGATATCAACTACATTGCACACGACACCTTTATTTCCTTAACAGAAAAACGATGAATTCCAATGACAAATATGAGTTGAAACAGTATATCCAGGGAGAAAAATATGGTATGAGATCATGTTTTCGCAGTATTATCCAATTGATTTATTTGAATCTAATTAAGATTGGATTAACGATCATCAAATATGATCATATATATGTACAACGAAAAGAGAAGAAAAAAGCACGAATCGATAGAGTTTAGAAAATACCAAAAATTATAAAAATACAGGAATGACATCACGTTTAACCAGTTTTTAGAATTGGCTGACACTAATGAAATCAACAATGCAGGAATAAAATCCTACAACTCATCTATATTTTGTCAAGTGACAGTAAAATTCTTAAAGATTATTTATTTTGGAAAACTTTGGGATAAGATTTAGTGTCTAATGAGGGCCGCATGCAAACGAATTACAAATACAATTTCTGTTTTCTAGATATTTTTTTTGAAGAAAAAGATACTAAAAGAAATAGGTGAAGAAGTGATTTCATTCGTTGGAAAATAAGTACCAGAACAGATATATACAAAGCAGATAAGATAATATGAACCTCTTCCCAAACCATGTATCTAAAGAATAGATAGAAGAAATTGGGAAATATTATTACAAAGAGGAACAAAAAGTTTAAAAAGCAAGAATGCAAGATATTAATATTCAAAAATACATCTGAAACAAAATTGCAGTGTATACATGGATATAAATTGGAATCGAGAAAGAATAAAAGTATGCAAAGAATGTCTTACAATATATATAAAACTGAGAAAACAATACGACAAGTCAGGCACAATTCTGAGTTTCCTAAATCACTATAGTGTCACGTCGTTGCCCTGCACTCTACTACATGTCCTTTGTGTAGTCTCGCCTTATCTTGACCAGATTATCCTCGCAACCACATGTTAAGAAAATCACATTTGTTTTGTTAAAAAACTACCATACTGTACTTTCGAAATAAAACATCAGCAATATAATTTTCCATGTAGTTGAACTTGAGCATTTCTGCTCCGTATCATTTTCTAAGTATATTGGAATATGTTTTGTAGAAAAAAATGTTACCTCATTTGTTTTCCTTCCATCGTTATACCCACTATGAACTAAACTAAATTAATTTATATTTCCCAACATGGATCAATCTTTTATTTTGATTTCTCTATTTCGGTCTTCAGTAATGATGATTAGTTTTAAAAATTAACCAGGGATAAATATTGATGAAATTAAATCAAGTGATTGATATTTTATTTTAAAGATATATTTTTGCTGGAACTATTACTACTTATGTTTTTAGGCGTTAACTGATTAGTTTATATGGAATGGAATTACCTTAAATACCAAATTAAAGCAATTGCATCTTCAAATCCACATAAAATTATTGGTGTTGAATCTAATTACAATGTGTATCTGTGCATCAATAATTATGCGTTCATTAGATAAACGGTTTGTGAATACATAAATAAAGAAAGATGAAGTAAATAGTTACTATGGCAACATAAATTCTACAAAATTAAACCTGCTTAAGCAACAACCTGGGAGGTTGAGCCAGGGCCGTAAGGCCCCGGTGATACCTAGTATATATATATATATATTTGTCAATTGAAAGAAATACAAAGTGATATCTGGTGATGGTTTTGTAACAGAAAAACCATTGAATAAACCGATGGTAGTGCACAACAATTAGCCGGCAAGGTGCAAATTGAAAACAGTTCCGACCAAGGTTAGGCCGGCATGGTAGAAACTTCAAAATCCACCAACCAATAAAAAACCGACAAGGTAGTTGGTTGAATACCGTGCCGATCCTGTAAATGTTACGCCGGCAAGGTTTACAAATATTTACAGTGCCGCCAAATACCTGCAGATTTTTTTGGGTTTGAGTTAAGTGATTCTTCCAATTTGGGGGCCATCTTTATTAGATTTGAGTCTTCCAATTTTGGGGTCCGTCCTTATTAGATTTTCCATTTTCTATAAATCTGTTTAAAACGATTATGAATGTTTGAAGATTTATCGAAGACAAATTTTGATGAGTATTTTTGGGTTTGATTATGAAATATCGATGGGAGGTCGGTTTTTGAGTTTTGATTATGAAATGTTGAAGGGAAGTCAGTATGGTGGTAGGAGGTAAGGAAGAAGAGAAGATGAAGCGTTATCAGATTATTAGGTTAACTTTTAATTATAAATGTCAAGGGTATTTTCGTAACTTCATCCCATATTACCACCCCTTAGCAAGGACACTAGGTCCATTTAAATTTGGGTATACCTCAATTAATCTGGGTATACCCCAATCAAGCCAGGTTAAGATTAATGCAGTTAATCTCGGTTTTTCGATTTGTCTCGACTAGGACCGGTACACTAGTGCAATTTTATCTCGAGAAGATTTTCGGTGAAATCTTGAGAGTGTTCTCCGAACTTCATTTTCAAATTTTACAAAAATAAATAAATATATATCAAACATTTTCCACACATTATCCATTTATTTTATACCATTGGGAGGGGTTAAAATTTTAAAAAATTAGAAAATAAGTACTACTTTAAACTTTTATAAGATGTATGTATAATTAGCTAATTAATATACTTTGTTTATCTTCCACCAGCTGTCCCTACCCATACCGAACAAATGTTAAGCCCCAAAAATTTATCCACAAAAATTTGGGACCACGCAATCCCGAATTTTCTTAATCAAATTACTCTTTATGACTCTTTGGGTATTACATACCCACGTATAATTGTAACTTAGTTATTTAAATAAATGCATGCTTCAAAAAAAAAAAACTCAAAATAAAGTACTAAATCTAACTTGACATTTTCTCCACCTCGTTAGTCATTCTTTCTGTACTACACGACCACCACCATCTCCATCGTCTTTCTTTGCTACTATTCTTCATTGATACTCACCGTCTCCTACACAAAACGACAGCTACTTATTATCAACATCAAACTGGAATTATATGCATGTTAATGGAACATTTTATACGAACATAAGTGGAGGTTGATTCAGTATGTTGCAATTTTGAGGGTTTTGTTAAAAGATCATGTATTTAATCTAATGCTAATGAAAGTTCTGAATTCTTACTGAATTCGACGCGAGATCCAGTATTGTTCTTTAATCAAGTTTTCTAGTTTATTTTTTGAAATGGAAATGATTCAAAGCCTGAATCCCGTAATCCTGAAAGAAATCGATGTTGTTAGTGATTTAATTTGCTGATTTATGCTGTGATATTTCTTTGAAAAATGATAGCGAGACCACCGAGTATTCCGAAATTTAGTGTTTTTCGGCTGAAACAACCAATTTTTTTGATAAAATCTCGTGTCGGCGAGATTTATCATACCGTCTATTTATAATCCGAAAACGAGAATATTGGGGGAATCTAGGCCAAGATGGCCGAGATCGACTACACTGGTTGTAGTTGCTTTGCTTAGTAATAATGAACTAGAAATGTTAGCGATTACAAAGAAAATGAGAAATTTCAAAGAACAAGAAAATTATATGTTCTTAGAGATTATTAAAGAATAAGGGAAGTAGCCATGTTAATTTGATGTGCTCACATGTATCTCTCTACTTGATTGATCTAACTTTTTAACATGAGAAATACATCTTATATCTAGTATTAATTTGATTTCAAAAGTCAATTCTAAGTGGAACCTGACTAGGCCTGGCACAACTCTTTTAGCAGTAGCACTATGCAACTTCTATTTGTTTTTGGTGCCGGACGTTGTTAACTAATTTGGTGGGTATATATATACTATATACATACACATTTGGAAATTATGTTAGTTGGAAACTTATATAGAAGAATTTCTCTTTTCTTTGATTTTGTATTGATCTTTTCTTTATATTCAACACTAGACCACAAATATGAAATGCAACCGCATAGAAGAATTTTGTATGCAATAAATTAGAAATCAACTTTACTAGCTCGGCCTCGGAATTGAACTTATACAAACGGTGCTATAAAGAAGCATAAAATGTTATATAGTATACACTATGTAGTCGGACTCACACTACTTTACGGATGACTTACCCTTTCCCTGCCCCTATCAAGAAATAGTCACCACTAGTCCTAGGTAGGGAGAAAAATTCAAACGCAACTATTCGTGAAAAACTTGGAACCTATATCTGTTGTGAGTTAATTAATAACCAGTGTAACTTGAAAGAAATAGTTTACTATGCAGATATACTGTACCTTTTCTTTTTATGTAATGACCTGATATTTAATCAGTTTTATCGGTTATATATACAAATAAACTTGATTTTTGTAGTGTCATTAATGGAGCAATCAATACCAGCTAAAGGGCTGCAAAACCACATATTTTATCTTTATCATATCTGTTTTGGGTAAAAACTGATTCTGCTGTTTTTGGTAAATTTGGGTTTGTTGATGAGAAACGAAGTCAAATCCTAAACAAATGTACTGCACAGGAGTACTTTTAGATTCGAGAGATCAATCTGTAAGACTCTGTCCTAAACCAAGAAATGGTCGTTCCAGGTTCAATTCGGTCACAAAGTGAAGGAGAAGTTGATCTTATGGAGGGAAGCGAAGAAGGTGTTTGAGATCAGAATGTTGAATTATGAAGGTGCTGCTGTTTTATGACTTGTATCAGAATGTGGAACTGGCTTGCGGAGTGTAAGCTATCAGTTCTTGGTGTTTTCTGAATACTTGTGTTGTTAACCAAAATTCTCTCGTTGGTTGAAATAGGTTGAAACCTATTTATACAAGTCATATTTGAAAGCACCCTGATCTCACAGGAAGTGGGAGTAGTGGAGTGATGGAGAAGTGGGATCATGTGAAAATGTGGAAAACCACGTCTTACTATGAGGGAGGACAAGTCGGTTTACACCCACTACTTCTCTGCTGCCATTAACTGTCCTCTTTTCCTGACACTTTCTCACAATGGGCGTGTTGAACACCGCACGTTGTAAACCGCCAGACCAATACCCTGATGGACATCCCCCAGTTTGTGACATGCTTGATGTCTCGAGTATTTTTCGTGAAAAATATGCAGCAGGCTGTTGAATGGGTCTCGTTTGCAAGACCTAGTTATTCCGACCAATCACGCACAAGCTAGGTGGCGGGTGGTCATGCGTGAGTAGCTGACACGAGTTATCCATGTACATTAAATATGTGGTGATCGGTCCCTATAGGAGAGTGGTGGATGGTAGCCATTTTGACATCCTATTTGTTAGACCAAATTAAATCTAAAACGGTTAAGTTGGCTAGCCAAGTTGGGTTGCTGGGACGATTTGCAGAAGTTTGTGCTAATTCATGAAATTTCGTAATCAGAAAATTCAGATGTGAGACCCTCACTAAAACTGCTGTAGAATTCTTATACGAACTCGGATTTTGACGATCCGCCCTTCCATTCTTATCAGAAAATAATTTTCTATCTTCCTACGTGTGAATATTTAGGTTTTGAGCTCGTTTAGGAGGTGAAAACAGCCCGACAGTAAAAACTCATGGAGAATTCAGGAGGAATCTATCAGTTTTCAGCCATGACCTAGCTCGCCTTTTAAGCTGTATCTTTTAGCTGATTACTCCGATTGATGTGATTTTTTAGTATGTTATGCTAGACATCCATACAAAATTTTTGGCATGTATCTCATATTAAAATTTTTTACCAAATGATACAAGTTGTTCGTCCAATCTTTGGGTGATCGTTTAGAAGCCATATGGGTAGGCCGCGATGTGGCCAATTGTTCCTTATGGAAGACGAGCGGCCAATGGTCACGACGACATTTGGTTGAACGCCTAGAATAGAAGTGTGGCCGGCCATTCGAATAGCAAAGTTGGGCGGCCGAGATGGTTTGCGGTGATAGACGCATTTATGTGTCTATTTTCATCTTTATTGTGTATATTGTTAGTACCCATTTTTGTACTTATTTCGGTATTTTATCTCTTTGTAGGTGTTTTTGGAGAAATAAGCTTTTGCGGCGAAATTGGCTCGAAAAGTTGTTAAATGCACCTGGGAGGACATTTGCTATTCGGGCTCTCGCTTTGGATAAGGGGTAACCCATTTTTAGGCATGTGCTAAAGGGACACCGGAACTGGATAGGGGGACACCTTTCTTCTTCACGTTTAAAACGGTTTTTGGCGGGAAAAGAGACTTCACGTCTGCAGATTTTGGACGTGAAGCTTTGGGCAGTTTTAAAGTGATTCAACACTGGAAATCGATTGGGCTGGACTTGATAGAGAAAAACAGGTTTAATACATGCGTTTTTATCGATCTAATTGGGCTGAAATGGCCGGAAAAAGGAAACAGAGCAAATAAGGAAACACGGTCCTGTTGGGTTTGTTTCTGGATATTCAAAGAGATTAAAGGCAAGAAATTCGTTCCAAAGGTACATATTATATCTAAGTAAGAGTTTGAGATAAGTGGGAAGGCTCAGAAACGCGTGAAACAATTTATGGAAGGAATTATTGTCGTGACTGCCAAGGAAGGAAAGAAGAATTTTGATACGATTTGGGAAAGATTCAATGACCCTTTTGTGTATAAATAGGATGCTTAGGTCACCTAGAAGAAAAGTCGAGAGTTTTGGGTCGAAAGGAGAGCTCAGGAGGAGAGAATCGGAGATTACAGGAAGCCCGTCTCTGCTGCTGCTGCTGCTACACGAAGATCCTGAAGAACACGAAAAACAGACTTTCACAGACAGTCGTTCTTCTACAGTGACAAGGACAGGCGCCTGGCAGTCTTAAAACAACAGCAACAAAGTACTTCAGTTTTATCGTTCTTTTCTGGACGCCTTCTGTGGGTCGCAGATTCACTGATTTTATTCTTTTCA